>NC_081191.1:782916-1098333 GCF_902713425.1 Acipenser ruthenus
GGGGTTTAAAAAGTGGTCTATGTATTCTGCAATTCTATATGATTCACTGTTGCAATCCGATACTATCGGTCTGCCTGGTGGTATGGTGTGTGGGATAGTCCATGTGTCTGGTGATTTGTGTATTTTTGGTAGCATGTAAAAAATGCGTGCTCTGGGTGTGTCTGCCCCCTTGAGATAGTGTGCCTGTTTTCTAGTAATTATTTTGTGGTCTGTTAGTGTTTGTATTATTCTGTTAATTTCCTGAGCAGAATCAAGACAAATTGGTGCGTCTAATTTCCTGTAGTGTTCTTGATTATTTAGTTGTCTGTTGGCTTCAAAGATGTAGTCTTCTTTATCCATTATTACTATTGAACTTCCCTTGTCTGCTGGTTTGAAAATGATGTCGGTATGTTTTTGTAATTCCTTAAGTGCAATCCTTTCTGGTGCTGTTAGGTTGTCTTCTGTTTTGTAGTTACCTGGGTTCAGGCTGTGTATTGTTTTTAGATCTTCAAGAATAATCTCTGTGATTTCCTGTGGAACTTGGTTGTTATTTGGTTCCCAATTGGATTTGGGTAGGAAGGGTATGTGATTTGAGTCTCCTTCCTCTTCAAAGAAGGTTGCGATTTTTAGCCTCCTATGGTAGTCTTGTGTTTCTGCTCGCAGTGTCTGCTTCTGTGTTGCTTTAGTTTGCGGTGTGGGTATGAAGGAGAGGCCTTTGCTCAAAAGGCTGTTTTGACTCTCTGTTGGTGTGAAGTATTTACATAGATTGACTATGTTGGATGCCCCCTCCCTGGAGATATTTGGGCTTGTGGGGTCTCCTAGTTTAAATGCTGGCACCAGTGCTGGAGCATATCTTTGGCTGTGTTGGTTGTCCAGTGGATGTTGTCTCCGCCAGCTTGAAATTTCTCAGTTGGTAATAGCGGTATGTGTGGTAGGTTGGCTGAGATGAATCCGTTTAGTTCTTCCAAGTTCCGTTGGGCCTGCATGTCTAGTGCTCGTGAGAAGTTCACCAGTGGCACTTTGATTTCTGCAGTTGGGAAGGTTGTCTTTGCTGACCTGTACATCCTTTGTAGGTTTTTGATAGCTGTCTCTTTGACTTTCTGGTCCTTGTTGTTGATTCCGAATGATAGGATCACTTTGGTCACTCCTCTATCTGTTTTGGCTTTGTCCAGAAGGTTGGCTGCATGTAGGAATTTTGCTCCGGGGTAGCTTTCAATCTGTATTTGGCTCTGGGTGTGGTCCGGGATTCTGTGGAGATTGGAGTCCCCAATGATGAGAATGTTCTTGTTAGTTTGCAGGCTCCAGTCTATGTTCTTTTTGTCCGTGTTGATGTGTCTGTGAACCTGGTAGGTTCTCCTGGGCAGTGTTGCTGGACTGTTGCTGAGTCGTCGGTTCTCTGGTAGTCTCTGGGTCGGGGTGTGGTGTGGGTTAGGGTTAGAGGTGGGGGTGCAGCGGGGGTAGGGGTTGGGGATAGACGTGCGGTTAGGGTTGTGGTTAGATTTGGGTTTGGGGTTAGGGTTAGGGTTAGGTTTAGGGTTAGGGTTAGGGTTAGGGTTAGGGTTAGGGTTAGGGTTAGGGTTAGGGTTAGGGTCAGAGTTAGGGTTAGGGTTAGGGTGATGGTTGGGAGGAGGAGTCTGGTTAGAGTCGGAGTAAGGGTTTCCTCAATTTCTTATTCTTCTAGGTGTGCACAACGTTTCGCCTCTTCATTAGGCTTCATCAGGTGACCACTAATTGAAATTCCGGTAGGTATATCAAGGATATATATGACAAATCTTGAGGAGTTCTAATCAATTTGCATATGACTGTATATATATATATATACTGTGTGTATATATATATATATATATATATATATATATATATATATATATATATATCAGGGGTTTTAATCTTGACATTTTCTATTGGTCGATTAATCATTCAATCTATTAATCGATTAATCACACCTGTTTGCTGGTGAATATCATTCACTTGCTGTGCTGTGTCACACAACATCCATTTAAACCTGTACACAGTTTGGATGAATGTATTATTTGAAACACAGTATGTGTGAACTGTGTTTTAAAGTAATATATATTTAAAAATGCAATGTAATGAAGATTTGAATATTTCTGCAGTTTCTTTATTTTTCATGTTTGATTTATTTCAGTTCTAAATGATGTGTATGTACAGTACCTAGATTGGTTCTTTTGTTTTGTGTTTGTATATTGTGGAAGTAATTAGTTTCAGAGCCCCCTCAGTTTAGCCAGCATTAATGTTTTGATATTTCAAATGAATCTGGATAAAAAGCCTTTACAGAAGCTGCACCACCGCAGGAGCGATACACTAATCTATTATAAACCCCAGGGAACAAAGCATTACAAGTGGCATTTGAGCAATAAAGAAATAATTGACCTGAGATTCATATCAAATGTCATGGTTCTCTTTAATTGGATTTGTGTCCAATTCCTGTCATTGCAATTAAAGTACAAACGTTTACATCATAATATAAACCTGATTATTTTACACACTAATCAACACAAAAGCAGTTTGGAAGCCGTTTTTTTTTTTTAGTCTTCTAGTATTCCAGCAGATCTTAATTAGATTGCATGCCTTGAAGATAGACATGAATCCACTGAAATACAGTACTATAGTCTGGCAGGCCAATGCCCAATAGAAAGGGTGGAAAGAACCTGTGGTCTGATGGACAGATATGGCCCATATGAAGACAGCTGTCAGAGAGCTGAGGCACTGTTATCCACACTGAGCATTGTGGTGAGGGTGGCAATGCAATTTTCTGAGCTCATAAGAACTTTGTTTTTATGATGATAGTTTTTATTTATGATCATTTGATCACAATGTTATTCTGTGCTGATAATGAACCATTAGCACATGCTAGTCCTGCTACAGATGATACTCAAATTTAATAGAGTCATTGAGACCCTTCAACATGTGTGGAATGTGCTTATGAAAATGAAACATGTTCTCCACAGTTTCAATCCACCTGTATTCACAGGTTTATTTACAGACTACAAAGTGTGCCTTTTTGTTAGTGATGTAAACAACATGTTACAAATGGCATTTTTTGGTGAAGACGTTGATAAATCTGCTCCTTAGAGAACATGGAGTATGAGTACTGTACATGTGAAAAAAAATCCTGGCTGTGATAAGATTGAAAAAAATAGCTAAACTATCATAAACTTCTATACAATGTTTCCATTGCCGTGCCTGGGTGATGCTCAATAATAGTTATTCATATCCTGAAAATGATCTAAAATTTCTGTTCTCCACCTGCATACAGCAGCGCTCTCCGAAAGCCTGGGCACAGTGGTTTGTTGCTGTGTCAGGATTATTATGTTTTTTTTCCCAGATGGCACAGGGGAATGCTGTAATCTTCCATGAGCTCTTATTAAGACTAACATTTCAACCCATACTTTCTGACTGGTGTGGGGATATTGAATAACGTGATCCTTCAATCGCTCTTTGTGCTGAAGCTGGCCCGATTCAGTAACTTCAGCACAGGAGCACAATGCTGTGGGCACCTCTGGAAGAATGATTTGAATGTCATAGCGAGCTGGGAACACATGGGAATGAGAAAAAAGAGGGTATTTTTAATCCTTTTTCATTAAGATATTATTATTATTATTATTATTATTATTATTATTATTATTATTATTATTATTATTATTATTATAAACCATAGCTCACTCAAAAAGGGGCAGACCTAGATAACAAGGTTTATGAAAACAGACTTAACAAATAGAACCCCATGGGTAAACTGACTTGAAGGACTTTGCACTAAATGACAGGGCAAGCACCTGGCTGCCAGGGTCTCAGAGTACTCTTACATGCACTCAGCTTATGGACGTCACAATGCATCCAGATCACGCTCCCTTCTAACACTAATGCTGTGATTGAAACAAACAGCCGGGCAGCACCAAGGTATCCATTCAGGATAAGTGTTTTTTTATGAAAAAATGGTCACACTTTACATTAAGCGCCTAATTTCTGTGTATTTACATAGTATTACTTACTCATAATTACAATGTTATTATTTATAGTTACAATGTACTTAATGTGTAAATCTTTTATATGTAAGCACACAATTGTAACAGAAAAGTGTTAGGGTTAGGTTTAGAGTTAGGGTTAGGGTTAGGGTTAGGTTTAGAGTTAGGATTAATGTTAGGGTTAGGGTTACGGTTAGGGTTAGGTTTAGGGTTAGAGTTAGGGTTAGGGTTAGGGTTAGGGTTAGGGCTATGGTTAAGGTTATGTTTACTGGGTATCATGTAAAAAGATTTACACATTAAGGGTCTAATTTATGAAAGGGCACTAAATGTAGCTGTAACGTGCACATTAAGTAGTGACTCTAAAGTGCACCATAAATCTAAATTTACTGTCCCATTTACTAACAAAGAACTCATTCATTTACATGCACACTTTTTTACTAATTTACATGCCATAGCATGCACACTACATGTATTGTGAGTGATAGATTAATTTGCATGATAATGTCCAAGACTTACCTGTGACCACCGAGATATAAAAAGCCCCAGCAGTCCAGGCGTATCTGTTGGTCAGTGGCTTATTGTGAAGGTGGAGGTGGCTTACATTGACCAGAAATTAGCGATTAAGAAACGCAGCCCTCCGCAGGGGACAGGCAGCGACAACGGAAACTGCACACAGAGGAGTTAGAAATTCTAGTGGATGAAGTTTTTAAATTATAATACCTTGTTTGGACCAGCCTCTCCCAAAACTCCAGCTTCCAGAAAGCAGACAATATGGGCAGCCATACAACACAAGATCAATGCCCTGGGTCACAGCCAAAGAGCCATAGACATGTTAAAAACTGAAAAGAAAAACTAAAGAGAAGATTGCTCAGAACCGGTCTGCGCAACACTCACAGGAGGAGGACCATCTGGACAGGTGGAAGTGACCAGCCTGGAAAAGAACATCAAGAACATCTTCTCCCCTGAACAAGAAAAAGGTGTGCTGGGCGTCATTGACACCATGAAACGTAAAGATGATTCTCAACCAGGTAAGTTACAAACGACACAAACCACTTCATTGCTTTTAGAAAGTGAATTTCACATGCAACATAAAATACAACAAATTGTTTTTTATATAGCGCCTTTCACAACAGAGTTATCACAAAGCGTTGTCCAATCATGAATCAGCCTATTTGAAAAGGAATGTTTTTAACCTACTTTTAAAGATCTGAAGACAACAACTTAAGGGAATCTGATTTAAGTGTTTTATTTAACTATTATTTGTACCACTGTAACGAACTATAAAATAAAATCTAAAAAATTATAACATTCATTCATGTTTATTCACGCTTAATGTAACCTGTTATTTACAGGTAATTTTCACTGCTCTATATGAAAACTGTAATGCGAGTAAATTATGAATTTCATGAGATAATCAGACTCGTTCTGCGTGTTTGATGTGGAACAGGAACAATTTTTACACATTTAAAAAAATAATTTTGCTAGTTTTTCAAACACAAACTTTTAAGTTGTAAAGACCAAATCTTCTGTTTCAGATTCATAGCTCATTCATTTTCTGTAGCTCTTTGGATCCTATCCATGCAGCCTCTGTATGCAAGTAATGCCTCCATGATGCCAGATAGATTTCAGCCCAGAATAATAGGTTTAAATAGTGCGCCTAACTAATAATCGCTCACTTCAATGTGCGCACTAGGATTATCATCCTTTACACCAGTGGTGCACAACTCAGGTCATGGAGGGCCGGTGTCCCTCCTGGTCTTTGTTCTAACCATACCCTAAATTACTCAATTGAACCAATTAAGCTTCTAATAAGGTCCAATAAAGTACTTTAGGGTGCAGTTGGAATAAAAACCTGCAGGGACACCGAGTTGTGCACCACTGCTTTAGTAAATGTATTTGCTTACGATTGTAAGTCGCCCTGGATAAGGGCGTCTGCTAAGAAATAAATAATAATAATAATAATAATAAATACAGTGTGAATGAAACTCATTATTCAGAGCGGGGTGTCTCATTTAAATACATGATCATGCATTACCATACACATCACATATTTATTCTGATTACCATAGTATGGCACAATAAAATCAGTGTGCGCCATAATATGCCCACTATTTCGCGCCACAATGAATGAATACAATTTCAATAGTAAATACAGAAATCATGAACGTGCACACTTATTGCAATTATGGTGCACCACTATGTTTAGTGCCCTTTTGTGAATGAGGCCCTAAGCACATTGTAACTATGCATAAAGACATTGTAATTATGAGTAAGTACACATGTATTTAATAAGTAACTACTATGTAAATACAAAGAAATCAAAGACGATTAATGTAAAGTGTTACAGAAAAAACCAACAAATTCTGCACAGGAGCTTTGTACTTCACGACCTCAGACAACAGCAATAAAAAGGGTGTTACATTTCAAAATCCCTCCAGTCATATTCTGACTGGGACATTTCAATGGTATGATAATATGTGGAGGGTGACATTGACAGAAGTTTAACTGCCTTCGACTGCAATTACATTTTTGAATAAAGTTAAAATATGTTTTTATTATACAGGTAAAATATGTAAATTTAAAAAGTGTGTACCGTGCAACCACATCAATGTCATGCTGATGGATACAGCTTGAGGCAGTGGATCGTTTAATTGATAAATGTGTTTATGACAGTGATATATTGCTGCTTCAAAATCCCCGCGTCACAAACGCAGAATTGGTTTCAACTAATATGGTTCAGTGCCTGTTTGTTTTATTCTGCTATTTTCTCAGCTGAAGTATTCAAATTTAAAAAGCAATCTTGAAAACATCTGGCATGTAAATCTTGGTAGTTTTTTTCTTTTGTATTTATCAAACTGCTTGCAGTTAGCAGTTTTTCTTTTTGAAAAAACAGTTTTGTAAATAATTCATGTTTTTGAAGCAGACTTTGAGACATCTTTGGAGTTGGCTGATTTACAGTAAACTAGCTGAGTTTAATTGCCAAAAAGTATAGATGTTTTTCATTAACAAACAAAAAGCATGTAACTGGGAATGGTGCAGAGCAGCAAATGTTGGCTGTCTCCTATAATGTTGTTACTATATAAATATTCCTCCAATTTGGCCCCTATTATAGTTTCCATGATTGTACATATGATTGATGTTAAATGTATAGGTCTGTAGTTCCCAGGGTTAAGGTATCTCCCTTTTAAATACAGGAACAGGTTTGCCAATTTCCCAGTCTAGTGGGATGGCTCCTTTATTTATAGATTTGTTGCATATACAGTGCCTTCCAAAAGTATTGGGACAGTGAAATCTAAACTGGGATTTTCACTATGAACTCTAATAATAATCATTTCTCCTGAAAAAAAAAAAACATGACTGATAAGTACAACTCCTAAGTGTTTTTATTTTAAATAAAGTCAATTCAGTTCTACCCTCTTGGGTCAATTGAACAAATTGATAGTGTTGAACCTCTTTATTTTGAAGGAGCAAAAGTATTGGGACAATTGTTTGTTGTTGGGTAATTAGGCACTCATAAAAGAGCTGTGAACATCCCATCAACCTGTCTTGCTTTGACATCAGTGTTTGGAGTCCATAGTCGAAAATCAATATGAAAACCAAAGAACTTTCTGTTGAGAAAAGCGGGCAATTTTGAGAAACCACAGCACAGAAATTGGGCATACCAAAATCAACAATTTGGAATATACTGAAGAGGAAAGAAACCATTGGTATAATTACCAATCAGCCAAGACCGAAAAATTACCAGGGCTGTCAAGGAAAACCCTAAAACAACTGTCAGTGAAATCACCAACAACCTCCAGAGTGCAGGGGTGAAGGTATCAGAATCCACAGTTAGCAGAAGACTGAGACAGGAGAACTACGAAGGCTACACCGCAAGATATAAATCTTTTATCAGTACCAACAACAGAATAGCCAGATTAGAATTTGCTCGGACAGATGAGTCCAAGATAAACCTTTACCAAAGTGATGGAAAGGTTAAAGTGTGGAGAAAGAAAGGAACTGCAGATGCTCCAAAGAACACCACCTCATCTGTGAAGCATGGTGGAGGTAATGCCATGGCCTGGGCATGCATGGCTGCCTCTGGAACTAGCTCACTCATCTTTATTGATGATGTTACTAATGATGGCAGCAGCAGAATGCAATTGGAAGTTTACAGAAACATTTTGTTTGCTTATGTAGAAGAAAATGCTTCCATACTTATTGTGTGGCGCTTTACCATGCAGCACGACAATGACTCATACGGCCAATGCAACCAAGGAGTTCATACGGAGAAAAAAGTGGAAAATCTCAGACTGGCCAAGTCAATCTCCAGATCTGAATCCAATTGAGCATGCATTTTACATGCTGAAGAAAAAATTGAAGTCAGAACACCCCAAGAATAGACAACTCAAAATGGCTGCAGCAAAGGCTTGACAAAGCATCTCAGATGATTACACAAAGAGTTTGGTGAGCTCAATAGGTCACAGACTTCATGTAGTTATTGCCTCAAAGGGATATGCAACCAAATACTGACTTTTATACCCTGAAAGTTACGTAAAGTGAATGTGTCCCAATACTTATGGTCACTTGAAATAAGTGGGTTGAACACAAAAGTATGTTTTTGTTCTAACATGATCAAATGTAAGCATGGAATTACCCAAAAATAATACATATATTATTGTACTTATTATTCATATTAATCTCATGATCACAAATACAAATTGCTCGACTGTAAAGCAAAAATAACAGGTTAGCTCGCTGTCTCAGTACTTTTGGAGGGCACTCTATAACATATTGGTTTAATGTGGGTATTTGTTTATTTTAAGTGCTGCTAGCTCCCTTAGTACTTCATTCTCTTTTATAGCAAACTCTGGTAATGATGTGTGTGTACATTCTGTTAACTTTGGTACACTGTATACATCTTCCTTTGTAAATACTTGATTAAGTACATCTGCAATTTGGTAGTTTTTAGTCACTAAATTACCACTGCTACCAGTAGACAACTGACTTCCTCTTCTAGTTTCCTTTTAGCTTAACATTAAAAACCCTTTTGGATTAAGTTTACTATCCACTGCTGCTTGCCTCTCTAATTCCTTTTCACTCTCCTAGTCTTTTTTTTTTTTTTTTTTAAATCTCTACAGGGATCTCTGTATTCTACTTGTGAGGCCGCTCCCTTTGATTTAATAGAAAGATATTATTTTCTTTTGTTTTTAATACCCAGCTTAATAGATTGATTTACCCATCGTGGTTTCTTTTTCTTAAGTTTGCCTTTTCTCATTTTTGGGATAAATGTATCCTGCATTTCCAACACCAAAGGTTTGTATGATGCCTGGAGAAGGAGGGTATAAAGTGTGGTCACCAAGCCCTTTGATTTTCCCCCCTTAATTAGAATATTGTGTGAAGGCAGCTCGGTACCCCAGGGCACCCCATAGGAACGCATTGCGGAACGTAGATGTAAATAAAAAAATAGGAAGATTTTGCTACATCAAATTGTAGCTGTAAATCTTGGAACACACAAAGGTACTTATCCCTACAAATGTCTGAGAAAGTGTGTATTCCCCAGTCCCTCCATTGTGGAAAGGAAAAGGGGCGACCGCCTGATAAAAGTTTATAATTATGAAAAATAGCAGTATGTGAGTGCCATTTGAACTGCATTTTGGTGTGCTTTTCAACTGTGCACCACACAGAAATTAGATGGGAGATTATAGGGCCACAACGCAATTTGCAATGTTTGAGAGGAACAGCTGAGTAAACCAAATCTTGAAGTCTGTGCGGAAATACCAATTTTTCCTTGATTGGTCGCCAGGAAACATGAACATTGGAGTCCAGCCAAGATGCAATTGGACAAAGTACGAATGACCAAAAATAATACTTAAAATTAGGCAATGATAGCCCTCCTGTGCATTTTTCACGTTGAAGAGTAGAAAGTTTAATGCGGGAACGCTTCCCATTCCATACGAAATTAGCAATCATACTATGCAATGTGTCCCAATAATTAGTAGTGGGGGAAAGGGGGATCATAGAACTGAAGAAGTTAATGCGTGGAAGTACATTCATTTTGACTATTGTCGTGAGTTGGGGAGGTGGGTCCATCTAGTTAAGTCAGCCTGGAAGCCCTTGCTTTCAATATACTTGGTGTCCCTCATTTACCCAGGTGTTTCCATTTTTTTTGTCCACTACCTGTATATCCTTCCATGTTAAACTCGTCTCCATCATTTGGAGTTAACCAGGATTCTGTTATCGCTATGATGTCATAATTATCTACATTGACTGTGGCTTCTAATACTTCTTGCATTTAGATATAGTAATTTAAGTTTTTGAACATCTGTGACAATTTAGTTGTACTTGTATGTTTTATTCTTGTTCCCTCTACATGGTTTCCAATCCTGTTTTTGATTATTGTTTGCTGTGTAGTTTCTGGTGTAGCTGCCCCTGGCTCTAGCCTACCTGCCCCCCAGTTCCCTAGTTTAAACTCTGCCTGATTACTCTGTTAACTGTCTCCCCCAGTGCACTGTATGCCCTCTCCTGTTCCGGTGCAGCCCGTCCCACCTGGATGGCCCACGCCCCGTCGAGAAGGTTCCCCAGGGCCCCATAAACCTGCACCTCTCTTGTCTACACCAGATTTTTAGCCACGTGTTAAAAGATTTAATCATTGCTTGTCGTCTTGGCCCTGGGTGTGGCACCTGCAGTATTTCTGAGAAAACGACCGTAGAGGCTCTGCTTTTAATCCTTTGCCCAAGCTCTATGGATTTATTTTGCAGAGCCTCCTGACTCTGTTTACCTATGTTTTTTGTTCCTACGTGAACAACGACAACTGGATCCTTCCAGCCCAGGCCAAGAGCCTGCCCACCCATGTCGTGACATCATGCACCCTGCTGCACACCTGACTATCTATGTTCCTAATGATCAAATTGCTGCCCTTCTTGAATTTCCCCTGGGGGGCTGCGGCACCGTGGTGCCCTGGCTCCTCACTACACCCTCCACTGTGCTTGCTGTGTCCGGTAAGGCTGTCTCTCTGAAGGGAGCAAACCTGTTCAAAACACTCAGCTCTGCACTGGCTGTTTTGGCAGAGGGCGCACTCCTTTTCCCTCTAGTCTGTCCCACTGTAACCCAGTCCCTACCAGGTACTGGCTGTTGTTCACTCCCCCCTCCTCTATTTGAGTGCACACCTCTCTAAAAGACTGTTCTATAAAATCTTCCGCTTCCATCATGCTGTGCAGTCCAGCCAGCCTAGCCTCAAGGCCTGCCACCCCAGCCTCAACGTCAGAAACCAGCTGGCATCGTTCACAGGTGTATTCCTCCTGTATGGGGTTACCCAGAGAATTCCACATTCTGCAAACCTGGCACTGCATTTGACCTTGCATTTGTATCTTACTTTACCAGTTTGAATGGGACTGTAGTTTAATAGTACCCTATAATATTAACTTATAACTTGCTGTAATACATTGTGTTAGCTTAGGGCTACTGTTGGGACTGTTGTTTTGTGTTGTTCACATTCACTTGGTAGATAAAGGCTTTTATTTAATGTGAAGTGTGGTAATTACAGTGGATACCAGAGACTATGACTATGCACACGAGACAGTCATTATGTTATTCAATAAGTATGCTTAGTAATTCAATGAAAATAGACTTAGCTTTTAGCTTTCGGTTCCTCCTCCTCCCCCTCGCTCTCACGTTCCATTCAAGAACAAGGGTTTTGAATTAAATGTGATATCTAGTGTCATTTACAGGGTTTCTTTTAGGGGTAAATTCAATGAGCTTGTGATGCAGGTCTACCTCCCGGGAGGGGGTAGGGACAGGTTTGGAACATGACATTTACGGTCACCCCAGAGATCTCACAGTTATGAACCAGTAAGTGCCAAGTGCAGAGTGTTTGGAGGAAATTAACTGATTTATAGAAAAAAAAAAAAAATCTTTAGCTAATATAATAAAGTAGAATCTTAGGAGTGAAATTAAAATCCTGCACCATCCTTCCACAGTGGGTTGTTGACTTGTATTAACTGGTGAGAAAAATAAAATAATAATCACAAAACAGTTTCCTACAGTCAATTAGGCATCCCACGAGAACTGAAGTTTGAAATGTAATATCAAACACACGACATGGGATCTCCAAGTTATATTAAAAATCTAGCTTTATTACATTTGCAATTTAATAGCCTTTGATGCTCAATGCAACATCAGCTTGAAATAGGCAGGACTGAATGTATAAAATACGCTAAGACATGCATCATGGGAGTGTACATTGTCCCCATGAGGCAGCAAATTGTTATGATTTACCAGTTTCTAAAACACAAGCATAAAATCATATACAGTGTTAACTGGTGCATTCAGGCAGTACTGTAGGTTGCTGAAAGCTTGGAAGGTGTGGTTTTGGTTTCCACTATGCTGAATACAGCAGCTGCAGTCATTGTCTGCTGTATCTTAAAATAATTCATTTAATATTGATTTAATAATAATAAAAAGATCTCAAAAAGCACATTTTACATCTGCCTATTTTTTTTATTGATTGTGCGTTAACAATTCTTTATTACTTTGCTTTCCTCTGCCTCACAAAGATTTGCTATTCTTTTAACTGGTACAGGATGCAGAAGTCAACTATCCTGGTCCAGAGAGCAGAGACAGCTCTGCTAATGAAAGTCTGAAGTCCTACTCAGAAGGCATTGGCTGAGAATAAAGAATTTCATTTTGCTTTCACTGCTGAAAAAGACTGAGACCCTGAATTGATCTGGAGCCTTGAGGGAGCCCCACCAACGACTGTCTATTAGATTTTGAGTGACAAAACCATTTTTGTAACATTGCTTGACAAGCTGGCATGTGCACTGATGAATCAACACTGTCAAATGCTGACCTATATTATCACTGTTAAACAAGGAAAACAAATGATATCTCTCTGCTTTTAGTCCATATATAAAACACTCGTTCATGATGTTCCCTATTGTGCACTCCTCATGGAACATATACACTAATCAATTTTAGTCATTTCACTAACTCTTCAGTTGTATTCAGAGTACTATTGAGGCTGGCAAGAAAACTGCCCAAAACCTTCTGCCACCCTCATGCCTTACCTGCTGTTATATATGCAGAATACTGTCAAATAAATGATAATCTGGTAAAAAAAACAAAAAAAAGTGCACCAGTTTCAGCATGTTTCTAATCGAGAGCAACAAACACATAACATCCACACACTTCCCACTGCATATAAACCACAGATCCTATCAACTTTTCAATGCATTTGAATGCAACAGGTGTGATATTGCTAAAATACCACAGCAGTTATGGAAAGAAATGAGCTGTGGTATGGAAACGTCTTGGGATTGAAGCTTATTTCTTTTTAAATAGCTGCTTTCCCTTGCCGTTCAGCCAGACCCATCTCTCTAACCTGAGGTGATAAGCCCCACTGACTCATTTAAGCTTGGCAATCGCACTCTGCCAGTGAGTTTAATAACAGAATCGCAATCTCGTTTCACCTCTGGCCTTTAAGAACCTATTGAAAACAGTAATTTTGTAGCAGCAGTATCTGGACAGGAGAAGCTGCACACTGGTAGAGAAAAATGTGCCAAACCCATTCTTGAGTACAGGCTTGATTTCAGTTTGAATGGTTTCTTGGGTCTTGTCCAGAGTTTCCCTGTGCTGTATATACGGTCACTTATGGCATATTTTACAAATATAACTAGGAGATACTGCAGATGTAGGATATTTAGTTCATGACACATTTAAAGACTCATAAACCTTAAGTGCTATGTATTTTTAAAAGCCTATTCATCAGACCGTGCAGTGTAATACACATTAGATTGCTGTTGCTAGAATAATCATAAATATTGTGCTGTAAGACGTGATTATTTTAGTTTCTCTTTATGTGGAGATTTAAATGCTCACATAAATCTAATGCTTTGTTGGGCAAGAGCAGACTGTTAATTAATGAAGTATGTTGCTTTGTAGGGTGTTCATAACAAATCACAAAATGTATGAGGCAGTTCTGTCATGGTTTCAAAGCTGCTTTAATATGTTTGAATATAACCTGCCAGCACAAGTGCAAACCTGTGTAAATCTGCCAAATAGTTTTTAACTGAATGTGTGCAAACAGCACAGCTACATTCTAACAACCCCTAAGTCTTGCTGCATTGTTCTACTCTGATGCATTATGCGCATCTTCAAGCCTCCACTAGTGTTTTCTACTATTATAACAACCTTGACTTGCATAAAGAAGGAAAAACATTGAGTGAAATAGCTCGCATCACTCAATTTTCAAGGTGTGGTATCCGAAGCATAATCAACAAGTACAGAGAAACATCATCTGTAATTGATAAACCCAGGACTGGAAGACCCAAAAAGCTGTCGAACAAGGATGAGCAATACTTGAAGACAATATCCTTAAGGAATAGAAAGAAGACAAGTGCTGAATTGACAACAGAACTGGCAGACGGCACAGGTGTCGTTGTCCATCCATCAACAGTTTAAAGCACCTTTGACTATTGTTCCACAGCCCAATTTCTGTGTTCTTGTGCATATTTTAGCCTTTTAGTCGTGTTCCCCTTTCTTAACAGAGGTATTGTTACTGCAACACATCCTTTAAGTCCTGATTTCAAGAGTGACCTTCGTACTGTTGATTTGATGGACAACGACACTGTTGTCAGTTCTGTTGTCAATTCAGTGCTTGTCTTCTTTCTATTCCTTAAGGATATTATCTTCAAGTATTGCTCATCCTTGTTAGACAGGCTTTTAGGTCTTCCAGTCCTGGGTTTGTCAATTACAGATGATGTTTCTCTGTATTTGTTGATTATGCTTCGGATACCAGACCTTGAAAATTCGAGTGATGCGCTCTATTTCACTCTGTGTTTTTCCTTCTTTATGCAAGTCAAGGTTGTTATAATAGTAGAAACACTAGTGGAGGCTTTGAGTAAATTGTTGACGCGCATAATGCATCAGAGTAGAAAAATGCAACATGTCTAAGACTTTTGCACAGCAGTGTATATACAGTCAACTCTTACTGATACAAATTTCAAGGGACCGACAAAAAAATGGTCTTATCAGAAGTTCTTATTATCAGGAGTCTAAGCCTGCATACTGTCAGTTTGTATTGACGTTACAGTAAGACTGAAATCAAATTTCAATTACAGAAAAATGAAAAGTATTCTACATTTAAAAGCACTGTGCATTTTATTGAAAGTATACTTTTAAAAAGTATACATCTGCATGTCCCGTTCTGATTAGAAGCATTTTTAAACCACAAGAGCAAGGTGTCCTCAACATCAAGGGTAGCAAATCAGAAACATTGACGACTTGCATCCAGTTTGCTGTTCATAGGCCTGCATTACTGTATCCCGGTTTTTCAGAATGGCTGAGAGAGTGTTTGTGGTAACGTTGAAATCTATATCAACATCTTTCTTTTTCTTGTACAGTGGTGTATTAGCCAAGTTTTTTGTGCTGGTCACTCATTACTAAGAAATAAATACAGACACCCAAATAAAAGATATACATTTTTTTTTTTATTGCCAGTAACATGTCAATTATCGGATACAGGTACCGAGTACCTTCCTTTGAAATTAAAAAAAAATCTGTGATTGTTTTAAAGAAAAAAAGATAAACCACAGCCCCAAGGGCTCTTCACTACAGCAACCAGCCACCAGACAGCACAGTATTGTGGAGGCCAAAGAAAATGTGTCATAACCAATAACTACCTGTCACAATTGTTGAAGTTTGACCAAAAAAAACCCCCCAAAAAAACAGTTGTATCGAAAGTATAACATGTGAACATGATTTTGAAAGACAAAACTGTGGCAAAAGAAAAAACAAAAAAACTATCAAATACAGTAATTAGCAAAAGCAGTGTGTGTGAAATGTTGGTATAGTCTGGCATGCTCTAATTAGATCTTTGCTCATTCAGACTGCTTTTCAAAGCGGTTTCCTTCTGTAACTCTGTATCTTTGTTTAAGTTGTGACTTGTCTATAACATGATTTTATTAGAGCATTGCACAACACTCCCCCCCCCCCCCCCCCCCCCCCCGTATAATATAGGAGTAATGTAAAATGCTCAGATAAAATTCAGCTTATCCTGTTGTACAAGTTAATCTAATTGACCTGGTTTTGTTACCCTCCCCACCCCCCCTTTGGTTTGGTGTAATGTGGCCCTGTTTTTTTTTTGCTACTTTTCGTTGATTTCTTTATGTCTCACTGCTCTATATGTAAAACTGACTCCTTGTTAATGTATTGGTCTGGAAGGAATCAGTGAATATTATGTATATCATTACTAATATCAGTGGGAACGAGGGAACTAAAAATAATAAAAACATTTTTAATCAGGGGTCCTGACAGCATCCACTATAGCCAAATGGCTGTCAAATAAATACTGTTTGGGTGGCCGCAGATATTTGCTGTATAAATATTTCTGAGACACTGTATAAGTTACGGTCACACCATCACAAGTATATTGCAGTAGCCAGGAGTCAGCTTTTGATAAGCAGTAACCCTGCGCTCCAGCACAGCAGATCCTCCATTTGAAATCTCACACGGGCTCCACTGTCTGCTCTTCCTCAGCCTGCACTGCCTCCTGAACGTAAACGATGAACTCCGAGGCGTCTTCGCCCTGCGTGTACACGGTGACGGTCTCGATGCCCTCCATGTCGTCCGAGGAGACCACCAGGTGATGCTCTTCACCCAGCCCCACCGAGGCCTGCTGCAGGGCTTCCTGAATCATCACGGCATGGTTCCCCTGCTGCTCCTGCACACAAACACATTGCGACAATCTTTATCTTTCATTCTTATTCTCTTCTTATTCTCTTTTGATTTTTTGTATTGTTATTATTTATTGGTATTATAATTATTTATTGTTATTTTTGATTTTTTACGACTTCTTGATAGTGCATACTATTGTTCTGTTTTAACCGACATGTAAAGCGCTTTGAGATACTGTGTTATGAAAGGCGCTATATAAATAAAATAAATTGGAATTAAATTAAATTGAAATCAAATTATGAAAGCAGCAGACCAGACAACAAAAAAATCCTCCTGGTCCAGTGAATGCGAACTCTTTAAAGTAATCAGAATGCAACCAGAAAGAACGCTAGAGGCTGACAATAGTCTCACCCGCTCCACGACTGTGACTGTGCCAGGGGCCATGGCAACCACTGATGCCACTGCAGCACCATGGCTCTCTGTTCCCAGCTCAATTATCTGCTGAAGGATGTTCACTGCAGTGGGGTCCAACCGATCTCCTGTGGTACATGAATGGAACACATAAACACAAAGATATATTGAAAACTAGAAATGTGAACAGAAACAAACGGGGGGAACATCATATCAACCAGGTAGGGATATCTTTCATTTTATTTCATTAATTTAACCCACATAAGGCATTCATGGGCATCTTGTGATTATATTGATTAAAACCCAAAGTCAAAGAGCAGACTGCTAGTTGTGTCCATGCTCATCTTTGTTCTATAAACCACTATAAGGTACTTTATTCTCTATCAATCTGCATTATTCCATATTCACCATTTTCTGTGTTATATCGTAGGTCCTGGAGAGCAGCTACAGCAGCCTCTGTGCCTTGCAGATCTTCAGTCTCAGTTATATGCAGATACTGTGTCGATGATTCCTCCACTGAACTCTCTACAACATGCTGGAAATGAATGTACAGGCGTTGCATGTGTTAGCACAGTCCACCACCCCCATATCATTCATTCAACAGTCTTCTTAATACAATGAAAAATACATTCAGCTGCTTTTAAATTACCGCTATATATTTGTCAAATTCTCATTAAAAGGGCAAGTACACAGTAGCTAAATAGCACTTATAACAATACGTTTATAGTAAAACTTGAAATGGCTTAAACTGCCTTTATCCTATTTAGTAGAAGAAATAACATTAAAACTCAAAACATTAAAAAAGAAAAAAATAGAAACAAACAAACAAACAAACAAACAAACAATACACTTGCTCAGTGGTTACTGTTACACCCGCTTAAAGGATAACACTGTAAAAGACCCCAGTTTGTTCTTAGGAGTGACTGGTCACTTCACTGTAAAAGACCCCAGTTTGTTCTTAGGAGTGACTGGTCACTTCACTGTAAAAGACCCCAGTTTGTTCTTGGTAGTGACCGGTCACTTCACTGTAAAAGACCCCAGTTTGTTCTTGGTAGTGACCGGTCACTTCACTGTAAAAGACCCCAGTTTGTTCTTAAGAGTGACCGGTGACTTCACTATAAAATACCCCAGTTTGTTCTTGGTAGTGACTGGTCACTTCACTGTAAAAGACCCCAGTTTGTTCTTGGTAGTGACCGGTCACTGCACTGTAAAAGACCCCAGTTTGTTCTTGGTAGTGACCGGTCACTTCACTGTAAAAGACCCCAGTTTGTTCTTGGTAGTGACTGGTCACTTCACTGTAAAAGACCCCAGTTTGTTCTTGGTAGTGACCGGTCACTTCACTGTAAAAGACCCCAGTTTGTTCTTGGTAGTGACCGGTGACTTCACTGTAAAAGACCCCAGTTTGTTCTTGGTAGTGACCGGTGACTTCACTGTAAAAGACCCCAGTTTGTTCTTGGTAGTGACTGGTCACTGCACTATAAAAGACCCCAGTTTGTTCTTGGTAGTGACCGGTCACTTCACTGTAAAAGACCCCAGTTTGTTCTTGGTAGTGACCGGTCACTTCACTGTAAAAGACCCCAGTTTGTTCTTGGTAGTGACCGGTCACTTCACTGTAAAAGACCCCAGTTTGTTCTTGGTAGTGACTGGTCACTTCACTGTAAAAGACCCCAGTTTGTTCTTAGGAGTGACCGGTGACTTCACTGTAAAAGACCCCAGTTTGTTCTTAGGAGTGACCGGTGACTTCACTGTAAAATACCCCAGTTTGTTCTTGGTAGTGACAGGTGACTTCACTGTAAAAGACCCCAGTTTGTTCTTTGTAGTGACCGGTCACTTCACTGTAAAAGACCCCAGTTTGTTCTTGGCAGTGACCGGTGACTTCACTGTAAAAGACCCCAGTTTGTTCTTGGTAGTGACTGGTCACTTCACTGTAAAAGACCCCAGTTTGTTCTTAGGAGTGACTGGTCACTTCACTGTAAAAGACCCCAGTTTGTTCTTGGTAGTGACCGGTCACTTCACTGTAAAAGACCCCAGTTTGTTCTTGGTAGTGACTGGTCACTTCATTGTAAAAGACCCCAGTTTGTTCTTAGGAGTGACTGGTCACTTCACTGTAAAAGACCCCAGTTTGTTCTTGGTAGTGACCGGTCACTTCACTGTAAAAGACCCCAGTTTGTTCTTGGTAGTGACTGGTCACTTCATTGTAAAAGACCCCAGTTTGTTCTTAGGAGTGACTGGTCACTTCACTGTAAAAAACCCCAGTTTGTTCTTGGCAGTGACCGGTGACTTCACTGTAAAAGACCCCAGTTTGTTCTTGGTAGTGACCGGTCACTGCACTGTAAAAGACCCCAGTTTGTTCTTAGTGCAGTGACCGGTGACAGAGGGATTTCTGTAATCCCCACCTCTGACCTACAAGTCATGACTAAATGAGCAGGCCTCTGCTGAGGGCACAGGCTAAGCTGCCTTACCTCCCATTTGGCATCTCCTTCGATCTCCACCAGCTTCAGGCCGTGCTTGTTTTTAAGGTGCCGGTTCATTTCCCATTTTGTACCATAGACAAAATTACACACAGGACACTTCACTCCACCTGAAACAAAACACATCCATATTCAGTATATCACTGTTGTAAAAGAATCAAAAACACAGCATGTGGATCTCCAGTAAAATAAAACAAAGAAGGTACTTCATCCATTCCACAGTGTCATTCTCAGTCATTTCTTTAAAAAACAAAACACACACACGCTTTAATTCAAAATGGCATTGGAACATGCAATGGCAATTCATTATCAATATTGGATATTATAAATCACTGTTCAAAATCCAAGTACAGTATATCTTTTCCAGTGTGTGGATGTCACCACCAGCATAGCTCGTACGGCTTAGTTATTTTATCAGTAGCTCACATGATACATCAACAGTCGCTTGCAAAGTTTGCATTCAACTTTTTTTTTTGGTCGCCTGGGTATTTAACATAAAAATCTTAAACAGCGGAGGGGTTGAGAGATATTTCTTTCAATTCAGCTTGCTCTATACAACGCTTTGCTGTTGAGATGGAGAATGAAGAAATTAAACCTCTGGGTAACACAAGCTGGAGGGGGGAGGGGCGGACGGTGCTCAGTTTTCGAAATTCAAATTATTAGTTTGTGTATATTTTAAACATATTCTACCATCACACTTCTCTTACACTGTCTGGTGGACCAGGTATTCAGTACATATTTTATTGACGCACTACTACTGCTATAGATACCCACCCCTCCCTCCCACACACACACATTGTCAGACGGTTTCTGTTAACAGAGTGGGGAAAAAAACAAAAAACAAAACATAGAGTGCGTGAATGCCACCTGATGAACCGCTGAAGGTTTCAAACTACCTTTGAATTCCTGGCTAGTGAACGAACCAGGTCACAATAACTCTCCTTATTTACAGGAAATGTATACAGCTTCACGTTGCAATTCTCTCCAAAACTGCAATGTGTACTTTACACCTGGATCAGTTACAAGTTTATAAAATTAAGTGACTGATTTCTGTGTAGTACTATAGCATTTATCACACTTATTTTATTACAAACAAAGAACAAAAGGTGAATTTGTGTGAGGTCATGAGACACATTCTTTCCATATTTAGTTACATAGAAATACATTAATCTAGCTATCGTGGATTCAACATTCAAATTCACTGTTTGTTTAGATATGCTCTCTAACAAACTCTGGGGCCTTCCAGAAACAGGTGTATTTAATCTGAGATCATGTGACACATTAATTGCACACAGGTGGACTCCATTCAACTAATTATGTGACTTCTGAAGGCAATTGGTTGCACCAGAGCTTATTTGGGGGTGTCACAGCAAAGGGGGGGAATACTTATGCAATCAAGACTTTTCAGTTTTTTATTTGTAAATAATTTTGAAAAATTTGTAGATTTATTTCTCCACTTCGACATTATGGACTATTTTGAGTAGATCAGTGACAAAAATCCTAATTAAATCCATTTTAATTCCAGGTTGTAACACTACAAAATGTGGAAAAGTCCAAGGGGGTGAATACTTATGCAGGCACTGTAACCTTTCCATTGAGATGTATTTGATATGTATTTAATGCATGTTAAGCAATAAAGGTTGAGCCCTGGTGACAGCAAACCAAATAACGTGTAGATTTATTTGATTTATTTTTTAATTTAGTAGTCGCCAATTGTTTTTATAATTTTCTTCCAATTTGGAATAGCCAATTATTTTTATGCTCTGCTCACCGCTACCACCCCCTCGCTGGCTTGGAAGCGGCGTAGACGAACACACGCTGTCCTCCGAAGCGTGTGCCGTCAGCCGCTTCTGATTCACACTGCAGGCCCACCATGCAGCCACCCAAGAGCTACAGAGTCGGAGGACAACGCAGCTCTGGGCAGCTTACAGGAAAGCTCGCAGGCGCCCGGCCAGACCACAGGGGTCGCTGGTGCGCGGTGAGCCGAGGGCACCCTGGCTGACCTAAGCCCACTCCCCCAGGCGGCGCTCGGCCAATTGTGTGCCGCCCCCTGGGAGCTCCCATCCATGGTCGGCAGTGGAATAGCCTGGACTCGAACCGGCGACGTCCAGGCTATAGGGTGCATACCGCACTCCATGCGGAGCACCACTCGGGAGCCCTATAACATAAAAAATAAATGGAAGGAATTATAACACGATGGAAGCCATTAACCTCTTTCAGGCTCTTAATTATATGGAGGGCTGAGAAGTGAACACTGGTGATTTGAATGTAGGAGCCTGTGTCTCTTTGACACAACCAGCTTAATTTGTTTGAAGTTGTTTGAACGTAAAGATGGGAGCCCAGCTAACAAGGGTTAAGTCTTTTCTAGGTATCAGGCTTTTAAAGACTGTCACCCACACCTGTGGTGACTTTGACAGACTCACTGAGAGCAGAAACTGACCCAAGACTGTCACCGCTACTGGAAACAGGCTGATCTTTGGGATACAAATGGAACATTTGTGAAACTGCAAAAATGTTAAAATATTGTAATAACTACACTGTGTTTTAAAGAACATAAAGCCAGCAGAAATACTATTGCAGCAAATTATGAACAGGATAACAGGATTCGAACTAAGAAACAGAGCACACAATTACCTAAATGTTAGAAATAAGTTTGTCTGTGTTAACCTTGAGAAGAAAAGGCAAAAACTTCTGGGAAACTGGCCAGACTTAAGACATGGGTTCTTCTAATCTGAGAATTACCGGTGTCAAGGCCTGTAACCTTTGGAGGAAAGGCAGAAATGAGGACCTTATTTAATTGACTTGGAAATGTGTTTGCAGTTGAAATTCCTTATCAGAAAAACTTTAGTTGGGGAACATCTTTTTAAATTAAAACACAGAAGCTTTCATAAGCATTCCAATTTAACAGAAACAGAATAAAACTCTCTGGAGAGAAAATATGTCTGGGTAAACTGAAATAGAATATTTGAATTAACAAGTGTTTTACTTGTTACAGGAAAACTGTAATGTCAGAAAATGAACATCTCATTTAATTAACTGGAAAATGTGTTCACAGTCAAGTTCTTATTAGAAAACACAGTAACTTTAATTAAAAAGTAGTTTGTGAGCCAAAAACACAGAAGCCTCTTAGGTATTGCAATTTATCAAAAGAAAAACAACCTCTGGGGAATATGTTTGGGTTAAAAACTGAAATAGGACTATCACAGGGGATGTGTTACATGTGTGGGTAGTCGCTGGAAAACACTGACACAGACTCAAGAGCATTGGTGTTGATACGCCGCTCAGGAGCGCAGATTCCATTTCAACACAGTACTGACACTAGGGTACCAACAATGGTAACCCTAGTGTGACAGGAACCAGCGACCCGGCTCCCTGTCACATATCCTCCCCCTCAGAACGACACCATCTGTCCATTCGACAACTCTGGCTGCTTGCTCTTCGGTTTGGGGGGTCAGCGGGTGGGTAGCTGTCGTCTCCTGCGCTACCTCCAAAGGGACCGAGACATGGCGACAGGAGACCCGACTTGCGTGGACAGGGGGACTGGAGCGCAGGCTGGTGACCGGGTGGCTGCAGCTGCCGACAGAGGTGACGGCCTCCGCGACAGTGCAGTAACGTCTGGTTCACCGGGGGAGCAAAACGGGAGTCTGGGAGAACAACCGTGCCTGCTGATGCTATGACCTGGGACTCAGGCCCAGTGATGGGAGATCCATACACCAAGGCTGGGTGTCTGGGAGCACGGGTGAAGGGCTTTTACCCACAGGCACCGGACTGTGTGGTGGTGGTTGGTGCTGTGGTGAAGGCAGTCTCCTCCTCACTGGCAATCAGGACAGGAGGTCCTCCTTTAGCCCTAAGGACGGCAGTTCCTCCTTTATTGAACAGTATCTGCTCCTCTCTCGGACGTCAGCTCCTTCTCGTGGATGGTACCTCCTCCATTGCCTCTCGGGACGGCAGTCACTCCTCTGTCCGAGGACAGCAGCCCTTGCCTCTCCACACGCCTCGTCCACGTCTCCAGTTGCTCCCTCAGCAACGCCTCCGGTGACTGCTGATCAGCTGGTTCTGCATGTGCATCCTGGCAGACAACTGTTCTGTGCCTATCCTGCCTCGACTCAGCAGGAGCAGTGACACCCACCGCTGCCACCATGTGTAACAGGGGATGTGCTACGTGTGTGGGTAGTCAATGGAAACTACTGACACAGAGCATTGGTGTTGATACGCAGCTCAGGAGCGCAGATTCCATTTCAACACAGTACTGACACTAGGGTACCAACAATGGTAAACCTAGTGTCACATTTAATAAAGAAATCAAAACAAAACAAAGCTAAAAATAAAAGTTTGCCACACAAAATGACGAGTGCTAGTCCAACTAAAAGGAACGTCCCGCTCCAGGAATCTAGCTCCTGCAGAGTGGACGCTCCCCTCTCGGATGTCAAAAAACACACAGCGCCCGTCTGTGTGTCAGTGGCATTGCAATCGCCCCGAGCTGTAGCACAGCAGCTTTTTGAGCTCTACGCAGCATCCCCAGGCACGCCATCCAGCCAATCCGGACCTCCTGATCAGTTTAGCTCAGGGCGAGCCTCCCGCTCAGCTGGTTGCTTAGCCACGCGTCTCCGGCTGAGCGTCACAGCTGATTTCTCACAGGCACACACACTTGCACAGGAACCAGCGACCCGACTCCCTGTCACAAGGGCATACGAACTAAAACAAGTATTTGCACTTATTTAAGTTTTACTGCAATAGAAAACAGAAGTATTTATTAGAGGAAAACTGTTAAGTTTAAAAGTGAGAGAATCAGTACAAAATGTGACCTCATTTAATAACCTCGGAAGCTATAAGTCTGTGTTAAGTACACAGTGGACACACTGAAAAAGACCTCCCGGCTTTTGCCTGCATGAGCGAGGCAGTACTAGACCTTTGGAGGGAAGGGAATTTTGGCGTCCAAAGTGGGATTTCCTGGTCAGACTGGGGTCCTTTTACCTAATCTTTCAGATTAACTAACAGAAGGTACTTTTTGAGATTTAACAATAAATTATTTTTGATAATGATACTTATTGCTTTTATTGTTCATTTTTAAAAACATTTTAGAAGTTTGTATTATTATTATTATTATTATTATTATTATTATTATTATTATTATTATTATTATTGTGCTGTAAGGGTAGCCTACACTCCTGTGTTCCGATATCTACAGGGCTGTCTTTTAGTGGATTTAACTATTATTATTATTATTATTATTATTATTATTATTATTAATGATAGATCTAATTCCATTTTTAAATAGAAATTTGTACTTCTGCATGTTCATTTTCCAACGTTTTGCATAGCGTATCCTTGTTAACCAGTGCACATAAAAATACTGTAATAATACTTTTGCTTTATACTTGAGGGTGTACAATACAATGTAATTTTGTTATAAAAACAAAACTGTTACTTAGTTCCCACTGACACACAACCTTTTAACAAAGTTGCTGGAATGTTTAAATTGAGTTACGATGTTGCCACAAGGTTGTGTGTTAGCGGCTTCTCAATGACCGCATGAAGCAAAGCATATTTCACTTTAACAAACACATTTTTTCATCAGACATACATATCGAGTTTTCCTGCTCTGTCTTGCTTTTCCTTGTGAGATGTGGTGTCTCTGACACAGCCTCTATTTTGTGTGTCTTGTAAACATTTTAGCCTGCTATTTCTATCTCATGTTGTGTGCGTTGTTTAAAGGGGCATGCATTGTATATTTTTTAATCAGGAGATACATTCAATATTACCTTCCAAAGTTTTTGGAAAATGTCTGTTTGTGCATTTTTGAGGTTGCAGATTCAATACGCAGACATTAGTCTAATATTGAAAAATAATCAGATTAGTTTATTAATGTTATTATTTGTTAGAATTAAACAAATGTAGAATATATAGGCTGCTATTTGATGTGTTATTTGATTCTGAATACAGCAAAAATGATGGCACTCTATTGTGTATTGTGTAGCTAAAGACCGATGTGCATTGGGACGTTGCTGTTCACTGCTTGTGTTTTCAGATGATCTTCTTCAGATTATATATATATTGTAACACAGTAAGGGCTTTGCATGTAAATAAAGTCTGGGTGTTGTGTGTTTTGGTGGTGGTTGGCAGGGACGGGGTTAATTCCTCTCCCTGCCAAAAACATGTGAGAATGTGGCTGTTCCCAAACGAGGTAATTGGTGTTGATTGGGAACAGCCACAAACTATAAAAGAGAGCTTCCAGCTCCATTAGGGAGAGATCACCAGGGAGCTGGTATGAGAAGTGTTTGGATGTTTGAAAGAAAGGTAAACTGTGTGTTTTGTGTTTGGAGTTATATGTCAGGTAAACAGCTTAGCTGTCCTGCACGTTAGACAGGGGCCTGCATATGTATAGTGGGGCTCTACGTTTGAGCTAGGCTTTTGTTTTGTTTCTTTGTTTTGTTGTGAATAAAAGTGCGCAGAAGCGCTTAAAATCAAAGTTTTTATCTCTGGGTCACGTTTTTAAAAGGGGCAGAAACCCAAAGGTACGGCCAGCTTGTTCACAGTATATATATATATATATATACAAATATACACTACAGGTCAAAAGTTTTAGAACACCCCCATTTTTCCAGTTTTTATTGAAATTTAAGCAGTTCAAGTCCAGTGAATAATCTGAAATGGTACAAAGGTAAACGGTAACCTGCCAGAGCTTAAAAAAAAAAGTTTAGGTTACCAAAAACTGAAAAATAATGTACATTTCAGAGTTATACAAAAAGGCCTTTTTCAGGGAACAAGTAATGGGTTAACAACTTACAGCTGTTCTGCAGCAATGGAAGTAAATTAAGCCTTGAAAGTTGATGCTAACAATTCCTACAGGTGTCCCAACTTTTGTTGATTACTTACAAACCCTCTGTCTGTATAAAAGTAGTGTTGGAACAGACTGTGTTACTACACCCTCTTAAGCATTATTTGGACAGTATTGTACTGCAGGAAGTAGTATATTGCGCTCATAATGGCGAGAAAAAGGCAATTAACAAAGGAAGACAGACAGACCGTTATAACCCTTAAAAGTGTAGGTCTTTCCTTTAGAGAAATTGCAAAGAAAGCCAAGGTGTCAGTGAGTACAGTTTCCTACACCATCAAAAGGCACTTGGAAACTGGAGGAAACTCTGACAGGAAGAGGTCTGGCAGACCCAAAGCCACAACAGAAATCAGAAGACAAGTTTCTGAGAGTCAACAGCTTGCGTGATAGGCGGCTCACAGGACAACAGCTTCAAGCACAGCTTAACACTGGTCGAAGTAAGCAAGTCTCAGTTTCAACTGTGAAGAGAAGACTTCGAGCTGCAGGTTTGACAGGTCGAGTGGCAGTAAGAAAGCCATTGCTAAGATGGCAAAATAAGAAAAAGAGACTTGCCTGGGCCATGAAGCACCGCCAGTGGACTACTGAAGACTGGAAGACGGCCGCAAGAGGAAAATCGACCCCAGATTGAACAGAAGGATAGTGCGAATGGTAGAAAAAGAACCAAGGATAACTGCCAAAGAGATACAAGCTGAACTCCAAGGTGAAGGTACGTCAGTTTCTGATCGCACCATCTGTCGCTTTTTGAGCGAAAGTGGGCTCCATGGAAGAAGACCCAGGAGGACTCCACTTTTGAAAGAAAAACATAAAAAAGCCAGACTGGAATTTGCTAAAATGCATATTGACAAGCCACAATCCTTCTGGGAGAATGTTCTTTGGACAGATGAGTCAAAACTGGAGCTTTTTGGCAAGTCACATCAGCTCTATGTTCACAGACGAAAAAGTGAAGCTTTCAAAGAAAAGAACACCATACCTACAGTGAAACATGGAGGAGGCTCGGTTATGTTTTGGGGCTGCTTTGCTGCGCCTGGCACAGGGTGCCTTGAATCTGTGCAGGGCACAATGAAATCTCAAGACTATCAAGGCATTCTGGAGCGAAACGTACTGCCCAGTGTCAGAAAGCTCTGTCTCAGTCGCAGGTCATGGGTCCTCCAACAGGATAATGACCCACAACACACAGCTAAAAGCACCCAAGAATGGATAAGAACAAAACATTCGACCATTCTGAAGTGGCCTTCTATGAGTCCTGATCTGAATCCTATCGAACATCTATGGAAAGAGCTGAAACTTGCAGTCTGGAGAAGGCACCCCTCAAACCTGAGACAGCTGGAGCAGTTTGCTCAGGAAGAGTGGGCCAAACTACCTGTTAACAGGTGCAGAAGTCTCATTGAGAGCTACAGAAAACGTTTGATTGCAGTGATTGCATCTAAAGGCTGTGCAACAAAATATTAGGTTAGGGGTCCCATCATTTTTGTCCATGCCATTTTCATTTGTTTTATTATTTACAATATTATGTTGAATAAAAAATCAAAAGCAAAGTCTGATTTCTATTAAATATGGAATAAACAATGGTGGATGCAAATTACTTTTGTCAGTTTCAAGTTATTTCAGAAAAAATTGTGCATTCTTCGTTTTTTGTGGAGGGGTACCAACAAATTTGAGCACGTCTGTATATATATATATATATATATATATATATATATATATATATATATATATATATATATATATACACACACACACACACACACACACACACACAGTAAACCTCGGTCAACTTGACACCCCATGGGGATGCACATGAGCCATAGCATTAACATGCATAGAAGCAACAGAACTCACACATTTACAGTATTACAGTATTTACTCTTTTAGTTAAATGTCCTTATGGAAACAGAAGAACTGCAGTGAGTGAATCAATGACATTATACAGTTATAGTTTGATTGAAATAAGAATTAATAAAATAACTACAGCGTTATTTTTACGAAAACAATCCAACCACAACCTGAGCACAAACTGTGGATTATACTTTTAGGTATTGGCTTGTACTGTCTAATTTGATGGCTTAAATAGCAAAAGTTGACAAATGTACATTATACAGAATTAACTCGATGAACAAAAACAATAATAAACAACTTACAGTTTCACAGTGTCGATTGTTTCGCATGCAAAAACATGTGCTTTGAAAGTTCTGCTGACAAGCTTGTTATCCCGAATAACCTGAGCTTTAAAGCCAATTCAACGAGATTCTTTGTTTCTCACTCATTTTGAACTGACACTGTAACCAGCTGCACTTGGTAGTTGCGAATGAATAAATGAATGAATGAATGAATGAATGACCCAGTTCCAGTCAGAGGTCAGTCACGTGAAAGGACAGTGTCGAGCAGATCAGTCACGTGAAAGGACAGTGTCGAGTAGATCAGTCACGTGAAAGGACAGTTTCGAGTAGACCAGTCACGTGAAAGGACAGTGTCGAGTAGACCAGTCACGTGAAAGGACAGTGTCGAGTAGACCAGTCACGTGAAAGGACAGTGTCGAGTAGACCAGTCACGTGAAAGGACAGTGTCGAGTAGACCAGTCACGTGAAAGGACAGTGTCGAGTAGATCAGTCACGTGAAAGGACAGTGTCGAGTAGACCAGTCACGTGAAAGGACAGTGTCGAGTAGACCAGTCACGTGAAAGGACAGTGTCGAGTAGATCAGTCACGTGAAAGGACAGTGTCGAGTTATCCACTGGTCTTTTTAATAGTTTTTATCCCTTCGGTACCGGTAATAAGTGTCGAGTTACGAGTAAAGCGTGGTATCAGATTAAAAGATTAAAAGAGGCAAAATGCATATATTTTATATGGAGAAAATCCAGGACCAAGACAGTCTGGCAAATTAAGCGACGGTGTCGAGTTATCCACCAGTCGAGTTAACCGAGGGTGACTTTATATATATATATATATATATATATATATATATATATATAAACCAGCAACAAGTATAAACTACCACTTTGCTTGGGATTCATCGACTATGAAAAAGCCTTTGACTGTTTACACAAGATCTATATTAAGCTCAGAAGTCAATAACTACGTATACTTAGGACAGTTAGTTTGGGCAACGGAGAACCAAATGTTCGAAATCAACAGAAGAGCAAAAATGGTCTGTAGTGCCTTTGGAAGATTAAGCACAGTTCTGAAAGGGAAACTACCCTTATGCCTCAAGAGGAAAGTCTTCTTCCAATGTGTGCTGCCAGTGCTGGGAATAACAAGAAGAGACAGGAAAAGGAAGGAATGGATAAGGGTGCAAACAAAAGTATGCAATGTTATTATAAGAGCGAAAAAACTGAAATGGCAGTGTGGGCCGGACATGTAGCAAGAAGAATAGACCATCGCTGGACCAAGGAGATACTAGACTGGATCCCAAGAGATATAAAGCGACCAAGAAGAAGACCTCCAGGAAGATGGCAAGATGAAATTAGGAAACACAGAGGAGCAAGGTGGATGAGGGACGCAGCAGACAGGCTTTTGAGGAAGAATCCTGGGGAGGCCTTCATCCAGCAGTGGATTGAAAAAGGATGATGATGATGATGATGATGATGATGATGATGATATTTATTAATAAACACTCAGTTAATTGTGGCACTACATTATGCTCTGAGGCTAATTTCTATTTTTATAAATAGTGACATCCCTCCATTCTACATTTATGTTGATTTTAGCCCCACATAGTTGCTGCCGTTTAACATGACTTCTTAAGTTTAGTATTTTTATATATTCATAAATGTTACGGTATTTTCATTTGCGTTCCACCTTTTTCTAAAGTAAAGCACAGCGTAAATGAACGATCCACAAAATCAACTTCTTCACTGCCTGATATATTTAGTGATTCATTCTGGTTAAGTTTCTTTTATTGAATATCTTTTGCATCTTTGCTTGTTTATATTTTGATTCAAGATATGCCAATATTTCAAATGCCCGTTGCTTCTGGTTACCAACATCACTTCCTGTGCTATCAACTAATTTCTGTCCAGTGGTGTAGCTGCAAACCAAACCATGAGACCCTTTATTGCAAGTAGAGAATACCTACCAGGAAGCAAAAGAAACCAGAAGCACATTAGCTGGTCATGAGAGCCGAGTTAAGACCTGTAGTCTTAAAGTACTGTCACCCATGCAATACCCACGCTGTGTAAGAATATAAAGATGTAGGTGCGGTTTCACTTTTCATATTCTTTTTTCCGTGCCCTTGTAAAGCACAAAAACAAAAGGAACATGGAGAGGGCAGTCATACCTTGCTGGATTAGCATGTCCACAGCAGGAGGCCCCACCCCTGCATTCACATATTCCTCGTTCGGGTGCTTCTTGTTGTAATGGCGCTTCAGTGACCCTGACATGTTGCAAGAGTAGTGGCAGTGTGCACAACGGAAAGGCTACCAGGAAAACAAGGAGGCAGTTCAGATATAGTATCGAGTGCTGGAACATACACAGTAAGACAGTCCTGGCATAATAAGTGTATCAATTATGTGGTATTCTTCTTATATTATTCTTATGACATATAAGTGGAATGTCAACCCTTTTCGGTAAATGTCTCATGCCGTGAGAGCGGAGGTAAAAGAATACTACAATATAACACAGAGGGCTGGAGCAGGGAGCACTGCATACAAAGAAGACATCTGTAGTAGGGCAAGGCTTTGCATGGGATGCAATATGCAGAACATGCTTTTGTCTCAACAAGTTATCCTTCACCGGTCTGTGCTTTGTGATGCAAATTGAATCACAGACAGTCTGTAATTTAGGTAAAGGAAGGAACAAAGCCAAGTAGATGAATCTCTCGGTGGACTGGTAACATGCGCTTCCATGTGCTGTACAAGACACTGAAGTTTCATCAGCAACATTCTCAGTGATCTGGTGAACACACATTGCAGCAGATTTCCACCTCCAGCTTTCATCAAGGAATTGGAGGACGTAATCGCTGGGCTTTGGTCACATATCCTTATACAGCAATTTAAAAGCAAATGGTCAAATACAACGAGTGCTGTCTAGTTAGCTCATGTTGCTCCTACACCCTATTGACAGTATCTATTATAATGATGTTCTCATTCAAACTGCTTTACAGAGTCTGGATACAATAGTTAAACTTCTACAGCATGCTATCAAAATGATTTAATATGGATTACCTTAAATGAGGCATGCTGCTCCATGTGGCGGAGAAGCTGTGGCTTCTGTACGGCAGTGAAGTCACACACAGTGCATTTAAACTGCCTGCCTAAAGAAAAGGGGAAAGAAGGGAAAAGAATAACACGACATGGCAAACAGTACCTTTTAAAAACACTGCCAGCTGCCATATTCAATTCAGCATAAGCATGTCAGTGACATGGGATGAAAATTGAAAAATAAAGTCATTAACATGAACATGATAATCACCATGACCTATATCCACTCTATGCAAATACATAAAAATGACATACAGACAAACAGACAGACAGCTGCCTGCATTTATTCCTAAATTCAAATTGTCCTTAGCATGCTTAATTGACAAGGATTTCTCCAGGTAAGTTATACAATGTAAGTGTAGAATTATTATTTAGTTAGTCCAATAAAAGGTATTACATCTCCTTCTCTTTGTCTATCATCTCTGGACTGATACGGCTACCATTTCATCTATCAATTACAATGTAAGTGTTAAATACAGACAGGCAAACAGTGAGACCGCCTACATACATGGCAGGATTATGGTATGTTGTATTCAGTAACTTGAGATACAAGAAGATCCAGAGTATTGTGTACATCAATAAACTGCAAAATTCATTTAAAATTGAATTTACATCCCATTTGAACAGCACACTGTACATCAATAAACTGCAAAATTCATTGCAAACTGAATTAACATCCCAGCCGAACACACTATACATCAATAAACTGCAACATTTATTTAAACTTGAATAGATGTGGAGTGATGCTTGCACTAACTTACTTCATTGCTCTGTGAACTGTAGGTCACACACCTACAGCTTCTAAAAGTGCTGCTAATAGTCCCATGTGCTAATCCTGACATGCGATCATTGTGCTGGTCTTGATCCCATTCATTTTTTTCCAAATTGGGCTCATCAGTGAAGAAGTGAGGATCAGAGGGAGGTTAAGCCATCTTTCATGCTCTTGCTTGCGAATGAATTTCAGTCCCCCCCCCCCCAGCAAAATGATTATAACAGCAAAGTAAAAGGGTTAGGAACAATTGAACTTGAATTTGCCCATACAATGTTAAGGATAATAATTGACTACAGGGATTAGGAGGCAGAGGTGGTCTGTCCTCTGATAAAGGCATTATCTTCCCAGTGCTATTTTCAAGAGACAAAGCTGGTAACTTTTAACATTACAGTCTAAAATGCACATTTAAAATGACAGAGAAAATGTGGTAGGTGAACATGAGAGAGAAAGAGAAAGAGACAGAGAGAGATAACTGGGAGTAAGTGACTAATGAAAAACAGTCTACCCCACTTAGGGGAATATCATTTATCCTGCCTAAGTGTATTACAAAGAGATCAGGGATTCTGCCACTCTTAATGCTTTTAAATCTAGCTTAAAGACCTACTTTTATAGAAAGGCATTTTTATGACTTATTTTCAGTTTTGTTTGTTTGTAAATCGCTTTGAGATGTTGCTTTTAAAGGCGCTATATAAATAAAGTTTATATATATAAAGTTTATTATTATTATTATTATTACAATCCAAAACCATTACCAATACTGCATCATTCATTTTAGCCCATTTAAGTGTAATACTGTAAGTATATATTCCCGACACAAAACAGTTTGAAGAGATATGAATGAAGATGCAGATTACCTGTAATATGGTTTCTTCGTAGTATGATGAACTCCACACACAGAGTGAAATCGCAATCTCCATGTCGCTTGGGTCAGGAGAAAGACGATCTCTTTCATAGAGATCATTTATATAATCCTTTTTTGGCGCCAAGTAATGTCCCTCCTCTATAAAGCCTCCCCTTGCTGGAGTATCTATGTCCAAATTTCCAAACCAACTACCCAAAACATTTTGTGAATGAATGTAGAAAGTAAGTGCTCTTCTGACATCAATGAAGTGCTGTCTGGCCTCTGATTTAGATTTATGTGGTTTTGGGAAAAAATCATGAAGAGTTATGATCTGATCTAGATGGAACTGTGTCACCACTTTTGTCAGAAATTGAGGATTAGGTCTGCAGACAATCCTGTCCCTGAAGATCTGGAAATAGGGTGCATCAATGACCAGTGCCTGTATTTCACTCATCCTTCTTACTGATGTTATTGCTACCAAGAATGCCGTTTTCCATGTGAGGAATTTTTGGTTGCATGTTGCCAAGGGTTCAAACGGTGGCCCCATGAGTTTAATCAGTGCTAGACTGAGGTTCCATTGTGGAAGGATATGTTTCCTTGGGGGTCTTAGGTGGTTAACCCCCCCTGAGGAATCTGGACACCGCGGAGTGAGAACCAACCAGGTGATCCTCCCATCCAGGTAAAATGCTCGATATTGCAGCGATGTGCACTTTGATGGACGAGAGCGCAATACAGTTATGGAATAGGTGGCACAAGTAGGATAAAAATGTTGGTAGATTTATTGTTTGTGGTGTGCTAAGATTTTGAGTTGCACCAATGAATGAATTCCTTCCATTTACCTGTATAGGCTTGAAGCCAGTAAGATGTTGGTTACTTATTCAGATAGCCCCTGATCTAATAACTGCTAGTTGTAACCATGCTGGGTTGTTTGGTATGCAGCATCCTCCTGCTGTTCTGAGACAGCAGATCGCGGGCCACTAGTAAATGTATTGGCCCGGCTTCTGCTATCTCTACTATTTCCGAGAACCAGAATCTCTTAGCCCAGTAGGGAGCTACTAGGATGAGACTGGCCCGGTCTCCTTTCACCTTTCTGAGCACAGTTGGAATTAATGGCAGGGGAGGCTATGCGTACATTAAACCGGTTGACCATGGGATGGACAGACCATCTACTGCCATGGCTGCTTCTTGTTGGAACCTGGAGCAGAACAGTGGCAGTTGGGTATTTTCTGCTGTGGCGAATAGGTCTACCGGTGGTTGACCCAGTCTGGAAAATCCATTGTAAAACCTGAGGCTGGATATGCCATTCATGAGGCAACCTCTCTCTGCTCTGATGGTCTGCCGGGCTGCTGTCAAATCCGGGTAGGTAAGCCGCCTGTATGCAGATGTCCTGTGTGCTGCACCAATTCCAGATCTTTAAGGCCAGGAGGCAGAGTTCCCACGACTTTGTGCCTCCCTGGTGATTTATGTATTCTACTGACATGGTGGTGCTGGTAAGAACTAGCATGTGTTCCTGTCTTAAAACTGGTGAAAAGTGTTTCAGTGCCAGGAAGATTGCTAAAAGCTCCAGATGGTTTATGTGCTGGTTTCTTTATCTCGGTGACCAGGTTCCCTGTATTTGTGCTTCCTTTAGGTGTGCTCCCCACCCTAGTAGGGAGGCATCTGTATACAGGCGAAGTGTCGGATGTTGTTGAGACAGCTGTAGCCCGCCTGTTACTCAAGGCGAGAATCGCCACCATCTTGCTTCTGTTGCCGAGAGTCTGGAACAGCTGGGTTCCATGAAAAAGGAGACAATGTTGTGTGTGTCTCGTGTGTAATTTTGCGTCTCTTACCAGAGGAACTGCTGCTGCCATGTGCCCCAAAAACTGAAAAAAATGTGCCGATAGCCTGGCTCCTACGTTGAAATGACCTGCCAGTTGTTGAATGGTGGTCACTCTCTCCTCTGTGAGATACACCTTCCCTGATATCGTGTTGAAATGGGCCCCCAGGAACACCAAAGACTGTGCTGGGGAGAGCAAGGATTTTTCCGTTTACTAACAAGCCCAGGTCCTGAAACAGTTGAAAGGCTGTGTCTCTGTGTTCTAATGCCCTTTCCCTGCATGGGGACCTGTTATCCAGTCGTCAATGTAGGGGTAAACGTGTATGCCCTTGTTTCGTAGATGTGAAGCGACTTCTACCATCACCTTGGTGAAAAACTCTGGGGGCTGTGGAGATCCCGGAGGGAAGCACCTTGAATTAGTACATGTCGTCCTTGATGGCAGACCGAAGGTATTTCCTGTAATTGTTGTGTATGGGAAAATGAAAATAGGCATCCTTGAGGTCTATAGAGACCATTCAGTCTCCAGGTTGAACTGCCTTGATGACAGTGTCCAAAGATACCATTTTGAACTTTTCTGTTAAGATGTATTTGTGAGGCCTCTGAGGTCTAAAATGGGTCTTAACTTCCCGTTCTTTTTGAGTATTAACCCTTTGCAGTCCATTTATTAAGTGCGTGTCAGGCGCATCAGGTCCAATTTATTTTCACACGCGCAGTTAATTTTAGACGCGCTGTTTAAAAGTATTTTTTTCACAGTCAAACGGGTTTAAAAGGCCCTGCATATCAACAAAGCACTCACTAGGCATCTCCAGCCCCGCCCCAGCCTTTCGTTCGCTATCGCTTTCACATATGCTAAGAAAAAGATAATAATAATAATAATAATAATAATAATAATAATAATAATAATAATAGTCGTACATACCGATCAATCATCTCCTGATCACTCGTTTTATCACCAAACTCCTCAATAATGCGATCCAAGTCATTATTTTATTACTATAACATCTCAAAAAAGCTCTGCAAATGTCTGTGATAGTCTCTGTGCGCTGATACAGTAACATCCAGCTTGTTTCCTTATGACTGCCCATATGGGATGCCAATGGCAAGTATGACTATTCATGAGATACACTTTTTTTTTTTATCGGCTTGTCTCAGCTCCTGTCGCTCCCACTCAGCCATTGAATGGTTTTCTCAGCTTTTTCCGGAGAAAAAACGACTAGAAACCAGTTTTTTGCGTTTTATTGATGATGTCGGACAGGGTCCGACAATGGACCGGATAGGAATAATTGCAATGTCGGACCAGGTCCGACAATGGACCGCAAAGGGTTAAAAAATACCTGAAGTAGTGGCCCTGCCTCTGCGAAGATGAGGGGACCAGTTCTATGGCACAGGAAAGGAGCATGGATTTTATCTCCTCCTGTAGAAAGACCCCTTGTGGACCTGTCCAGTCCAGTCGTGTCCAGATGATCCCTGCTGCTGGTGGTTGGAACCGGAATGGTACTTTGTAGCCGTGTTGTATGAGTCCCAGGACCCAGGGGTTTGATGTTATTTTCTGCCAGTTTTTTAAAAAATATGAAACTCTTCCCCCTACCGGCAGAAGTGAGGGGTGAACCGACACCGGTTGCTGACCGGGAAAATGTATGGCCTGGAGCTTTGTCCCCTTTGGAACCTGCTCTGTCCTCTAAAGGTTGATTGTGTTGGCTGAGGCCTGAAAAACCTTTGCCTATTAAAATACCCCCTATTAGGGGGTATGCCTCTGCCTGTTGTTAAGTAGGATCTAATGTCTTGCCTTGCCTCCTTCATGTCTGTTAGGTAACCCTTGAGGTCAGTGCCCAATAGTAAGTCTCCTTGAAACGGTAACTCCATGATCTTGGATTGTCTGTCAGGAGTTAAGGAGGATGTCTTCATCTGAAGAACTGTTCTTGCAGAGACAACACTTGCTACAGCCCTAGCACTGATGTCGATGCTATCACATGCCACCTGCAGCTGGATTTTTGCAGTATTTTTCCCCTCTTCTGCAAGCTGCATGGTGAGTTTGACGTTCTCTGGAATAGGGGTCTGTAAGGCAGCAGACATCTGGCTCCATAATTTGTGTTGATATTTGTGTGGATTTGATAGTTGTTGATGCGCATATTGCAAGTGGAGGCAACGCAGTCCTTCTTCAAGAAGGTATCAATTTTCCTGTCTGCACCCACTGGTGTAGAGGATTTGGAAGATGCACTGATGGTTGGTGTAGACATTATGGTATCTATTTTGGGCTGCTTAAACCAGTAGGTATTCTATAGCATATATCTACTCTATGTAGATATGATGCAGCACATGCAGGTTTTTTCCATAAAGCCTCAACGGGCCTCCAGACTGCCTCATGGAAGGGAAAACCTTTGAAGGCTTGTTTATATAAATCTCATTAAAAAAATAAAAAGAAGAATCAATATCAAATGAAATTATATCATTTCCACCAGCTGGCAATGTCTCCAGGTTAAAAAACAAAAACTAAAAACTAAAAAACAAGGAAACGACTCAAACTGCAGTTTTAACACATCTGATGACACTCGGAAGCCTCAGAGTGACATGAGATCTCTCATTGGTTCTGTTCTGTTGCTGCAAAGCTACAAACAGCTATTCTTGTATTTTCAAAAGGTGCTGGGAGAAAGTAAAATGATCAAACCATAATCGTAGTACAGTATTTCATGTTAGATTTGAAAATGTCACATTTTTGTCAGTTTTTCATTAAGTATATAGACTGCAAAACTCGGACGCCGAAAAAAATAATCTGTTATACAATGACATTAGAAATGTGTGTAGCAAAGGAGAAGCCACACTAATGGGGGATTTCAACTTCCCCCATATAAAATGGGAAAACCCGGTGGGGAGCAAGATGGACAAACCTGAAATGGTGGAAATAACAAATGACTGCTTCCTAATGCAATTTGTCAAGGCAGATTTTTAAAACCCAAAAAGTAATGACTAAAGCTAAGGTTTACAATTTTAGAAAAGCAAACTATGAAGGTATGAAACAGAGACTAACAGAAGTAGATTGGAGTAAAATAGAGAAATTATATTTATATATAAAAATATTCCGTGAAAAAAGGCACTTTTCAGAGCATTTAAAAGGGACCAAAAACAAAGTACACAGAAAGAGTACTTGGAACTGCAAATGCAAGTCAAAAAGACCAAGAGAGAGATAGAAATGAATATTGCTAAGGGGACAAAAACCAATTCCAAAATGTTTTTCCAATATTATAACAGTAAGAGAACATTCAAAGAGGAGGTTAAATGTCTAAGAGATACATATGGCAAAATCATAGACGAAGAGAAAAAATAGCAAATATATTAAATGATTACTTTTCACAAGTTTTTACAAAGGAGGACATGGACAACATGCCCCACATGTCAACCTATTCCTATCCAGTTTTAAATAACTTTAGCATAACAGAGGCAGAAGTGTTAAAGGGACTAGGAGCTCTTAAAATAAACAAATCCCCTGGGCTGGATGAGATCCTCCCAATAGCAGAAATGAAAGAAGTTATTTACAAACCGCTAACCAAGATCATGCAACAGTCTCTTGACACAGGGGTTGCACCGACGGACTGGAAAATTGCAAACGTAATACCGATCCACAAAAAGGGAGACAAAACCGAACCAGGTAACTACAGACCAATAAGCCTAACTTCTATTATATGTAAACTTATGGAAAAGTATAATAAGATCCAAAATGGAAAATTACCTATATGGTAACAGTATCCTGGGAGACAATCAGCATGGTTTTAGGAAAGGAAGATCGTGTCTAACTAACCTGCTTGATTTTTTTGAGGATGCAACATTGAAAATGGATAATTGCAAAGCATATGACATGGTTTATTCAGATTTCCAGAAAGCTTATGACAAAGTCCCGCATAAAAGATTAATCCTCAAACTGAATGCAGTAGGGATTCAAGGAAATGCATGCACATGGATTAGGGAGTGGTTAACATGTAGAAAACAGAAAGTACTGATTAGATGAGAAACCTCAAAATGGAGCAAGGTAACCAGTGGAGTACCACAGGGATCAGTATTAGGTCCTCTGCTATTCCTAATCTACATTAATGATTTAGATTCTGGTATAGTAAGCAAACTTGTTACATTTGCAGATGACACAAAAATAGGAGGAGTGGCAAATACTGTTGCAGCAGCAAAGGTCATTCAAAATGATCTAGACAGCATTCAGAACTGGGCAGACACATGGCAAATGACATTTAATAGAGAAAAGTGTAAGGTACTGCACGCAGGCAATAAAAATGTGCATTATAAATATTGCATGGGATATATTGAAATTGAAGAAGGAATCTGTGAAAAAGACCTAGGAGTTTATGTTGACTCAGAAACGTCCTCATCTAGACAATGTGGGGAAGCTATAAAAAACGCCAACAAGATGCTCGGATATATTGTGAAAAGTGTTGAATTTAAATGAAGGGAAGTAATGTTATAAAACTTTACAATGCATTAGTAAGACCTCACCTAGAATATTATGTTTACTTCTGGTCACCTCGTTACAAAAAGGATATTGCTGCTCTAGAAAGAGTGCAAAGAAGAGCGATCAGAATTATCCCGGGTTTAAAAGGCATGTCGTATGCAGACAGGCTAAAAGAATTGAATCTATTCAGTCTTGAACAAAGAAGACTACGCAGTGATCTGATTCAAGCATTCAAAATTCTAAAAGGTATTGACAATGTCAACCCAGGGGACTTTTTCAACCTGAAAAAAGAAACAAGGACCAGGGGTCGCAAATGGAGATTAGATAAAGGGGCATTCAGAACAGAAAATAGGAGGCACTTTTTTACACAGAGAATTGTGAGGGACTGGAACCAACTCCCCAGTAATGTTGTTGAAGCTGACACCCTGGGATCCTTCAAGCTGCTTGATGAGATTATGGGATCAATAAGCTAACAACCAAATGAGCACGATGGGCTGAATGGCCTCCTCTTGTTTGTAAACTTTCTTATGTTCTTATATGGAAAACTACAAAGCGGTGTGTAATTCAATACATTAACGTAACAATTTTTCAGCAGGTTTCATTCAACTTTATGAAGCAAAATCAGTTCATTCTATAGGGTGATGCAAAACTTTTGGCCACAGCTGTTCAGTACAAAAAAGGGCCAAGTTATATTCAAAAAACAAAACGTGAAGAACGGCAAAGATCTAAACAAAACACAATTAGTGATTAATTCAGTAGCCCTGGATGAAAAAGTTCTGACCCCTGAGAACTAAGGGGTTATCAAGGGCTGATTTCTGTCAACGGGGGGGTGTCCTCTTGTTGCTATTGAAGGGGTTATCAAGGGCTGATTTTTGTCAATGGGGGGGTTTCCTCTTGTTGCTATTGAAGGGGTTATCAAGGGCTGATTTCTGTCAATGGGGGGGTCCTCTTGTTGCTATTGAAGGGGTTATCAAGGGCTGATTTCTGTCAATGGGGGGGTGTCCTCTTGTTGCTATTGAAGGGGTTATCAAGGGCTGATTTCTGTCAATGGGGGGGTGTCCTCTTGTTGCTATTGAAGGGGTTATCAAGGGTGATTTCTGTCAATGGGGGGGTGTCCTCTTGTTGCTATTGAAGGAGTTATCAAGGGCTGATTTCTGTCAATGGGGTGGGGGGGTGTCCTCTTGTTGCTATTGACTGAATCCCACCATAGAACAAAGACATAATAGTATACAAAGTCTAAAAGGAGTGCTGTATTTATTGATTAAATCTGCACCATAGACAAACTCAATCTGTTCTGAAACAAAAAAATAACCCTGTTGGTCTTTTTCAATGACAGAGAGGATATGCTGCAATGTTTCTATTGATCTGGAATGCTGATACAGAACAGCCCTCTCTGGTAATGCATAGTGTTCACAGGAGCTGCCCCGATACCCTGCTTACAGTAATATCAACAGAGACAGCAACCATTCAGCAATAAATAACTTAAAACAAGTGCAGTGCCTGTCTTCAACAGCATGATCAACGGCATCATAAAGGCACCTCGTAATCCCTGTGGTGACCATTTAGAATTGATCTCCCCAAGACAGGTGGCCTGCCTACCCCAGTATACTCCTTCAGTAATGAACTCCAGTTCTGTTCCTTTACAGTACACTAAAGGATAGCAGGGAATTGCTTTGTGAATGATTGCAATGGTTTAGCCTTTATCACCTCACCTGATAGATTATTCCACAATGTGTGAAGCAGTGCCTCCCAGTCCCTTGTCTCATTAGTATGCAAGAAGCACAGCAGTATCTTAAGTTTGTGTTTTCTGTAGAGTTTAGGACTGACACACTTTCCCCTTTTACACACCAGACCATGCAGTTATCTAAAAAGATGAGCCACTTCTGGATTGCAGGACAGCTCAAACGGTAATGTAAAAACTGGAACTGGCCTGCAGAATCTACATCATAACATCTCATGACTAGAGGTGTACAAATCTGCGGGAAAATACGCAAAAAACTGCAGACATTGGAAGTAGATATCTGTAGAGTGTTCTGCGGAGCACTGTATGAGTTTAGTATTTGTATTAACAATGGCTTATAAAAATGGAAATCAAGTAAACATAATCATAAACAATTTATGGCTTAGTACTTAACTGACTATAAACATCGAACATTTTTTGTCAGTAAAACCTTTAGAAACTGTCAAAAAAACATTAGAATCACATGACTTTTTATTGGGCCATGTTTTCAAAACCTTAACTCGTCTTTAATTAACTTCTACTCTTTGAAGTCTGTTTATGATAATTATGATGACAATGTAGCTGCAGAATACAGCGAATGTGCGGAATCCCGAGTTCAGTGATTTAAGAGGAATTCCTTTACCTGCAGATCTGAACTGCCTCCAACACGACTGGTTCTCTACCACCTGATAACACAGCGTCTGAAAAGACCACACCAATATCTGAAGCCGACACCCTTTCACCTCTGCGTCTTTACAAAGAAATCCTCTACTACTGGTTTCTGTTTAGTTTTTTTCCTGCATGAACAGACCCATGCTTTTTCCTGCATGAAAAGACCCATGCTCCTTCTAGAGCTCTCTTCAGCAGCTGCTGTCATGGCAGTCTGCTACGCTCCTTGACTATGGCTGAAAGACCCCAGCCTCTCCACTGTCTTCACTCACCATCAGCTGCATGCTGCAGTTTGTGGCTCTTCAAGGAGCTCCTGGATTTAAACTTCTTCCCACACATGTCACACAGGTGTGGTTTCTCAGTGCTGTGCCGGTTCATGTGGGCCTTGAGATTACTCTTACTGCGAGTTGCATAATCGCAGAGCGAGCACTTGAAGGGCTTCACTCCTGCAAAGAACAAATATGCACACACACAAACACATTATATATATATATAAAATCAGGCAAACAAAATTACTGTCAGTTTTACAACACAAATTTACTGTACCTCAAACCGAATATTTAATTACAGGGTGTACTGTCAATTTCATTATAGGCTGCGTTCCACAGATTATCTGACAGTTCCAATGTTGCATCTTTGTATCTTTCTAATTTTTTATAAAGACTGACTTCTTTAATGTCCTTGTGCAGTTGGTTTTATTGTTGTATTTCCAAATAAAACAGTACAAATAAATGCATTTGGTGGATATTTACCCCTCATGATTGTGTTCCAATAGCAGATGCTGGTTTTTAAAGAGATTTCCTCAGCTGGTGAGGAGCATCTTTTATGAAGTCATTTTATTCAAGTGAAGAATCTACCTGGCCTGGGTGCGGTAAATCAACAACACTTTCTTTTTTGTTCTGCTTGCAGTCTTTAGAAAAGTGAATACGCTGATGTTTGGAGCTAATTTGTGGGGTCGTCTAAATCATTAACTCAAGTTCCCTGGGGTTTTAAAGATAAAGAGGTTCACATGCACTGATCAACATGCTGTTTCCATAACATTGGTACACAAAGTCTAAACAGAGGCTGTGTTTAGCTCTGCTTCCTTATTAGATTGATTGCACAGTTCCCAAGTGGCTTAAAAAAAACAAAAAACAACAACCAAAACAACATTGTGTAATTACAATGAACAATGAGCTGAATATGCGGAGTTCAGTATGTCATCAAGGAACTGCTTCAGCCTGACAGGTGTTTTAATAAGTCTGAAACTGCTGCAGCTTCACTTAATCACATTGCTTACCCATCAAATTATCTTCACAAATGCTTTTGTATTTATCCTATCAGGTAAGTAAATAGCTGTGTGTGTGTTATGAAGAGAATACTAAAGGAGTGCATTTTAAGCCTGCACCCGCTACATGTGCTGTATATCAAATGAAGACTCTATTTTAGACACAGCCTACCTTCATGAGCCCAGATGTGCCGCTGCAGGTCCGATCCATTCCTCATTAAATAGCAGTCACAGTAAGGACACTTGGAGGCGCGCTTCCCAATCAGCCCTTTCAGCTGCACTTTCCTCCCAAGGATTTCTGAGATTGTGTTCATTGACACTTCTGCGAAGAGATGCACTTGCTGTTACTGTTTGTTTATTACACTAGCCCATCTTCAAGCCTACTTGCTTTCTTTTAAAATTGTCCGAGTGGGGTCATAAAAAAAAATCGATCTGACAAAGTCTGTAGGATCAATCAGCTACAATAACCAGATGAGCAAAAATCGATCTGACAAAGTCTGTAGGATCAATCAGCTACAATAACCAGATGAGCAAAAATCGATCTGACAAAGTCTGTAGGATCAATCAGCTACAATAACCAGATGAGCAAAAATCGATCTGACAAAGTCTGTAGGATCAATGAGCTACAATAACCAGATGAGCAAAAATCAATCTGACAAAGTCTGTAGGATCAATCAGCTACAATAACCAGATGAGCAAAAATCGATCTGACAGAGTCTGTAGGATCAATCAGCTACAATAACCAGATGAGCAAAAATCGATCTGACAAAGTCTGTAGGATCAATCAGCTACAATAACCAGATGAGCAAAAATCGATCTGACAAAGTCTGTAGGATCAATCAGCTACAATAACCAGATGAGCAAAAATCGATCTGACAAAGTCTGTAGGATCAATCAGCTACAATAACCAGATGAGCAAAAATCGATCTGACAAAGTCTGTAGGATCAATCAGCTACAATAACCAGATGAGCAAAAATCGATCTGACAAAGTCTGTAGGATCAATCAGCTACAATAACCAGATGAGCAAAAATCGATCTGACAAAGTCTGTAGGATCAATCAGCTACAATAACCAGATGAGCAAAAATCGATCTGACAAAGTCTGTAGGATCAATCAGCTACAATAACCAGATGAGCAAAAATCGATCTGACAAAGTCTGTAGGATCAATCAGCTACAATAACCAGATGAGCAAAAATCGATCTGACAGAGTCTGTAGGATCAATCAGCTACAATAACCAGATGAGCAAAAATCGATCTGACAAAGTCTGTAGGATCAATCAGCTACAATAACCAGATGAGCAAAAATCGATCTGACAAAGTCTGTAGGATCAATCAGCTACAATAACCAGATGAGCAAAAATCGATCTGACAAAGTCTGTAGGATCAATCAGCTACAATAACCAGATGAGCAAAAATCGATCTGACAAAGTCTGTAGGATCAATCAGCTACAATAACCAGATGAGCAAAAATCGATCTGACAAAGTCTGTAGGATCAATCAGCTACAATAACCAGATGAGCCGAATGGTCTCCTCTCCACTTTGTTTTTTAATTACATCAGACTGAAACCAGTTTTCATTTACAGCTCCTGACAGTTATACAAATTAGACTGCTTGAATGGTAGTTTATTTGTAGATTTTCATATTGTGGGAAAACAATTATAATTAATGGTTGGTTATACACAAAGAACCATTGCTAAACCAACTCAATCAATTACAAACACGATTCTTAGTGATCATAAGCATCATCAGTGTATTCTCCGAGTAATAACAACAATGGCAGCGACAGACTCTCTCCTGACACTGCTTTGGACATTACAAAGCCTGTTATGTGATAGAATCACAACCCTTTAAGCTGATTGAAAGAATATCTCTGTTCACCTCATTTGTACAACTTCTACTGAAATGCAAGTAAAAAGTTGCATTTCAGTTGGGCTGTTTTTGGGTGCATGTGCCACTGTTTCAAAGCAGACTGGCTTCTTTTGAAAGTATGGATCTGTAGCTGATCCTGGAGAGAGAGTTGGGTGCAGTTAGCATTTCTTAGCAGACGCCCTTATCCAGGGCGACTTACAATTGTTACAAGATATCACATTATTTTTACATACAATTCCCCATTTATACAGTTGGGTTTTTACTGGAGCAATCTAGGTAAAGTACCTTGCTCAAGGGTACAGCAGCAGTGTCCCCCCACCTGGGATTGAACCCACGACCCTCCGGTCTTAGAGTCCAGAGCCCTAACCACTACTCCACACTCTTAGTCACGTACAGATCAAAAAGATAATTCTCTTCCTGGCCATGCTTGAGACTGAAGAGGAAACTTAAAAGGAGAGGTTCACAATCAAAGCACACCCTGTGATCAAGTTCATTTAACTTTTTCAAATGAATCCTATTATTTTTTCTAACCTATTTATTATTATTTATTTCTTAACAGACACCCTTATCTAAATAGACCTAGTGGAGTTCAGTTTTTTCCAGGCCAAAAGAAATAATGTAAAAGGTGGAAACAAGAACAACAGAAATTGTAAGTGTCTTTTGGAAACTCGCAGTGTATTTATTGAAAGGTACAAAACAGCCTTTTAGTTGTTGTGGCTCTGGCAACATGTGAAGCTGCTGCTCTAGTGTAAGTCTCTATTGAGAATTTGTAACGGATAGCTTTTTCTATACAAGACCTAACACTCAGATAACAAGAGAAGAACCTTAAAATGAATATCATCTGGAGTAAAAAAAGGTTTTGCAGTTAAATACAAGCTCAAGTGTACATCAATATTTGCAACAACAAAAACTAATTACATGCAATTTTAAAATCTTTCACTTAATTTACAGGTATCAGACTATTCATCATATGATGAAATTACTGACATGTGGTTTACTTCCAGAGATATCTACTGTATGTGAAACTGCTACACAAAGATTTGGAAGTATGACAAAAAGAATAAGGAAAGGTTGTCCAAAGTGTCTGTAGCATCAAGTTAATCAACTTCTTCAAAACACCACATTTCTGCTCTGCACTTTCTTTCATTATTGGTAGGTGCCCCCCCCCCAGACTTTACCAGCCAGTCCAGTAAAATAAACAGTAGCTGCCTCTTATTCTCAGGTGCTACTGAGTGTGTGACACTTACCTGGGTGGCTGTTTTTGATATGTGATTTAATAAGCCGATCCTCTGGAAAGGACTTCTCACACACAGGGCAAACGTAACTCCTTTTATCCTGAAAAAAAACATTTTTGAAAAGCATGGTTAGAGACCTGTGAAATGAGACCTGTAATACAATGAAACTTCTGCCAGTCAAGATTGAGGATAAATAAAACATCTGTGGGTGTCATGGATGAGTTAGTACAGAACACTGCAAAAAAAATACTTCACGCTCAATCGGTTTCATTCAGTAAAACAACAATAAAACAAAAAGCCTTCCCAGATACGAGGGGCGGCAGGGTTGTATACGGACAAGCTTTGTTTGGCGTTCCAATCTTTTATTTATTTTTTTAATATACCGGATTCTGCCGAGTCAACGCCCCATGACATGACTCATATATATAAAGCCATTCCATCGTGTGCTGCAATGCTTCTAAAAATGTGTGAACAGGCACATGCTATAATGAAAGAAATATTGCAGTGCCTCACAGCACTGCCCTTACACATGTCAGTTTGTAAACAAACATGCTGCATATACTACACTGAAGTAATTTCAGGAGTATTTTAAAGATCAAATCTGTAGACCTGTCACCAGCGCTTTTCTGACATTTTTTTGTTGTATTTTGTAATTTTTTTTTAACTTTTCATGTTTCAGCAGCAAAATTGTCATTTGTATAGTGCCCAGTGTGTCCCTAAACTGTAGATTTCACGAGTATTGTTGTTTGTATAGTGCCCAGTGTGTCCCTAAACTGTAGATTTCACGAGTATTGTTGCAAATACAGAACTAATGGAAAAAACCTAAATGACCTTGTATGGTTTATTTCATTTTCCTCCAGTGGAGAGTTACATCTTTTCCTACATGGATGCATCTTTATTGAAATGAACTTCAGGGGTCAACTACTGAAAGGCTGGATGACCTAAAGGTCAGATTGTTTTGTAGACAGTGATTGCTATCTTAGAATAATGTACCAAAAGCCATGCCGTGCAAAGCAATTTACTGTGAAAATGTCAGTCACAAGCTGTGCTATGGCCTGAATGCAGATAAAGTGCAATTCTATGTCCCTGCTGTGCAATATCTATCGTACAGCTAAATTCACTCACTTCACACTCACACCAAGAACCAGCAGAGCAGTCTGGCCTTGAACCCCCCCCATTGGCAGACACGTGTCTATAAATACCTATGTTCTACTTGACTCAATTTCTTATGCAGCAGTTCTACTTCAGAATGTTTGGTTAAGTGTTTGAAGTCATGGACAGATCTGTTTTTTCCTAAAGATAATGTCAAATTTCACGTGATTTTTAATATTTATTTTTACCAATTTTTAACATCAGTGTTGAATTCCAATGTATGGATTTTCAAAGTACCTACTGAGACTCCCGCGACATTGTTTGAGTGGAAATAGATTTCGGGCCGCTGTATGTCTGTCGTGTGTCCCAATAAACTGCACAGGTCCGCATCGTGCATCACAATATACTGCACAGGTCTGCATCGTGCATCACAATATACTGCACAGGTCTGCATCGCGTATCACAATATACTGCACAGGTCTGCATTGTGCATCACAATATACTGCACAGGTCTGCATCGCGTATCACAATATACTGCACAGGTCTGCATCGTGCATCACAATATACTGCACAGGTCTGCATCGTGCATCACAATATACTGCACAGGTCTGCATCGCGTATCACAATATACTGCACAGGTCTGCATCGTGCATCACAATATACTGCACAGGTCTGCATCGCGTATCACAATATACTGCACAGGTCTGCATTGTGCATCACAATATACTGCACAGGTCTGCATCGCGTATCACAATATACTGCACAGGTCTGCATCGTGCATCACAATATACTGCACAGGTCTGCATCGTGCATCACAATATACTGCACAGGTCTGCATTGTGTATCACAATATACTGCACAGGTCTGCATCGTGCATCACAATATACTGCACAGGTCTGCATCGCGTATCACAATATACTGCACAGGTCTGCATCATGTATCACAATATACTGCACAGGTCTGCATCATGTATCACAATATACTGCACAGGTCTGCATCGCGTATCACAATATACTGCACAGGTCTGCATCGTGTATCACAATATACTGCACAGGTCTGCATCATGTATCACAATATACTGCACAGGTCTGCATCGCGCATCACAATATACTGCACAGGTCTGCATCATGTATCACAATATACTGCACAGGTCTGCATCGTGCATCACAATATACTGCACAGGTCTGCATCATGTATCACAATATACTGCACAGGTCTGCATCGCGTATCACAATATACTGCACAGGTCTGCATCATGTATCACAATATACTGCACAGGTCTGCATCGCGTATCACAATATACTGCACAGGTCTGCATTGTGTATCACAATATACTGCACAGGTCTGCATTGTGTATCACAATATACTGCACAGGTCTGCGTTGTGTGAAATTCAGATCTGGGTTACATACAGACCACCAGCAACTGAGCTAAACCAACCAAACTTACTATAATTCTCTGGCCAATAAATCTGTCTCAAAACCAGAACTATGAACTCACGACAGAGAACCGCCACACCTACTCTGACTAATACACCTCAGAAACCCTTTCAACAACTGCATCACACACGGATGCTGAAGATCCTTAAATACAGGGATCAGGTCTCATCAAACCACTTTTAAACACAAACACAAACAGACAAAGAGTGAAGCGGTTATACTCTCGGCAATGCTAAATAAAGACTACGGGTCACTGGCTCTGTTTACTTTCAAAGTGGAAGGGCTTTTACTTGGATGGCAGCTAAGGCATTGGAGAGTACATTTCAGAACTTGCCAGTGCTCAATGAATAACTGCAGACTACAGAGAGCCAAAAAAACTTGCATTTTAAATCTGGGCCACGACTTCATGAACAAGCTCCAGGGATGAATCTGTTCACATGCTTATTGTATGGCCATTTGCATTGAATTCACACCTTTGCAAAATTCTAAATAAAAAAAAATAAAAAGAGAGAAAAAAATGTAACTTCAAAAGGTTTAATACAGCTCTAGTCTGTGTGCCACAGACCTGGCTGCAAGCACAATAATTAACTTGGCTCATATCCTGGTTGTGTGGTATTTATTTCCTTTTCGCATCTACTGCCAATGTATTACGTATAGAAAGGAAGGCTTGTCTATCAGATAACAAGCACTTGACGAAACAAAAACTACAGAGTTTAGAGATACAGAAAGTAAGCAGGATTTCAAGTTCTATTATATTTAAAGCAGCAAAATCGCCAGCTCGGTCTAAACACTTTAAAATCCCCAACCCCTGGGGAAAATAAGCTCAATTATATACACTTTTTTGTTGTTATTACATGGACTCGTCTTTCGCCAAGATAAAATTAGATAGTAGTGGTGGGGACCAAGCAAGACACAGCTTCACTTTAGTACAGACGTGCTCAAATTTGTTGGTACCCTTACAGCTCATTGAAATAATGCTTAATTCCTCCTGAAAAGTGATGAAATTAAAAGCTATTTTATCATGTATACTTGCATGCCTTTGGTATGTCATAGAATAAAGCAAAGAAGCTGTGAAAAGAGATGAATTATTGCTTATTCTACAAAGATATTCTAAAATGGCCTGGACACATTTGTTGGTACCCCTTAGAAAAGATAATAAATAATTGGATTATAGTGATATTTCAAACTAATTAGTTTCTTTAATTAGTATCACACATGTCTCCAATCTTGTAATCAGTCATTCAGCCTATTTAAATGGAGAAAAGTAGTCACTGTGCTGTTTGGTATCATTGTGTGCACCACACTGAACATGGACCCGAGAAAGCAAAGGAGAGAGTTGTCTGAGGAGATCAGAAAGAAAATAATAGACAAGCATGGTAAAGGTAAAGGCTACAAGACCATCTCCAAGCAGCTTGATGTTCCTGTGACAACAGTTGCAAATATTAAGAAGTTTAAGGTCCATGGAACTGTAGCCAACCTCCCTGGGCACGGCTGCAAGAGGAAAATCGATCCCAGATTGAACAGAAGGATAGTGCGAATGGTAGAAAAATAACCAAGGATAACTGCAAAAGAGATACAAGCTGAACTCCAAGGTGAAGGTACGTCAGTTTCTGATCGCACCATCCGTCGCTTTTTTGAGCGAGAGGGCTCCATGGAAGAAGACGCAGGAGGACTCCACTTTTGAAAGAAAAACATAAAAAAGCCAGACTGGAATTTGCTAAAATGCATATTGACAAGCCACAATCCTTCTGGAAGAATGTCCTTTGGACAGATGAGTCAAAACTGGAGCTTTTTGGCAAGTCACATCAGCTCTATGTTCACAGACGAAAAAATGAAGCTTTCAAAGAAAAGAACACCATACCTACAGTGAAACATGGAGGAGGCTCAGTTATGTTTTGGGGCTGCTTTGCTGCGCCTGGCACAGGGTGCCTTGAATCTGTGCAGGGCACAATGAAATCTCAAGACTATCAAGGCATTCTGGAGCGAAACGTACTGCCCAGTGTCAGAAAGCTCTGTCTCAGTCGCAGGTCATGGGTCCTCCAACAGGATAGTGACCCAAAACACACAGCTAAAAGCACCCAAGAATGGATAAGAACAAAACACTGGACTATTCTGAAGTGGCCTTCTATGAGTCCTGATCTGAATCCTATCAAACATCTATGGAAAGAGCTGAAACTTGCAGTCTGGAGAAGGCACCCATCAAACCTGAGACAGCTGGAGCAGTTTGCTCAGGAAGAGTGGGCCAAACTACCTGTTAACAGGTGCAGAAGTCTCATTGAGAGCTACAGAAAACGTTTCATTGCAGTGATTGCCTCTAAAGGTTATGCAACAAAATATTAGGTTAGCGGTCCCATCATTTTTGTCCATGCCATTTTCATTTGTTTTATTATTTACAATATTATGTTGAATAAAAAATCAAAAGCAAAGTCTGATTTCTATTAAATATGGAATAAACAATGGTGGATGCCAATTACTTTTATCAGTTTCAAGTTATTTCAGAGAAAATTGTGCATTCTTCGTTTTTTGTGGAGGGGTACCAACAAATTTGAGCACGTCTGTATATGAGCCTTCAGTGCTTTTCCTCCGCCAGGTAACCTATTGGCCCGGTGTTGATGGCTGAAGTGTAATGCTGGCTCCAGGGATCAGCCTATTTGCAGCCTCCCTGGCGCATCAGTACACACAAAGGCGGCAATGTTGGCTCCATGGAACAACCAAAGTGTGACTTCCTAGCGCCTCAGCATGGCAACTGTCTGGAATGGGCTGAGTGGGGCATTTCGCAAGGGTCATCAGGTGGGCACCTCCTGTCTTCTGTGTTTCGTCGACTAGCCCACAACACCTCAGGAAGGCATTACAGTCATGCTGGCAGCACCACTCCCCTCCACCCAACCCAGACCAGGACTTACTTTAGCCATCCATTCGTTTTCATTGAGGTTAACTTCACCCATCACCTCGCTTTCCTCCTTAAACTAACTGGCCTCTTTCCTCCTTAACCACAGCCAGTTGCTACTTCTCTCTGCCTCCTTGGATAGAGCTGTCACTACACGTCACAACTCCTATCCACTGAGTCCAGTATCTCTGAGAAGCAGAGTCATGGAATATGCAACGAACCCCCGACAACCCACCTCTACTGGATAAACCCAGACTCTCCACCCCTGCTGATCCACTTCTACTGGATAAACCCAGTTTCTCCACCCCTGACAACCCACCTCTACTGGATGAACCCAGACTCTCCACCCCTGCTGATCCACTTCTACTGGATAAACCCAGACTCTCCACCCCCAACAGCCCACCTCTACTGGATAAACCCAGACTCTCCACCCATGCTGATCCACCTCTACTGGATAAACCCAGACTCTCCACCCCCGACAACCCACCTCTACTGGATAAACCCGGACTCTCCACCCCCGCTGATCCACCTCTACTAGATAAACCCAGACTCTCCACCCCCGACAACCCACCTCTACTGGATGAACCCAGACTCTCCACCCCTGCTGATCCACTTCTACTGGATAAACCCAGACTCTCCACCCCCAACAGCCCACCTCTACTGGATAAACCCAGACTCTCCACCCATGCTGATCCACCTCTACTGGATAAACCCAGACTCTCCACCCCCGACAACCCACCTCTACTGGATAAACCCGGACTCTCCACCCCCGCTGATCCACCTCTACTAGATAAACCCAGACTCTCCACCCCCGACAACCCACCTCTACTGAATAAACCCAGACTCTCCACCCATGCTGATCCACCTCTACTGGATAAACCCAGACTCTCCACCCCCGACAACCCACCTCTACTGGATAAACCCGGACTCTCCACCCCCGCTGATCCACCTCTACTAGATAAACCCAGACTCTCCACCCCCGACAACCCACCTCTACTAGATAAAACCAGACTCTCCACCCCCGACAACCCACCTCTACTGGATAAACCCAGACTCTCCACCCCTGACAACCCACCTCTACTGGATAAACCCAGACTCTCCACCCCTGACAACCCACCTCTACTGGATAAACCTGGACTCTCCACCCCCGCTGATCCACCTCTACTAGATAAACCCAGACTCTCCACCCCCGACAACCCACCTCTACTGGATAAACCTGGACTCTCCACCCCCGCTGATCCACCTCTACTAGATAAACCCAGACTCTCCACCCCCGACAACCCACCTCTACTAGATAAAACCAGACTCTCCACCCCCGGCAACCCACCTCTACTGGATAAACCCAGAAGCTCCACCCCTGACAACCCACCTCTACTGGATAAACCTGGACTCTCCACCCCCGCTGATCCACCTCTACTAGATAAACCCAGACTCTCCACCCCCGACAACCCACCTCTACTGGATAAACCCAGACTCTCCACCCCCGACAACCCACCTCTACTGGATAAACCTGGACTCTCCACCCCTGACAACCCACCTCTACTGGATAAACCTGGACTCTCCACCCCCGCTGATCCACCTCTACTAGATAAACCCAGACTCTCCACCCCCGACAACCCACCTCTACTGGATAAACCCAGACTCTCCACCCCCGACAACCCACCTCTACTGGATAAACCTGGACTCTCCACCCCCGACAACCCACCTCTGCTGGATAAACCTGGACTCTCCACCCCCGCTGATCCACCTCTACTGGATAAACCCGGACTCTCCACCCCCGACAACCCACCTCTACTGGATAAACCTGGACTCTCCACCCCCGCTGATCCACCTCTACTGGATAAACCCAGACTCTCCACCCCCGACAACCCACCTCTACTGGATAAACCCGGACTCTCCACCCCTGCTGATCCACCTCTACTGGATAAACCCGGACTATCCACCCCCGTTGTTCCACCTCTACTGGATAAACCCGGACTCTCCACCCCTGCTGATCCACCTCTACTGGATAAACCCAGACTCTCCACCCCCGACAACCCACCTCTACTGGATAAACCCAGACTCTCCACCCCCGACAACCCACCTCTACTGGATAAACCCAGACTCTCCACCCCCGACAACCCACCTCTACTGGATAAACCTGGACTCTCCACCCCCGCTGATCCACCTCTACTGGATAAACCCGGACTCTCCACCCCCGACAACCCACCTCTACTGGATAAACCCAGACTCTCCACCCCCGACAACCCACCTCTACTGGATAAACCCGGACTCTCCACCCCTGCTGATCCACCTCTACTGGATAAACCCGGACTATCCACCCCCGTTGTTCCACCTCTACTGGATAAACCCGGACTATCCACCCCCGTTGTTCCACCTCTACTGGATAAACCCAGACTCTCCACCCCCGCTGATCCACCTCTACTGGATAAACCCAGACTCTCCACCCCCGACAACCCACCTCTACTGGATAAACCTGGACTCTCCACCCCCGACAACCCACCTCTACTGGATAAACCTGGACTCTCCACCCCCGCTGATCCACCTCTACTGGATAAACCCGGACTCTCCACCCCCGACAACCCACCTCTACTGGATAAACCCAGACTCTCCACCCCCGACAACCCACCTCTACTGGATAAACCCGGACTCTCCACCCCTGCTGATCCACCTCTACTGGATAAACCCGGACTATCCACCCCCGTTGTTCCACCTCTACTGGATAAACCCGGACTCTCCACCCCTGCTGATCCACCTCTACTGGATAAACCCGGACTCTCCACCCCTGCTGATCCACCTCTACTGGATAAACCTGGACTATCCACCCCCGCTGTTCCACCTCTACTGGATAAACCCCAGGCTCTCCACCCCCGCTGTTCCACCTCTACTGGATAAACCCCGGGCTCTCCACCCCCGCTGTTCCACCTCTACTGGATAAACCCGGACTCTTCACCCCCGTTGTTCCATCTCCCGTATGCATCATCCACGGAACCCTCCCATGGCACTGTTAGCTCCACCAGGAGAACATGGCGTGTTGAGGTGTTCTCTGTGTGCAGCTATTGCTGATATTGCTGGCAAACTGTTGATCGTATTACACAGTTTTTTCCAGTGCTAATGCCAAGCATCGCAGCACCTGGTCATGATGCCAAGTGAAGTGACCCTGGCTCAGAGCCACCTTACATCCTGTAAGAATGAGCTTCAGGGTAGCATGTGATAAACACAAAGGACATGCAGGGTTCTCTCCTACCCACATATTCAGGTTCTGTGGTGATGGAAGATCATCATATGTGGACCTGATTAGGAAGTTGATCCTCCTCTGTTTCATTATCCACAGGTCTGGCCAGCCAATCTTACATTGTTCCACATTCTCTCATTTCATCCATTCTCCCTGCTTAGCCTGGGACACCGCCTTGACACACTTCATCCTCTCCTCCTGCTTTTGCACTTCAGATAATAATAATGAACAATCATTGTTTTCTGATTTATTTACTTTACAGTATCTTTCAAAGAAAGATAAAGGGGGTATGGCCAAACCTTTTGCAAAACCTTAATAATTAGTAATAATTAATTAATGACTGCATACTATAAAACCAAAATAAATGGAATGCAAATCAGGGATCCCGCATCGGTTTATATAATTTAGCCTGCTGTACAGCTCACCAGCTCGGTGTGTATTTTCAGGTGTGCCTGGAGTTTGTACTTGTCAGGCGTGGTGTACTCGCATCCCTCGGTGGGACACTTGAGCAGGATGTTGCTGTGCTTCTGGATTACATGCCGTTTCAAGCAGTTCTTGGTGATGGAGGAGTAGCTGCACTGGGAGCAGTAGTAGAGATGCTCATGGGTGTGAGTGCGAGTGTGCATGTCATAGTGCACCTGGTACCAAAACAGCTTACCTGCGGGATGAAACAAGCACAAGAAAGGGATCAGAGACACACTGAAACAAACACACACTGAAACAAACACACTGAGACTGAGACACACTGAGACAGAGACTGTTCAGAGACACACTGAGACAGAGACACACAGACAGAGACTGTTCAGAGACACACTGAGACAGAGACACACAGAGACAGAGACTGTTCAGAGACACAGAGACAGACACACTGAGACAGAGACACACAGAAACAGAGACTGTTCAGAGACACACTGAGATTGAGACACACAGAGACAGAGACGCACAGAGACAGAGACACACAGAGACAAAGACACACAGAGACAAAGACACACAGAGACAGAGACACACAGAGACAGAGACACACTGAGACAGAGGAGGAGGCTGTGTGGTCCAGTGGTTAAAGAAAAGGGCTTGTAACCAGAAGGTCCTTGGTTCAAATCCCACCTCAGCCACAGACTTACTGTGTGACACTGAGCAAGTCACTTCACCTCCTTGTGCTCCGTCTTTCGGGTGAGACGTAATTGTAAGTGACTCTGCAGCTGATGCATAGTTCACACACCCTAGTCTCTGTAAGTCGCCTTGGATAAAGGCGTCTGCTAAATAAACAAATAATAATAATAACAGAGACACACTGAGACTGTTCAGAAACATACTGAGACAGAGACGCACAGAAACAGAGACTGTTCAACTGAGACACACAGAGACAGAGACACAGAGACAGAGACACACAGAGACAGAGACACACGAAGACAGAGTCACACTGAGACTGTTCAGAAACATACTGAGACAGGTCAGAGACACACTGAGGATGTTTGTAAGTCAAGGTTACCTTCTAACTGAGATTCTTTCTATTGACTCCCATTATATTCTGGCCAGGACATTATAAGGAAGCGTGATATTAACAGGGCTGACATTCAGCGGTTTTCACTGTATTTCACATTCACTGTGCAAGTTACTAAACCATCTAGCGTTCAATTCTAAATATAGGTTTTTAGAACAGCAGCTCTCTTGTATGGTGGCCTCAGTTTACTGGAGGTAAAAGCAATTGTTAAATGTTTCACACCAATAAACCATTGAATTATTTACTGTAGCTTGTTGAAAGCTAGGAGGATCGTGTTTTTATGTCTTAATTTCCTTTCACAGTAAGCCTATAGACTCCTGAGCTGCATATCTTGATTTGTTACTGTTGCTTCAATGTCTTATCTCTTGAAGCATTTGTATTTCTAATTATATTTGACACTCATAATAAATGTGTGGATTGCCCTGCATTACACAGGAACAGGATTTACTTCAGTTTAATTATTCACTTTTACCTTAGACGTGTACAACAAACATTACCACTTAGATTTATTGTTCTGGCTTAAAAAACATACAATAGAAATGAAACAAGGCCACCAGCATATCTACAGACTGGCCAAATGGCTTGTAAGCCACCTCAGTGTTGTGAACGTGCATTTCCAATCTCTCTGTATGCATGTATGGAAATCAGTACTTTATAAATGAAGTACGTAGCAAACACAATTCAAAATGCTGTATGCAACTGCGAACACAAGTACCTTAAATATAAATAATACAAGAAAGCTAAAGAACAGGAGCTCATTGTTTATACAAAACACGTATTTAAAGTGTAATAAATAGCACCATTTTCTAAAATGTTATAAGCGGTACCATTTTACAAATTTATATTTTGTAAAACTGACCAAGCAGTTATGTTTTTTATTGAGTAACTTAATAGGTGGGCTTATTCAGAATAGACTTTCTATTGGGAAAAGAAATGTGTTGTATAAAATGGGAAAGAAATCAATCACGAATATAAAAAAGAGAAAGTGGAATGAATTCCCCATTACAAAAAAAAAAGCAAACAAAGAAACAGACACAGACAACTCCAAATGCCCAGAACTATAACTGAAAAACAAATTGAAAACATATACAAACCTACAAAACAAAAGTGAAATAAATAACTACATTGAAAAGCTTTAGTGTTTTCAAATGGAAATAGAATAGGGAAAAAAGAAAATAAATGCAAGCAAAAAGGAAAAGCTATATTAGCACATACTGTATTTCCACTAACTAGTGTAGAAACATGAATAGATAAGCATTGTACCAGAACTGTGACAGTCTTCCACTGAGAACAGAAATCAAGGCCATGGAAATAAACCCTGGAAGCACAGCCACACCCTCCAGCTTATTCTGCAGGCATGCTACCTAACTACAGGGCAGACAGAGACCACCTCAAATACTGCTAAGGGAAACAAATGATCTAATGACCTCTTAACATGTCAGACCTTGCACTGCATGGAGATTAAATTACTGTAATTACAACCTAAAAGGTCACCACAGTATCAGGGTTCTCCCCAGGAATTCTGTACAGCTGGGCGGGAACATGAACATTATAGCCGGGAGCACTTTCAACGGAAAAATACCTTCTGTTTGTTTGTTTTCTCCCCCCTTCCTTTCCAGAAGCATTTAAACTAGAAAGGAAGGGGGGAGAAAACAAAAAAACAGAAGGGAGACCACATCAAAACAAGGGCAACAACTCAGGTAACACAACTATTAAATGTATTTATCTTAATGCTAGAAGTCTCAGAAACAAAATGTTAGAACTTAAAGCTACTGCACTAACAAGTAACTACGATGTGATAGGTCTTACAGAAACTTGGTTGTCTGAGAGTGATGGAGACGAATATAATATTAGTGGGTAGACACTTTATAGGAAAGACAGGCAGGACAGAAGAGGCGGAGGGGTAGCACTATACATAAGAAATAGTCTTGAAGCCCAGGTGTTGAATATGGACAAAGAAAACAAGGCTGAATCAATATGGGTCAGAATAATGGACAAAAATTCAAAGGGCATAATAATAGGAGCATGCTATTCAGACCGCCAAATTCAGACGCCGAGCAAAATAATCTGTTATACAATGACATTAGAAATGCGTGTAGCAAAGGAGAAGCCATACTAATGGGGGATTTCAACTTCCCCCATATAAAATGGGAGAAGCCGGTGGGGAGCATGACGGATTAAATTGAAATGGTGGAAATGACAAATGACTGCTTCCTAACACAATTTGTCAAGGCACCGACTAGAGGGGAGGCATGCCTTGATTTAGTCTTTTCAAATAACGAAGACAGAATAACTAAAACAGAGGTCAGAGAGCCATTGGCAAACTCAGACCATAACATGGTCTCATTTGAAGTGTTTTTTAAAACCCCAGAAGTAATGACTAAAGCTAAGGTTTACAATTTTAGAAAAGCAAACTATGAAGGTATGAAACAGAGACTAACAGAAGTAGATTGGAGTAAAATAGAGAAAACATCCACAGAAAAAGGATGGCTGTTTTTTTTTAAATGTAGTACTAGAGGCGCAAAACAATTACATCCCAAAAGTAGACAAACCTAAATCAAAAACAAAATGGCCAAAATGGTTTCATAGATCAATTTAAAAAAATACTCAGCGAAAAAAGGCACTTTACAGAGCATTTAAAAGGGACCAAAAACAAAGTACACAGAAAGAGTACTTGGAACTGCAAACACAAGTCAAAAAGGAAGTTAGAAAGGCCAAGAGAGAGATAGAAATCAATATTGCTAAGGGGGCTAAAACCAATTCCAAAATGTTTTTCCAATATTATAACAGTAAGAGAACATTCAAAGAGGAGGTTAAATGTCACAAATGGCAAAATCATAGACAAAGAAAAAAAAAATAGCAAATATATTAAATGATTACTTTTCACAAGTTTTTACAAAGGCCCCACATGTCGACCTGTTCCTATCCAGTTTTAAATAACTTTAGCATAACAGAGGCAGAAGTGTTAAAGGGACTAGGAGCTCTTAAAATAAACAAATCCCCTGGGCTGGATGAGATCCTTCCAATAGTACTCAAAGAAATGAAAGAAGTTCTTTAGAAACCGCTAGCCAAGATCATGCAACAGTCTCTTGACACAGGGGTTGTACCGACAGACTGGAAAATTGCAAACCAATAAGCCTGACTTCTATGTAAACTTATGGAAACTATAATAAGATCCAAAATGGAAAATTACCTATATGGTAACAATATCCTGGGAGACAGTCAGCATGGTTTTAGGAAAGGGAGATTGTGTCTAACTAACCTGCTTGATTTTTTTGAGGATGCAACATCTACAATGGATAATTGCAAAGCATATGACATGGTTTATTTAGATTTCCAGAAAGCTTTTGACAAAGTCTCGCATAAAAGATTAATTCTCAAACTGAACGCAGTAGGGATTAAAGGAAATGCATGCACATGGATTAGGGAGTGGTTAACATGTAGAAAACAGAAAGTACTGATTAGAGGAGAAACCTCAAAATAAAGCGAGGTAACCAGTGGAGTACCACAGGGATCAGTATTAGGTCCTCTGCTATTCTTAATCTACATTAATGATTTAGATTCTGGTATAGTAAGCAAACTTGTTACATTTGCAGATGACACAAAAATGGGAGGAGTGGCAAATACTGCTGCAGCAGCAAAGGTCATTCAAAATGATCTAGACAGCATTCAGAACTGGGCAGACACATGGCAAATGACATTTAATAGAGAAAAGTGTAAGGTACTGCACGCAGGCAGTAAAAATGTGCATTATAAACATTACATGTGACCTAGGAGTTTATGTTGACTCAGAAATGTCTTCATCTAGACAATGTGGGGAAGCTATAAAAAAGCCAACAAGATGCTCGGATATATTGTGAGAAGTGTTGAATTTAAATCAAGGGAAGAAGAGCAACCAGAATTACCCCGGGTTTAAAAGGCATGTCGTATGCAGACAGGCTAAAAGATTTGAATCTATTCAGTCTTGAACAAAGAAGACTACGTGGTGATCTGATTCAGGCATTCAAAATCCTAAAAGGTATAGACAATGTCGACCCAGAGGACTTTTTTGACCTGAAAAAATAAACAAGGACCAGGGGTCACAAATGGAGATTAGATAAAGGGGCATTCAGAACAGAAAATAGGAGGCACTTTTTTACATAGAGAATTGTGAGGGTATGGAACCAACTCCCCAGTAATGTTGTTGAAGCTGACACCCTGGGATCCTTCAAGAAGCTGCTTGATAAGATTCTGGGATCAATAAGCTACTAACAACCAAACGAGCAAGATGGGCTGAATGGCCCCCTCTCGTTTGTAAACTTTCTTATGTTCTTATGTAAATATACAATACGACAAAGAATTTGAATAATTTGGCTATCTGGTTGCTCTTTTTTATGTTCTACATTTTTTATTACTGTTCTTTATTATGGTAAATTACTGTGCTCATTTAGGCACTCTATGATATGACTGGGGAGAGATAACGTAGGGTTATTGGAGTTCACCCACACACAAAAAAACAATGGTAACCTTTGCACTTCCTTTTTAGCTTAATTATTGAGCTTATTGCTTCATTTAAATTGTTTTCTTTATGTTAAGTTTTTAGGGCATTTTGTTAATGCTCTATTTTTTTCTGCATTTTTTTAATACAACTGTGCATTAACTTTATTTTTTATCATTATTTTTTTTTTAACACAACAGTACTCACACAAGTTTGGTCACCATCATAACTGTTGCATGAAACCGGAGTGTAATAATCCATCACCTCGGCACTTAAGCATTTGTATGTCAGCTGACAAGTATTCAGCTGATATCCCATCACGCCTTTATACATGAACCCCCAATATCTCTCACAAGCACCTGAGCACATATTGTTAAGATTTCACAACAAAAGGAATACCCGAAAATAATCGTAATATTTTTTTAATAAAGTGGCCGGCTCAAATCTAGTATTAGGCGATGGACTGCACCGATTGCCCGCTTATTTTGACCCCCTGCATTCATTGTCACTATGTTTGCTTTGAAAATAATTGGTTAGCAGTCATTTTTAATGTTTTAGCCTCTCTAAGTGCTTAACACAGAAAACCCGCCCCTTCAACTCTCTGAATGGTTAAATGTTGTGTCAAGACGTAACACAGCTGTCATATGGTTCCAAGACTTCTTTTTTCATGCAGCAATGGTCTGCTAAAAGCGAAATCAATCCTTATTGGAGAACCCTGACTAAAAATCAAGAAATCACAGTTTCTGGAGAATTACAGCCTAGCAAGGGAGCCTCATTTGGAACAGTGCAATTCACCCTGGCAATTCTGATGTCAGACCTGAATAAATGCAAGACAGATTCTAAAATAAAATATTTACTTAGGCCCACTGAATATGAAAAGGTTATTTGACGCTAGCTATCACACGCTTGCTGTACAATTAGAGAATACAGGTTCTATACGGTACAAGATGATACCCAGCCTTTAACTTCCAGCACCATGCACTATGTAATAAGAACAATTAAGTGTGTAAAGGGAAGGTTTATATAAAGTAGAATATGCTATCTTACCACAGTATTCACACTCCAGATCCCCATACACTTTCCTGATCCTCTCAAAGAGGTCCATGTTCAGCTGTCTCTTTTGCAAGCTGTCCATAATCTTCTTGAAAGCTGTACTTTCCTCTTGAGCGTCTGCAGTCAAGGTGTTTTTTCCACTAGAGGGCAGGTTGCTTTGTATTGTCACTCCTAAGACTTCAGTGGTTTCTGAATTGTCTGCACCAGACTCAGCTTCTTTGTTTGATAAGGTTTTATCTAACTGTGTTGCAACACTAGGCTGATGGGTGTCCGTCAAGTTCTCTTGGCTTGGCACGGCGCTCTGGTTTAACGTCTCTTGTTGAATAACATCAGTGGTATGCTCGAATGTGGTACAGATTTCAACCAATTGTTGGTCACCTGCTTGCAGTGGTTGCTTATCTACTGTCTCCTGTTGGAAACCTTCAGAACATTCCACTTTGTCATCCCCTTTGTCCAATACTGTAGTCTCGTGGCGCTGACTATCTTCAGAACACTCCACTTTGTCATCCCCTTTGTCCAATGCTGTGGTTTTGTGGATCTGACTATCTTCAGAAAACTCCATCTTGTCATACCCTTTGTCCAATACTGTGGTCTCGTGGCTCTGACTGTCTTCAGCGGAGTGCACTTGGTGTTGCTGGTTTTCTACCATGTCTGTCAAAGTAGCATCTTTTGTTGGAAAATCCCCTTCTAGGTTGTCTCCAGCTACTCCATGCGCAAACTGCTCGGTAGTGACTTCCTCTGTGTTCCCCAGCTCTGCACCCAGAGCATGCTGAGCGTTCAGCAGAGACAGCTCCTCTGTCATCTGCAGCTCTCTCTCCTTTAGGGCGTCTGGCTGGATGTCACCCCCGGGCTCCAGGAGGCAGAAGCTTTGATTGATGGAGTCGCTGAAGACCGCGGTTTCTTCCAGGTGGGCATGGGCTTCCTTGATGTGGGACCTCAGCCTGACTGAGCTGACAAACTTGTGCTGGCAGACAGTGCAGAGGTAGATAAAGGGATGCTTGCGGATGTGGACCTCCAAGGCCTGATACTTGGTGGCCCCGTGATCACAGAGCTCACAGCCGTATGGCCTTTCATCGCCATGGACCATCATGTGGCGGTCCCTGTCCAGCTGGTTCTTGAATTTACGGTCACAGGTGTGACAGTCGTACAGGAGCTGCCTCTTGCCCTCCCTGGTCTGGAGACTGATCTCCTCGTAACAGTCTTTGACCTTCCTGTCCTCCATGTCGTGGCTCTCCCGGACATGTTTCAGCAGGTTCTTGACGTCGGAGTACTTCTTGTTGCAGAAGCGGCAGTGCTGCTTGATCTTCTTGTGCACCCTCTCCACGTGCACTTTCAGGTGGCCTTTGCTGAGGCAGCTGAAGGAGCAGTGCTGGCAACTGAACTTCTCCCCTGTGTGTTTGCGCAGATGGACGCTCAGGTTGGCCTTGATTGTACTGGCGTAATCACAGTGAGGGCACTTGAAAGGCTTCTCGTTGGTGTGAATCCTCAAGTGCGCCTGCAGGGAATGCTTAAACTTGAACACCTTGTTGCAGTACTCACACGTGAAGATCTTCAGTTGAGTTTGTGCCAGCCTAGGGGAGGTGACAAATGCCAAAAATAGGTCAAGAGTACACTATTTCACTAGGCTGGCTTACTTTAGATACATGCCAGCTGCAATTCAGCAGTCCCATTCCTAACGGCCCTCACACAGCAGCAAATACAATTAAAGTGAGTGCCTGCAATAGTGATCTACAGAACATACAAACATCTTATTCATAAACACAAGTTGACATCATATACCTTATATATTTGGTGTCTTTTCTGAAATAATTCACCTTTAAAATGTATTGGTAACAGTATATGTTACTGTAATAAAACCTCATGACAGTTGCACATTATTACTATACTGAAAAATGAATTGTACTTTTAAAATGGTAGGTAACCAACAAATGAGTTTGACTCTCAAAAACAATGCAACAGAGACCTCTAGTGGCCAGATTATTAAAAGAAGGAACTCCTATTCACACACTCATTTCCCAGGGTTTTACTCGAATGTTATTCTGTTCTTTTGCAGCCATCAAACAATCGTAACACATAAGCCATAAAAGAGCTATTTTTATAAAGGGGTAATTACGTTTCATCAGATTCTAGAGGGGAAAAAACAACAAACAGCACCTATGATGAGTTCATCTGCTTTTTATATATATATATATACTGTGTTTACTCGAATTTAAGATACCCCCTGAATTCAAGTCGCACCCCCAAATACAGACAACAAAAAAAAGACCCTGAATGCAAGTCACATTTAACTCATAATGAAACAAACTCAATAATTAACGGTTAAATTACTTTTTAATTTCTAGGTGCCAGCAGGGAACACTGTATTACTGTACATTAAAGCATCAGAGTACGCCACCTACTATATTACAAATGCAAATGGGCAAAGAAAATATGTACAGTACAGCACTTTCAGTATTGAACAACAGTCATTGCAGTTTATGGTGGCTGGGAAGGGTTAAATTACCTTGAAATTTATTTCAGTCTGCTTAATTGTCCTCGTTTGTTTAATTTGGCCAGCGTGACTCTGTCACGTTCACAAGCAAGATTAGTGCAAGACAGAAATGTGTAGTTCATTTTAGGTTTGAGTTAACTGTTTCATGTTTTTTTTATTTTAATGCCGAAAACCTGGAAACCCTAAATATAATGTAAAAAATAAATAAAATAAATGTTGTTCATAAGGAGCCATAAGTGTTATATACGGTATGTTTGCAACAAAAAAAAAAAAATCCATTCTCAGTTCTTGTGCACTATATTTTGCTATTAAACTCTTTCATGGATTGACGTCGTTGTTCTGTGAAAATGTGTTACATTTACTGAAATAAAAACGCTTTTAAAATGACCAAATTCCCATTGGGCTGATGTTATTTTAGATTCTATTGATTTTTTTAAATCTATTACTATGCAGACCAGCCACTATAAGTACCAATAAAATAAATTATTGGATGGGAAAAATAACATGACAACGAATGTGCTGCATATATTGACTTTACTAAAGTATGCCAGATGCCCTCGAGGGTAACCGAGTTTTGGGACTGTTTCTAATTGATTTCCACATCTGTATAACTTGGCAAAGCTTTGCCTTACACTTCCAACCAATTCAGTGGATGCAGAACGTGCAGTCTCAATGTATGGGCAAGTCCACCCAGACAGAGAATGTCGGCAGCAACTGCTGGGGATGTTGCATGCTTGCCTTTAACAAATGACAGCACTCTGTTTTAGCAGGGAAGCAAGTACCAATATTTTTAGGCTTTTCTAGTGCTCTGAAATATTGTCTACTTAGGTTTATTTAATGTTTAAACAGGTCCATGAAATCCTATTTTTTTCTGCAACCTACCTGTGAAAAATAAGCAAATTTACCACGATTTAAGTAGACCCCTATCTATATATATATATCTCTATATCTATATCTATATCTATATCTATATCTATATATCTATATCTATATATACAACTCTGGAAAAAATTAAGATACCACTGCAAAATTATCAGTTTCTCTGGTTTTACTATTTATAGGTATGTGTTTGGGTAAAATGAACATTTTTGTTTTATTCTATAAACTACTGACAACATTTCTCCCAAATTCCAAATAAAAATATTGTCATTTAGAGCATTTATTTGCAGAAAATGACAACTGGTCAAAATAACAAAAAAAGATGCAGTGTTGTCAGACCTCGAATAATGCAAAGAAAATAAGTTCATATTCATTTTTATAAATAATAAATTCTCTAAATGACAATATTTTTATTTGGAATTTGGGAGAAATGTTGTCAGTAGTTTATAGAATAAAACAAAAATGTTCATTTTACCCAAACACATACCTATAAATAGTAAAACCAGAGAAACTGATAATTTTGCAGTGGTCTCTTAATTTTTTCCAGAGCTGTATATATATCTATATATCTATATATATATCTATATATATATCTATATATATATATATATATATATATATATATATATATATATATATATATATATATATACACACACACCTGTCTATGACATTACAATGTGCTCTGCATTTATGGGAATTATGAGGGGAATATTACAAACCAAATTAACACTGGCTTGTGGATACTGACACCCAAGTACATTTTCTGGAGAAGACGTTTAAACAGCATCATTGCACAGGCTCCTCCAGTACCTGTTAGATTTCATTGGTAGCTCAGAAGACATCTGCTGTATTGCATACTCCTGGTAGCCCCTCTTTAATCCTTCCTCCTGGCCACTAGACTCGGGGTCCACAGCTGGAGCAGACTCTGCATGGGGAGCCTCAATTGGAACAATCTTTGTAGCTCCTGGAAGGACAGATTAAAGACAGAATAATGATTAGGATCGTATGATTAACTACACTTATTGAGTTTACAGAGCTCACCTAGTTTAGAGGCTATTTCAAAAAACACATTACCTTATTATGAACTCCTGCGACTCAAGAGATGCAGAAGAACTCTGAACAATGAAATTGCTTTGTCTACATGGCTAGAGAGACTAGAGTACATTATAGCTTTACAGAAGATGCACAAAATCACAGGAATCAACATACATTGTCAGCGCAAAAGTAAAGGGCAGTGATGGAGGACCAACCTGATACTAAGCAGTCACAATCTAACCAGCAATAGTGTTCTGCTGAAGGCTCTTACCTGGAACTGCCTCGTGTGCAGTGAGAACCACACTAATTATAGGCTTCTTTGCTCCACCTGGCTGCTCAAAGTCCCTGCTCACAGATGCCTTCTCCGTGTTCTGAATCCGAGACCTCTTTGGAGGCCTCTCCCTGTCCTCATACTTTCCCTCTGAAGCAGATTTGATTCCGGGGTCATTTTCTGGAGAAAGTTCACAGAGCGGAAGAAGCTGGTTGGAGTCTTCAGATCTAACGGAAGGCTTTTTCATGCAGCCATTTACTTTCTTTAACTGTTATTGTAAAACCAGGATGCAATCCAAGTTAAGAACATTTCTATTTATATGTGATTAATCTATACACACTGACCAAAGATATGAATAAAAATAAATAAATAAAACAGAACCTGCATGGTGAAGGACGGTTCATATTTCTCTTCAGCAGTTTAAAAAGAAAATAAACAGTTTTCTTTTTACACAGCTGAAGAAGCGCTTCTGCTTGAAACATCCTGAAAATATACTGCTGTGCATTTTTCTACTTTAATGCATTATGGGCATCAACAATTTACTCAAATCCTCCACTAGTGTTTTTACTATTAGAAAAACCTTGACTTGCATAAAGAAGGAAAAACATTGAGTGAAATAGCTTTCGAGGTGTGGCATCCGAAGCACAATCAACAAGTACAGAGAAACATCATCTGTAATTGATAAACCCAGACTGGAAGACCCAAAAAGCTGTCGAACAAGGATGAGCAATACTTGAAGACAATATCCTTAAGGAATAGAAAGAAGACAAGTGCTGAATTGACAACAGAACTGGCAGACGGCACAGGTGTCGTTGTCCATCCATCAACAGTTTAAAGCACCTTTGACTATTGTTCCACAGCCCAATTTCTGTGGGCTTATGCATATTTTAGCCTTTTAGTCTTGTTCCCCTTTCTTAACAGAGGTATTCTTACTGCAACACATCCTTTAAGTCCTGATTTCAAGAGTGACCTTCGTACTGTTGATTTGATGGACAACGACACCTGTGCCTTCTGCCAGCTCTGTTGTCAATTTCAAGTTCAAGTATATTTTCCTCTAGAGGAATTATCACTTTTTGACACCACTACTGTGGTATTATGCCTTTTTTTTCGAATGGCTCAGGACACAAATATAGCCTTCATCCATGTATTATACTAAGCATCAAAAGAAACTTATCACTAAAAAAAATAAGGTATATAAATGATGGACATTGACGAAATGTTTTTGGTTTCTTTTTCACTCGATCATTCATCCTTGACCATGACAAGTTTGAGTGACTATGACTGAAGCATATGCACTTAATCACAAAATTAGTGAGACAGTTGATTGGACGTTGATCGGAGTGATTTCAGCTGTTGAATTGCAAGCTTGAATAAAAGCAATAAAGAATATATATATATATATATATATATATATATATATATATATATATATATTACGGCTGCTCCGATTAACCAACTAAAGCTTTGATCGCAGATACATTTTTTTTTTTTTTAATGAAATTGTGCAGTTCTATTTTTGTATATAAAATAAAATCAACCAATAGAAGAACTGCATTTTCTCCACGGCAGTCAATCATAAGTGAGCGGAGGCGGGACATAAACAGTTGAAGATCTTTAGTAGGTTTAACCAGTGGGAGAGTCAAAGATCTGCCCCTTGTTATACAGGTGTCCAATCATGAGTGAGCAGAGGCCTACACCAGAAATACCTTAACTGATCTTATGTGGAATTACTTTCTCTGATCTCTGCCTACGACAGCATGTTAAGCAATCACTTGTCAATAGCCACAGTATCCTCGGGTACCTGTAACAGGATTCCAAAAGAGCTTAATCTCTTCGGTGCCTCAAGTTCTGCGAGATTCAGAAGTACAAAAAGGAAGCCAAGTACGTAGCTATGTAAACAACCGATGTTCTGTGAAAACTGATTTTTTAGTACAACTATGCAGGACAGCCGCTATAAGATCGTTACCTTTTTTTAAAACTGTGCACTGATTAATCTACCGATTAATCAACTAATGCCCATAAATTAAACAATCAAAAATTGTAATGCCCTGTATTAACCTGTATTAAGAGACCACTCAAGGGACAGTCTAATAGTGGCCTCTTAACACGGGTGGTCTTTTAAAAGAGGGCCCTTAACTTATGAATTGTCTCTTTGTCTCTGAAATGCTTTCCTGTAATTATGTATGTCTTACATACACTGTAAAAGCCAGCAGATGTAATATGAACACAAGGAAGTATGTAATTTAATAACATTCATTTAGATAATGTATTTACAAAACAAATTATTTTGTTAAAGTAATGAATGCTTGCCTGTCTCCGGTCACACAAAATGTTTTAAGTCCTTTGCACATTTCAATGCCTGTCTCTGCCTTTCAGGTACGTGTTGATTCATTGCATCCTGAAACCAACGCCAGCATAAGCACAAGATCTTTTTCAATTACCGCTCACATTGTTTTCATACTCATATAATTTTTCTGTGTTTATTTTCCTTTTAACGGTTTGCCTTTAAGTCTGAAGCCACTACATCCTAATTAGGAGAACATTCTGTTAAGTTACCGGGAAAGAACAACACAACACGAAACGCACACATTGGAAGCTACCTAGTTCCCAGGCAAGTATGAGAACGAAATGCAAGTTACAGTAGCATCTGGGGGAAGTGATTAATGTCATTGCTTGCTCTTGTATTCGAATAATAAATAAGGTGAAACAGTATCAGCAAGTCAATCAGGACATCAAGGTAAAAAGAAGCAACTTTCTTTAGTAATTAACAATTTAATTAAGATATTGTAAGGGTGCTTAATACAGGTCTGAGTAAGAGAATTGTGGGTAAGAGAATTGTGGTCGCTGGTTGCGTTAGACAGATGGTCGCTTAATACAGTTAAATGAAAGCACAAATATCATTGGGAGGAATTTAAAGTGGTCACTTAGAGCAGGTGGTGGCTAAATAAAGGTGGTCGCATGAGCAGCTTTGACTGTGTGTGTGTGTGTGTGTGTGTGTATATATATATATATATATATATGTGTGTGTGACATATAAATCAAATGTAGTCGTCTAAACTCAAATTTGTAAACTGACATCATGGCAGTGACAAGCCATCGGTATAGAGTTAAACTTACCATCTTCTTCTTCTTCCCCTTCTTCTTTCAATCCCATGATGCAGATGTGCTTCTTGAGTTGCCTCGTGTTACAGAATCTCCGACTGCATTTCCTGCACTCCAGCACGCCACCCAGGTCTCCAGATTCGGGCCCCTTCTCCTCCTTCTCCTTTCCAGGCTCGGCTTCTTCTCTCGGACTGGCATTGGCATCCACAAGCTCCTCCTTCACAAAATACTTCTTGGTGGAGCCCTTGGGTCTCCCCCTCTTCCTCTTGACAACAACACATTCTGCAGAAAGGAAGCGGTCTCTAGTTATTGGTGAAATCGTGTGATATGGATCACTTGACAACAGCAGAAATCTTCAGATGAACATTCCAGTCTGATCTGCCCAGCTGAATTTGCTCAGTACTCTACCAGTAAAGCAGAATACTGTGCTATATTAGCTCTGTGTAGTTAAACTAAACAAAACAGAAGTTACATTCTTAGACAAACGTTTAATTGTGGACGATGAGAAACGCTTCCTAGTCAGAAAGTTTGTCAAGAAAGTTTATTTTTTGTTTTGCAACATATTCTACAATATGGTGTTTTACAGTTAGAGATGTATTTGTTCTAGAGCAGTTTAGCTTAACAGAGATATCAATAATCGAGGCCACCACATTTTTGAAATTGCAGAAAGCCCTTAGTTTTGTGTTCTTTGGTTTGGCTATACGGTGGAATTAGCTGAAACTTCTGAGACAAAAATATGTTAAATGTAATATTAGTAACTTAGTATGGAAGGTTTTGTGGACAGATGGGTTTCTGGGAGAAAGCACTAACTTTTGGTACCTCTTTACTAATGCCACTGTAGTGCTTGGGTTACAGCTTTGCTTTTTTCAATCATCAAACAACAAAGAAATAACAGCAGTACTGTGTGCTCATACTCCAGTTGTTATACATCAACATGAAGGATGTTCCTTACTAAAGTATTTCAATAGAAACAGCACACTCTCCCACCTTCTCCGCTGTTCTCTGACTGGGCTGTTGTAGACAGTGGTCTAAGGGGCACGATGATGTCATCAGGACTGAGACTCTCAACTGTGTGCTGTTCTGAGACGTGTGTGAGCAGCTCTGTCCGGCTGGGTGAGAACAAGTTACACACTTTGCACATGAATATTGAAACAGCGCCTGCGAGATGCAAAGGGAGACAAACACCAGAGACGTTACGTACAGCCGAACCCTTCATGTGGGTGGCTTGACCGCTGTGCAAGATACTGTCTCAGAAAAACATCATGATCAATATTAACCAGACAGCAGTTCAATTATTGTTTGGTAACAGCTTGGTAGACTGATGCTGTTGTTTAAGTTTGGAAGTTATATACCTTTCTACTTGTGAGATGTCTTGCTCATTAAAATATTTAGCTTTTCTATTTTTTATTTGGAATGAGCAATTATTTTTTCTCATTTTCTCCCCAATTTGGAAAGCCCAATTCTTTTTTTATTTCAACCACTGCCACCCCCACGCTGACTAGGGAGTGATGAAGATGGATACACGCGTCCTCCGAAACGTGTGCCGTTAGCCGTCACTTCTTTTCACTCTGCAGGCCCGCCGTGCAGCCACCTCAGAGCTACAGTGTCAGAGGACCACGCAGCTCTGAGCAGCTTAGAGGCTCTGCAGGCGCCCGGCCAGACTACAGGAGTCACAGTTTTATTTATTTATTTATTATACCAATATACCTTTTTTCCAGGCAGTTTTGTTTTCATCATTTATAATATGGGAAGAGTCTACAATGGATAATAAAATATGTGTCAGAATAATGTATATATTTTTTTTTATTTTTATATAGGTTGCTATAGTAAAATAAAGATTTACAAAATGATAAAAATAAACGTGGCCATGAATTGGAAAGGGAAGGTGCAGTGGTTGTGCAGCAGTCTGAGATTGTTGTTTTTCGTTAGTTTAATGTGAAAACAGTATAAGTAATAAGTGATAAAAGCACTGTATTCAAATAAAAAGCTTTCTTAAAAAACCTTTTTAATCCATGTGTCCCGCTTCCAGCTCCTGACCACCCTATTCAGATAAGACACTGCAACAGTTTACTTTGAAGTTTTCCTTTTGTATTTTTCATAAGATATACCGACATGGAATAAATGCTCCGTCAACTCCACCGTCATATAATTTTGCAATCACCTGTTGTAAAGTGCACCAGTGCTGCCAAATAGTGTCGCACAATTGTAATAATGTGCAATATATTGTATAACCATATTGATTTGATATTTAATTGTTTTCCATTCTTTGTTTTTGAAGGTGGCTGTGTGGTCCAGTGGTTAAAGAAAAGGGCTTGTAAGCAGGAGGCCCCCGGTTCAAATCCCACCTCAGCCACTGACTCATTGTGTGACCCTGAGCAAGTCACTTAACCTCCTTGTGCTCCGTCTTTCGGGTGAGACGTAATTGTAAGTGACTCTGCAGCTGATGCATAGCTCACACACCCTAGTCTCTGTAAATCGCCTTGGATAAAGGCGTCTGCTAAATAAACTAATAATAATAATAAGGTCAGAGAACACTGTACTGCTAATGAGTGCATTGACTACAGCAGCAGAGCACAATACTATCAAACAAACAAACAAAAACAATAATTTCTATAACAGACCTAAAGTTAAGACATAAAGTTCAGTGTTACTGTATCATTCATTTGTATCTGTTTACTACATTATTCAGTGTAGCCTTCAGTACACACTACTGTCCAGAGAAACCGGTGTCATAACAAATACTGTCTTCAGAAGAGAAGAGTGTCAGCGTGCATGCAAATTCATTTGCGCAGGACTAGTTTATGTTTTGCGACATCTTTGAATCTTGTCTGCTAAAAACGGTCTCATTTCAAGGGTTTTGCATTGCAATTTAATAATGGAATATAATTTGCAATGGGACTCAGTTGCACTGGAGACAGTATTTGGCACCTAAATGCCAAATACTGTCACTGCCTAATAGTCTCCATTGAAAAGTAAATAGAGACCCTATTCTGCTCCGTTACAGAAGTAAATGGACTAATTACCGGTAGAATGGTCTCCGATCTTCCAAAGCAAAGAATGTAAAACAAATCACCTATCCAATCAATACAGTTATACAATATATTGCACATTACTGCTTTATTATTAAAATCAAGCTAGAGTGACAAATAGGCTAGGAGACACTATTTAGCATCTAAGGTGCCAAATACTGCCAGGAGACTCTATCATTGTTAAATTTCAATACAACACTTTTTGGCGAACTACAATTGCGACACTTCACACTGGCATAACGGCAGGAGGGAGGCTAACCATTCCCTATTGTAACAAACGACGTTTATTTTATTATTAATATTTCTTAGCAGACGCCATTATCCAGGGCGACTTACAATTGTTACAAGATATCACATTATTTTTACAAACAATTACCCTTTTATACAGTTGGGTTTTTACTGGAGCAATCTAGGTAAAGTACCTTGCTCAAAGATACAGCAGCAGTGTCCCCCACCTGGGATTGAACCCACAACCCTCCGGTCAAGAGTCCAGAGCCCTGACCACTACTCCACACCGCTGCCCCGAAATGTTTACCTAACTTCACTGCACTTGAAAACAAATCATCGTTGTTATTATGCACCGTTACTTCATAGAAAGAGAATAAAACACTTTATTGTGACTCTTTTTTTCGGATACACGACTCCATCTAGACATTTTGCTTTACTTTGCTCTCTGCGGTAATCTCCACGGTTGCCGTAATAAGGGCATGTTTTGTTTTGTTTTTTGGTTTTTTTCCCCCCAATGTATTTGAAATTTTCCATTTCATACACCGCTATATAAAGAGAGGTGATATCTTATCAATAGGTCTATCATCTCGACTCATACATAACTGAAATCAATGTGTGACATATACCACGGCAACGGAACCAATAATTGATTGGTTCTAGAGTGCCATAGACTGCTATGAATAAAATATATTGAATTAATGTACAGGCATAATACATAAACATTCACGTAGTGTTATTCTTCGTATTAATGAAATCTGAAATACATACCATACAGTTTACACCAGCCAAACAAACTTAAGTTAGAAACAAGCCAATTACTTAAGGAACTCTATAGGCGGCAACACATTCGGTATTTTTTATACACAACTGTAAAGTCGCCCTGGATAAGGACGTCTGCTAAGAAATAAACAAATACATACATACATACAATAACCGAGAAGCACTTGGTGAAAACGTGCAGTTTGAATTATTTCTAAAGCGACTATTCAATATCAACAACTGACAGTATGTCATGCAATAATAATAATAATAATATAAATAAATAAATAAATAAATAAATAAATAAATAAATGATGAAACCAGGATAACATTCATTTCAGATAATATATACAACACCTTCCCAAGACAACCGGTCACGAACACTTAAACAGTGACAAATACATTTTACTGAATGAAGAATAAAAGGCACGCGCGATGGAGCAAAATCACACGAGCTCCAAGTTTTTTGTTTGTTTGATTTATTTGTTTATTTATTTTTATATTTTTTTGTGGATATACTTACACAGAGAAAGTTTTGCACCGAACGTTCTCTGTGTCTGTCAACTACTTTTACCTTCACTGCAAAGCTATCTGCAACAACAGCAAAAACAAATTCAATTTTACTGGAACCTACCTGCAGTCTGGGAGTCCATAGTACCCTTAAATAAATCTAAACAGGGCCGGCGGTTATTTATCTTTGTCAATTAATAATGTGATCGGCTTTATTTTCGTGAAACATTTTTAATTTTAAAGGTTTATTTGCCAGAAGGTTTCTGACGAATCTGCGTTATCAGACATGGCAAATGGAGTCTCCTTGAACTGCCGTGGGTGATGGGAAAGATTGAGGCAAATGGCATTGCTTTGGTAAGGGCTCCCTCTATCGGTCGGAGGAGTATATTTTCACTTCATTTACTTCCAAAACACAATTCATTTTATTGTTGTATTATTATTTATTGAGTTTGGTCTGCTGTGGTCTCTCTTTGTACCTGTGCTGGCTCTGCCCTGAATAAACTATGCTGTGAACTCACAGTGCAGGGGACTATGGTTACCAGACGTCCCATTCAAAACATAAAATCTTAGGGATTTTTTTTTTTTTTTTAAATAATTAATATTCGTATATTCATATTACCAGGGAGAGAGGCAGATAGATAAGTTCCTGCTTTTTGTAATTGTAACTACTACATTTGGTGACATTGTAAGGTGGTGTTTGAATTGGCTGAGTTTGTGTGTGATTAGTACCAGGTGAGTGGCTAAATTGATTAGCAGTTGATTTTGCTATTTGATTGGTTTCCACACAGTTTAGTTGGTTCTTTTGCCAAGCAGGGGTAACAACATTTATTCAAGCAGCTTATTTTAGCGCCAGCACGAAGCGCCAGCCAACAGAAGAGCCTCAACAAAAGAGCCGGGAGTCTAGCTGTGGGAGTCGACAGGTAACCAGGTAACCAGCATTTGAAGCAAGATAGGTATTTGATCCTGCTCCTAGTAATTTTTCCATTAACTATATAGTATTACCTGGTGTTTCTAATTGGGGAGGAGTGTGTGATTTTTATCCCAGGCAGTGTGCTTATTTTGAGTACTTAATTTGTAATTTGTAAATTTGAATCAGGGTGGGTTAACTTGATTAGAGCAGTTTGCATTTGAATTGGTCTCCACACAGCTCCTGCAGTTGTGTGATCCCATCAAAGTGTGTGAAACTATTGTCTCCAGAGCAGTTAGCAGCTAGTTCCCTTGCTAAGTGAAGGGAGTTATTTAAGAGTGGGCATCTGGTAATTAGTTCAGTCTTCAGGGAACCAGGGAGAGAGGCAGATAGATAAGTTCCTGCTTTTTGTAATTGTAACTACTACATTTGGTGACATTGTAAGGTGGTGTTTGAATTGGCTGAGTTTGTGTGTGATTAGTACCAGGTGAGTGGCTAAATTGATTAGCAGTTGATTTTGCTATTTGATTGGTTTCCACACGGTTCTTTTGCCAAGCAGGGGTAACAACATTTATTCAAGCAGCTTATTTTAGCGCCAGCACGAAGCGCCAGCCAACAGAAGAGCCTCAACAAAAGAGCCGGGAGTCTAGCTGTGGGAGTCGACAGGTAACCAGGTAACCAGCATTTGAAGCAAGATAGGTATTTGATCCTGCTCCTAGTAATTTTTCCATTAACTATATAGTATTACCTGGTGTTTCTAATTGGGGAGGAGTGTGTGATTTTTATCCCAGGCAGTGTGCTTATTTTGAGTACTTAATTTGTAATTTGTAAATTTGAATCAGGGTGGGTTAACTTGATTAGAGCAGTTTGCATTTGAATTGGTCTCCACACAGCTCCTGCAGTTGTGTGATCCCATCAAAGTGTGTGAAACTATTGTCTCCAGAGCAGTTAGCAGCTAGTTCCCTTGCTAAGTGAAGGGAGTTATTTAAGAGTGGGCATCTGGTAATTAGTTCAGTCTTCAGGGAACCAGGGAGAGAGGCAGATAGATAAGTTCCTGCTTTTTGTAATTGTAACTACTACATTTGGTGACATTGTAAGGTGGTGTTTGAATTGGCTGAGTTTGTGTGTGATTAGTACCAGGTGAGTGGCTAAATTGATTAGCAGTTGATTTTGCTATTTGATTGGTTTCCACACAGTTTAGTTGGTTCTTTTGCCAAGCAGGGGTAACAACATTTATTCAAGCAGCTTATTTTAGCGCCAGCACGAAGCGCCAGCCAACAGAAGAGCCTCAACAAAAGAGCCGGGAGTCTAGCTGTGGGAGTCGACAGGTAACCAGGTAACCAGCATTTGAAGCAAGATAGGTATTTGATCCTGCTCCTAGTAATTTTTCCATTAACTATATAGTATTACCTGGTGTTTCTAATTGGGGAGGAGTGTGTGATTTTTATCCCAGGCAGTGTGCTTATTTTGAGTACTTAATTTGTAATTTGTAAATTTGAATCAGGGTGGGTTAACTTGATTAGAGCAGTTTGCATTTGAATTGGTCTCCACACAGCTCCTGCAGTTGTGTGATCCCATCAAAGTGTGTGAAACTATTGTCTCCAGAGCAGTTAGCAGCTAGTTCCCTTGCTAAGTGAAGGGAGTTATTTAAGAGTGGGCATCTGGTAATTAGTTCAGTCTTCAGGGAACCAGGGAGAGAGGCAGATAGATAAGTTCCTGCTTTTTGTAATTGTAACTACTACATTTGGTGACATTGTAAGGTGGTGTTTGAATTGGCTGAGTTTGTGTGTGATTAGTACCAGGTGAGTGGCTAAATTGATTAGCAGTTGATTTTGCTATTTGATTGGTTTCCACACAGTTTAGTTGGTTCTTTTGCCAAGCAGGGGTAACAACATTTATTCAAGCAGCTTATTTTAGCGCCAGCACGAAGCGCCAGCCAACAGAAGAGCCTCAACAAAAGAGCCGGGAGTCTAGCTGTGGGAGTCGACAGGTAACCAGGTAACCAGCATTTGAAGCAAGATAGGTATTTGATCCTGCTCCTAGTAATTTTTCCATTAACTATATAGTATTACCTGGTGTTTCTAATTGGGGAGGAGTGTGTGATTTTTATCCCAGGCAGTGTGCTTATTTTGAGTACTTAATTTGTAATTTGTAAATTTGAATCAGGGTGGGTTAACTTGATTAGAGCAGTTTGCATTTGAATTGGTCTCCACACAGCTCCTGCAGTTGTGTGATCCCATCAAAGTGTGTGAAACTATTGTCTCCAGAGCAGTTAGCAGCTAGTTCCCTTGCTAAGTGAAGGGAGTTATTTAAGAGTGGGCATCTGGTAATTAGTTCAGTCTTCAGGGAACCAGGGAGAGAGGCAGATAGATAAGTTCCTGCTTTTTGTAATTGTAACTACTACATTTGGTGACATTGTAAGGTGGTGTTTGAATTGGCTGAGTTTGTGTGTGATTAGTACCAGGTGAGTGGCTAAATTGATTAGCAGTTGATTTTGCTATTTGATTGGTTTCCACACAGTTTAGTTGGTTCTTTTGCCAAGCAGGGGTAACAACATTTATTCAAGCAGCTTATTTTAGCGCCAGCACGAAGCGCCAGCCAACAGAAGAGCCTCAACAAAAGAGCCGGGAGTCTAGCTGTGGGAGTCGACAGGTAACCAGGTAACCAGCATTTGAAGCAAGATAGGTATTTGATCCTGCTCCTAGTAATTTTTCCATTAACTATATAGTATTACCTGGTGTTTCTAATTGGGGAGGAGTGTGTGATTTTTATCCCAGGCAGTGTGCTTATTTTGAGTACTTAATTTGTAATTTGTAAATTTGAATCAGGGTGGGTTAACTTGATTAGAGCAGTTTGCATTTGAATTGGTCTCCACACAGCTCCTGCAGTTGTGTGATCCCATCAAAGTGTGTGAAACTATTGTCTCCAGAGCAGTTAGCAGCTAGTTCCCTTGCTAAGTGAAGGGAGTTATTTAAGAGTGGGCATCTGGTAATTAGTTCAGTCTTCAGGGAACCAGGGAGAGAGGCAGATAGATAAGTTCCTGCTTTTTGTAATTGTAACTACTACATTTGGTGACATTGTAAGGTGGTGTTTGAATTGGCTGAGTTTGTGTGTGATTAGTACCAGGTGAGTGGCTAAATTGATTAGCAGTTGATTTTGCTATTTGATTGGTTTCCACACAGTTTAGTTGGTTCTTTTGCCAAGCAGGGGTAACAACATTTATTCAAGCAGCTTATTTTAGCGCCAGCACGAAGCGCCAGCCAACAGAAGAGCCTCAACAAAAGAGCCGGGAGTCTAGCTGTGGGAGTCGACAGGTAACCAGGTAACCAGCATTTGAAGCAAGATAGGTATTTGATCCTGCTCCTAGTAATTTTTCCATTAACTATATAGTATTACCTGGTGTTTCTAATTGGGGAGGAGTGTGTGATTTTTATCCCAGGCAGTGTGCTTATTTTGAGTACTTAATTTGTAATTTGTAAATTTGAATCAGGGTGGGTTAACTTGATTAGAGCAGTTTGCATTTGAATTGGTCTCCACACAGCTCCTGCAGTTGTGTGATCCCATCAAAGTGTGTGAAACTATTGTCTCCAGAGCAGTTAGCAGCTAGTTCCCTTGCTAAGTGAAGGGAGTTATTTAAGAGTGGGCATCTGGTAATTAGTTCAGTCTTCAGGGAACCAGGGAGAGAGGCAGATAGATAAGTTCCTGCTTTTTGTAATTGTAACTACTACATTTGGTGACATTGTAAGGTGGTGTTTGAATTGGCTGAGTTTGTGTGTGATTAGTACCAGGTGAGTGGCTAAATTGATTAGCAGTTGATTTTGCTATTTGATTGGTTTCCACACAGTTTAGTTGGTTCTTTTGCCAAGCAGGGGTAACAACATTTATTCAAGCAGCTTATTTTAGCGCCAGCACGAAGCGCCAGCCAACAGAAGAGCCTCAACAAAAGAGCCGGGAGTCTAGCTGTGGGAGTCGACAGGTAACCAGGTAACCAGCATTTGAAGCAAGATAGGTATTTGATCCTGCTCCTAGTAATTTTTCCATTAACTATATAGTATTACCTGGTGTTTCTAATTGGGGAGGAGTGTGTGATTTTTATCCCAGGCAGTGTGCTTATTTTGAGTACTTAATTTGTAATTTGTAAATTTGAATCAGGGTGGGTTAACTTGATTAGAGCAGTTTGCATTTGAATTGGTCTCCACACAGCTCCTGCAGTTGTGTGATCCCATCAAAGTGTGTGAAACTATTGTCTCCAGAGCAGTTAGCAGCTAGTTCCCTTGCTAAGTGAAGGGAGTTATTTAAGAGTGGGCATCTGGTAATTAGTTCAGTCTTCAGGGAACCAGGGAGAGAGGCAGATAGATAAGTTCCTGCTTTTTGTAATTGTAACTACTACATTTGGTGACATTGTAAGGTGGTGTTTGAATTGGCTGAGTTTGTGTGTGATTAGTACCAGGTGAGTGGCTAAATTGATTAGCAGTTGATTTTGCTATTTGATTGGTTTCCACACAGTTTAGTTGGTTCTTTTGCCAAGCAGGGGTAACAACATTTATTCAAGCAGCTTATTTTAGCGCCAGCACGAAGCGCCAGCCAACAGAAGAGCCTCAACAAAAGAGCCGGGAGTCTAGCTGTGGGAGTCGACAGGTAACCAGGTAACCAGCATTTGAAGCAAGATAGGTATTTGATCCTGCTCCTAGTAATTTTTCCATTAACTATATAGTATTACCTGGTGTTTCTAATTGGGGAGGAGTGTGTGATTTTTATCCCAGGCAGTGTGCTTATTTTGAGTACTTAATTTGTAATTTGTAAATTTGAATCAGGGTGGGTTAACTTGATTAGAGCAGTTTGCATTTGAATTGGTCTCCACACAGCTCCTGCAGTTGTGTGATCCCATCAAAGTGTGTGAAACTATTGTCTCCAGAGCAGTTAGCAGCTAGTTCCCTTGCTAAGTGAAGGGAGTTATTTAAGAGTGGGCATCTGGTAATTAGTTCAGTCTTCAGGGAACCAGGGAGAGAGGCAGATAGATAAGTTCCTGCTTTTTGTAATTGTAACTACTACATTTGGTGACATTGTAAGGTGGTGTTTGAATTGGCTGAGTTTGTGTGTGATTAGTACCAGGTGAGTGGCTAAATTGATTAGCAGTTGATTTTGCTATTTGATTGGTTTCCACACAGTTTAGTTGGTTCTTTTGCCAAGCAGGGGTAACAACATTTATTCAAGCAGCTTATTTTAGCGCCAGCACGAAGCGCCAGCCAACAGAAGAGCCTCAACAAAAGAGCCGGGAGTCTAGCTGTGGGAGTCGACAGGTAACCAGGTAACCAGCATTTGAAGCAAGATAGGTATTTGATCCTGCTCCTAGTAATTTTTCCATTAACTATATAGTATTACCTGGTGTTTCTAATTGGGGAGGAGTGTGTGATTTTTATCCCAGGCAGTGTGCTTATTTTGAGTACTTAATTTGTAATTTGTAAATTTGAATCAGGGTGGGTTAACTTGATTAGAGCAGTTTGCATTTGAATTGGTCTCCACACAGCTCCTGCAGTTGTGTGATCCCATCAAAGTGTGTGAAACTATTGTCTCCAGAGCAGTTAGCAGCTAGTTCCCTTGCTAAGTGAAGGGAGTTATTTAAGAGTGGGCATCTGGTAATTAGTTCAGTCTTCAGGGAACCAGGGAGAGAGGCAGATAGATAAGTTCCTGCTTTTTGTAATTGTAACTACTACATTTGGTGACATTGTAAGGTGGTGTTTGAATTGGCTGAGTTTGTGTGTGATTAGTACCAGGTGAGTGGCTAAATTGATTAGCAGTTGATTTTGCTATTTGATTGGTTTCCACACAGTTTAGTTGGTTCTTTTGCCAAGCAGGGGTAACAACATTTATTCAAGCAGCTTATTTTAGCGCCAGCACGAAGCGCCAGCCAACAGAAGAGCCTCAACAAAAGAGCCGGGAGTCTAGCTGTGGGAGTCGACAGGTAACCAGGTAACCAGCATTTGAAGCAAGATAGGTATTTGATCCTGCTCCTAGTAATTTTTCCATTAACTATATAGTATTACCTGGTGTTTCTAATTGGGGAGGAGTGTGTGATTTTTATCCCAGGCAGTGTGCTTATTTTGAGTACTTAATTTGTAATTTGTAAATTTGAATCAGGGTGGGTTAACTTGATTAGAGCAGTTTGCATTTGAATTGGTCTCCACACAGCTCCTGCAGTTGTGTGATCCCATCAAAGTGTGTGAAACTATTGTCTCCAGAGCAGTTAGCAGCTAGTTCCCTTGCTAAGTGAAGGGAGTTATTTAAGAGTGGGCATCTGGTAATTAGTTCAGTCTTCAGGGAACCAGGGAGAGAGGCAGATAGATAAGTTCCTGCTTTTTGTAATTGTAACTACTACATTTGGTGACATTGTAAGGTGGTGTTTGAATTGGCTGAGTTTGTGTGTGATTAGTACCAGGTGAGTGGCTAAATTGATTAGCAGTTGATTTTGCTATTTGATTGGTTTCCACACAGTTTAGTTGGTTCTTTTGCCAAGCAGGGGTAACAACATTTATTCAAGCAGCTTATTTTAGCGCCAGCACGAAGCGCCAGCCAACAGAAGAGCCTCAACAAAAGAGCCGGGAGTCTAGCTGTGGGAGTCGACAGGTAACCAGGTAACCAGCATTTGAAGCAAGATAGGTATTTGATCCTGCTCCTAGTAATTTTTCCATTAACTATATAGTATTACCTGGTGTTTCTAATTGGGGAGGAGTGTGTGATTTTTATCCCAGGCAGTGTGCTTATTTTGAGTACTTAATTTGTAATTTGTAAATTTGAATCAGGGTGGGTTAACTTGATTAGAGCAGTTTGCATTTGAATTGGTCTCCACACAGCTCCTGCAGTTGTGTGATCCCATCAAAGTGTGTGAAACTATTGTCTCCAGAGCAGTTAGCAGCTAGTTCCCTTGCTAAGTGAAGGGAGTTATTTAAGAGTGGGCATCTGGTAATTAGTTCAGTCTTCAGGGAACCAGGGAGAGAGGCAGATAGATAAGTTCCTGCTTTTTGTAATTGTAACTACTACATTTGGTGACATTGTAAGGTGGTGTTTGAATTGGCTGAGTTTGTGTGTGATTAGTACCAGGTGAGTGGCTAAATTGATTAGCAGTTGATTTTGCTATTTGATTGGTTTCCACACAGTTTAGTTGGTTCTTTTGCCAAGCAGGGGTAACAACATTTATTCAAGCAGCTTATTTTAGCGCCAGCACGAAGCGCCAGCCAACAGAAGAGCCTCAACAAAAGAGCCGGGAGTCTAGCTGTGGGAGTCGACAGGTAACCAGGTAACCAGCATTTGAAGCAAGATAGGTATTTGATCCTGCTCCTAGTAATTTTTCCATTAACTATATAGTATTACCTGGTGTTTCTAATTGGGGAGGAGTGTGTGATTTTTATCCCAGGCAGTGTGCTTATTTTGAGTACTTAATTTGTAATTTGTAAATTTGAATCAGGGTGGGTTAACTTGATTAGAGCAGTTTGCATTTGAATTGGTCTCCACACAGCTCCTGCAGTTGTGTGATCCCATCAAAGTGTGTGAAACTATTGTCTCCAGAGCAGTTAGCAGCTAGTTCCCTTGCTAAGTGAAGGGAGTTATTTAAGAGTGGGCATCTGGTAATTAGTTCAGTCTTCAGGGAACCAGGGAGAGAGGCAGATAGATAAGTTCCTGCTTTTTGTAATTGTAACTACTACATTTGGTGACATTGTAAGGTGGTGTTTGAATTGGCTGAGTTTGTGTGTGATTAGTACCAGGTGAGTGGCTAAATTGATTAGCAGTTGATTTTGCTATTTGATTGGTTTCCACACAGTTTAGTTGGTTCTTTTGCCAAGCAGGGGTAACAACATTTATTCAAGCAGCTTATTTTAGCGCCAGCACGAAGCGCCAGCCAACAGAAGAGCCTCAACAAAAGAGCCGGGAGTCTAGCTGTGGGAGTCGACAGGTAACCAGGTAACCAGCATTTGAAGCAAGATAGGTATTTGATCCTGCTCCTAGTAATTTTTCCATTAACTATATAGTATTACCTGGTGTTTCTAATTGGGGAGGAGTGTGTGATTTTTATCCCAGGCAGTGTGCTTATTTTGAGTACTTAATTTGTAATTTGTAAATTTGAATCAGGGTGGGTTAACTTGATTAGAGCAGTTTGCATTTGAATTGGTCTCCACACAGCTCCTGCAGTTGTGTGATCCCATCAAAGTGTGTGAAACTATTGTCTCCAGAGCAGTTAGCAGCTAGTTCCCTTGCTAAGTGAAGGGAGTTATTTAAGAGTGGGCATCTGGTAATTAGTTCAGTCTTCAGGGAACCAGGGAGAGAGGCAGATAGATAAGTTCCTGCTTTTTGTAATTGTAACTACTACATTTGGTGACATTGTAAGGTGGTGTTTGAATTGGCTGAGTTTGTGTGTGATTAGTACCAGGTGAGTGGCTAAATTGATTAGCAGTTGATTTTGCTATTTGATTGGTTTCCACACAGTTTAGTTGGTTCTTTTGCCAAGCAGGGGTAACAACATTTATTCAAGCAGCTTATTTTAGCGCCAGCACGAAGCGCCAGCCAACAGAAGAGCCTCAACAAAAGAGCCGGGAGTCTAGCTGTGGGAGTCGACAGGTAACCAGGTAACCAGCATTTGAAGCAAGATAGGTATTTGATCCTGCTCCTAGTAATTTTTCCATTAACTATATAGTATTACCTGGTGTTTCTAATTGGGGAGGAGTGTGTGATTTTTATCCCAGGCAGTGTGCTTATTTTGAGTACTTAATTTGTAATTTGTAAATTTGAATCAGGGTGGGTTAACTTGATTAGAGCAGTTTGCATTTGAATTGGTCTCCACACAGCTCCTGCAGTTGTGTGATCCCATCAAAGTGTGTGAAACTATTGTCTCCAGAGCAGTTAGCAGCTAGTTCCCTTGCTAAGTGAAGGGAGTTATTTAAGAGTGGGCATCTGGTAATTAGTTCAGTCTTCAGGGAACCAGGGAGAGAGGCAGATAGATAAGTTCCTGCTTTTTGTAATTGTAACTACTACATTTGGTGACATTGTAAGGTGGTGTTTGAATTGGCTGAGTTTGTGTGTGATTAGTACCAGGTGAGTGGCTAAATTGATTAGCAGTTGATTTTGCTATTTGATTGGTTTCCACACAGTTTAGTTGGTTCTTTTGCCAAGCAGGGGTAACAACATTTATTCAAGCAGCTTATTTTAGCGCCAGCACGAAGCGCCAGCCAACAGAAGAGCCTCAACAAAAGAGCCGGGAGTCTAGCTGTGGGAGTCGACAGGTAACCAGGTAACCAGCATTTGAAGCAAGATAGGTATTTGATCCTGCTCCTAGTAATTTTTCCATTAACTATATAGTATTACCTGGTGTTTCTAATTGGGGAGGAGTGTGTGATTTTTATCCCAGGCAGTGTGCTTATTTTGAGTACTTAATTTGTAATTTGTAAATTTGAATCAGGGTGGGTTAACTTGATTAGAGCAGTTTGCATTTGAATTGGTCTCCACACAGCTCCTGCAGTTGTGTGATCCCATCAAAGTGTGTGAAACTATTGTCTCCAGAGCAGTTAGCAGCTAGTTCCCTTGCTAAGTGAAGGGAGTTATTTAAGAGTGGGCATCTGGTAATTAGTTCAGTCTTCAGGGAACCAGGGAGAGAGGCAGATAGATAAGTTCCTGCTTTTTGTAATTGTAACTACTACATTTGGTGACATTGTAAGGTGGTGTTTGAATTGGCTGAGTTTGTGTGTGATTAGTACCAGGTGAGTGGCTAAATTGATTAGCAGTTGATTTTGCTATTTGATTGGTTTCCACACAGTTTAGTTGGTTCTTTTGCCAAGCAGGGGTAACAACATTTATTCAAGCAGCTTATTTTAGCGCCAGCACGAAGCGCCAGCCAACAGAAGAGCCTCAACAAAAGAGCCGGGAGTCTAGCTGTGGGAGTCGACAGGTAACCAGGTAACCAGCATTTGAAGCAAGATAGGTATTTGATCCTGCTCCTAGTAATTTTTCCATTAACTATATAGTATTACCTGGTGTTTCTAATTGGGGAGGAGTGTGTGATTTTTATCCCAGGCAGTGTGCTTATTTTGAGTACTTAATTTGTAATTTGTAAATTTGAATCAGGGTGGGTTAACTTGATTAGAGCAGTTTGCATTTGAATTGGTCTCCACACAGCTCCTGCAGTTGTGTGATCCCATCAAAGTGTGTGAAACTATTGTCTCCAGAGCAGTTAGCAGCTAGTTCCCTTGCTAAGTGAAGGGAGTTATTTAAGAGTGGGCATCTGGTAATTAGTTCAGTCTTCAGGGAACCAGGGAGAGAGGCAGATAGATAAGTTCCTGCTTTTTGTAATTGTAACTACTACATTTGGTGACATTGTAAGGTGGTGTTTGAATTGGCTGAGTTTGTGTGTGATTAGTACCAGGTGAGTGGCTAAATTGATTAGCAGTTGATTTTGCTATTTGATTGGTTTCCACACAGTTTAGTTGGTTCTTTTGCCAAGCAGGGGTAACAACATTTATTCAAGCAGCTTATTTTAGCGCCAGCACGAAGCGCCAGCCAACAGAAGAGCCTCAACAAAAGAGCCGGGAGTCTAGCTGTGGGAGTCGACAGGTAACCAGGTAACCAGCATTTGAAGCAAGATAGGTATTTGATCCTGCTCCTAGTAATTTTTCCATTAACTATATAGTATTACCTGGTGTTTCTAATTGGGGAGGAGTGTGTGATTTTTATCCCAGGCAGTGTGCTTATTTTGAGTACTTAATTTGTAATTTGTAAATTTGAATCAGGGTGGGTTAACTTGATTAGAGCAGTTTGCATTTGAATTGGTCTCCACACAGCTCCTGCAGTTGTGTGATCCCATCAAAGTGTGTGAAACTATTGTCTCCAGAGCAGTTAGCAGCTAGTTCCCTTGCTAAGTGAAGGGAGTTATTTAAGAGTGGGCATCTGGTAATTAGTTCAGTCTTCAGGGAACCAGGGAGAGAGGCAGATAGATAAGTTCCTGCTTTTTGTAATTGTAACTACTACATTTGGTGACATTGTAAGGTGGTGTTTGAATTGGCTGAGTTTGTGTGTGATTAGTACCAGGTGAGTGGCTAAATTGATTAGCAGTTGATTTTGCTATTTGATTGGTTTCCACACAGTTTAGTTGGTTCTTTTGCCAAGCAGGGGTAACAACATTTATTCAAGCAGCTTATTTTAGCGCCAGCACGAAGCGCCAGCCAACAGAAGAGCCTCAACAAAAGAGCCGGGAGTCTAGCTGTGGGAGTCCAGCGAGGGGAGGCCTGCGCTGAGACGCTGTTCGACTAGATCCGAACCTAACAGCGCTCTGGAAGAAGCCATCTACTAGTCAGGTCTGTATCCTCCACCCCACTGCTCCTACTGTGCCTTTTGTCTTGCTTGTCCTGCTATGACTGTCTCTCGCATCCCTGTTCTGTCCTCCCGTCCTCGTCCTCTGCCCTCCCTCCGCTACTGCTCCTCCAACCCCTCTAACCTCATTTCTCTGCCTCTCCCCCCCTCCCGCACACTCTCTGGTGCACTCTGGAACTGTCACTCTTCTGCTAACAAAGCTGATTTCATCTCTGCCTTTGCCTCCCACCTCTCGCTCGATTTCCTTGCTCTCACTGAAACCTGGCTGTCCCCTGATAACACTGTTACTCCTGCTGCCCTGTCCTCTCTCTACGTCCTGTCCCATACCCCGCGTCTCACCGGACGGGGAGGTGGGACGGGTCTTCTCCTCTCTCCCTCCTTACTCTTTTCTGTCCCCTCTGATCTCACCTCCCTCTCTGTCACTACCTTTGAATTTCATGCAGTCCAACTAACCTCTCCCTGTCAACTCCTGCTCATTGTTTTGTACCGCCCCCCTGGGCCTCTCACTCACTTTCTGGATGAACTCGACTATCTACTCTCCTCCCTCCCCTCTCTGTCTACCCCGACTGTCCTGTTGGGTGACTTCAACATCCATCTCTCCAACCCCAGCCACTCTGCTGGATTCCTCCCTCTCCTTCACTCCTTCGACTTCTGTCTCTCTCCGTCCCCTCCTACCCACAAAGCTGGCCGTCAACTGGACCTCACCTTCTCCAGGGCCTGCTGCCCCTCCAACCTCTCTGTCACCCCCCTGGACCTCTCTGATCACTATTTCATCTCTTTTTCTCTGTCTCTCCCCCCTCTCCCTGCTCCTCCTACCCCCACTGTCGCCTCTCGCCGTAACCTCCGCTCTCTCTCCCCCTCTGTCCTTGCCTCCACTGCTCTCTCTCACCTCCCTCCTATCGACTCCTTTTCACAACTCTCCGTAGACTCTGCTACCTCCACCCTCTTCTCCTCACTCACCTCCTCCCTCGACTCCCTCTGTCCCCTCACCTCCCGACCCGCTCGCCCCTCCCCTCCCCATCCCTGGCTCTCCTCTGTGCTCCGCTCGGCAAGAATCACACTGCGATCTGCTGAAAAGAAATGGAAGAGAACCAAACTCCCTGCTGCCCTAGACCTTTACCGCACTCTTCTCTCCTCCTTCTCCTCTACTCTCTCCTCTGCTAAATGTGCTTATTTCCAATCTGTAATCCAAGCCTCCACTAACAACCCACGTAAACTATTCTCTACCTTCTCCTCCCTCCTAAACCCTCCCCCCCCTCCTCCTCCCTCCTCTATCTCCCCTGACGACTTTGCCTCCTTCTTCTCTTCTAAAATCTCAGATATCCGCAAACTCTTTAACACCTCTCCCTCCCCCGCACCCCCTCCTGCTCCAACCCCTACACCCACTACATCCCCTACTAACTCGCCCTCCCTCTCCACCTTCTTGCCCCTCTCACTCTGACCTCTCCTCCCTGCTCCAGGGTCACAAACCCACCACGTGTGCCTTGGACCCCCTCCCCACTCACCTCTTTCAAGCTGCTGCTCCTGCTCTACTCCCCTTCATCTCCTCCCTCCTCAACACCTCTCTACTTTCTGGCATCTTCCCCTCTGCCTTCAAAAAAGCCTCTATCACTCCCCTCCTCAAAAAACCTACCCTCGACCCCACCTCCCTCCAGAGCTACCGTCCTGTCTCCCTCCTACCCTTCCTCTCCAAAACCCTCGAGCGGACTGTACACCGCCAGCTCTCTGCTTTCCTGTCCAACCACTCTCTGCTTGACCCTCTCCAATCTGGCTTCCGCTCTGCTCACTCCACTGAAACCGCCCTTCTCTCTGTCACCAACTCACTTAAGTGTGCCCGAGCTGCCTCTCTCTCCTCTGTCCTAATTCTCCTCGACCTCTCTGCTGCCTTTGACACTGTTGATCACTCTATTCTACTATCATCTCTTGCTGACCTGGGGATCTCTGGCACTGCTCTGGCCTGGTTCTCCTCCTACCTCTCCAACCGCACTTACCAGGTAACCTGGCGTGGAGCAACCTCCACACCTCACCCTCTCTTGACTGGAGTCCCCCAAGGGTCAGTCTTGGGTCCTCTCCTGTTCTCTCTCTACACCCGCTCCCTGGGCCCCCTCATCGCATCCTATGGTTTCTCATACCATTTCTATGCTGATGATGCTCAGATTTTCCTCTCCTTCCCCACCTCTGACTCCACCATCTCCTCCCGTATCTCTACCTGTCTGTCTGCTATTTCCTCCTGGATGCACTCGCATCACCTCAAACTCAACCTCTCTAAATCTGACCTCCTTTTCTTTCCCTCCTCCTCCCCCTCCTCTGATCTCTCTATCTCTGTTCCTCTGGAATCTACCACACTCTCTCCCTCTTCCTCAGCTAAAAACCTTGGAGTCACCCTGGACCCCTGCCTCTCTTATTCCCAGCACATCTCCACTCTGGCACGCACTTGCAGATTCTTCCTGAGCAACATCCGAAGAATCCGACCCTTCCTCACCAACTATGCTACCCAGCTCCTGGTCCAGGCCCTGGTACTCTCCCGCCTAGACTACTGCAACTCCCTCCTGGCTGGCCTCCCTGCGTCCGCCACCCGTCCGCTCCAGCTCATCCAGAACTCTGCTGCTCGCCTGGTGTTCTCTCTACCTCGCTTCGCCCACGCTACTCCACTACTCCGCTCGCTCCACTGGCTCCCGATCACCGCTCGCATCCAGTTCAAGACTCTTGTACTAGCCTACAGATGCCTTGATCAGACTGCACCCAGCTACCTCCAGACCCTCATCTCTCCCTACACCCCCACTCGACCTCTCCGCTCCGCCTGCACTAGAAGACTGGCTCTACCTCCGCTACGCTCCCCTGCCTCCCGAGCCCGCTCCTTCTCCACCCTTGCTCCGCAGTGGTGGAACGACCTTCCTACAGATGTCAGGACTGCCCAGTCCCTGACCACATTCCGGCGCCTCCTTAAGACTCACCTCTTCAAACAGCACCTGTAGAACTCCTCTGTTGTATCCTGGGACACTATCACCCTTCATTTAAATATGCTTTATTTTGCTCTTATCTGCCCCCTATTTTACTGCATTTAATCCTGTACCTCAGAATATTGTAATCTCCCAAGTGTTTAATCTGTAGTATTTTGTACTTAATCATATCCTGATGTAACTATCACTACTTAATCATATCCTGATGTAACTTTCACTATTATCTGCTGTATTATTGAATTGTGGTTTGTCACACTTGAGAATTATTGTATTTCTTGTTCTTATTGTATGACTTATATTGTAACACTTGAATGTATTTGTATTTGCTTGCGATTGTAAGTCGCCCTGGATAAGGGCGTCTGCTAAGAAATAAATAATAATAATAATAATAATATGTTTAACATACCTTTGTCAAGGGAAAGTGTGTTTGAAAATAGTGGAGGTACTTACAGGCTTTTGATGCCATGGATATTTGTACTGTGTAGGTCATGCTTGTGCAGTTTTAAATGAAACACAGTTTGCATTACTTTGCTATCTTTATTTTTAATCCCACATATTACCACAGCAGTAGCTTCAGGGTGCAACATGTCACTGTATGTCAATCATTATGGGAAGCATCTGATTGGTGAATGACAGGAAATAAGGCATTGGTTCCTGAACAATTTGCTCCAGTTAATCACTCTACATTTTGCACTTGCTAAAAGGAACAAAGTGATCAATACCCTTTAGCTAGGTACAGACACGTATTGGCTTATTATACCATAACCTAAGATAAATGATTACAGACACACATGTAGTACTCTTGAACCACTTTTTAATAAAACAAAAAGTAAAATACACGATTATTAGTAATTTAACAAATAATCTTTATCAAAAACAAACAACATATTTCATTTGAAGCATTGGCAGCCCTGCTTTAGCATTTTGTGTGTCCTCCTTTTGCTTTTATTATGGCTTTCAGACATATATAATAATTCTTAACCAGCGTGTTACATCTTGTCTGTGAAATCAGACAGATTGGATACACAATGCTTGGTCAAAGCTTTTTTCAGATCAGTCCAAACCACTTCTATTGGATTGAGATCTGGTGATTGTGAAGGCCATTCCAGAACCTTTATCTTCATTTTCTTCAAGAATTCCAGAGTGGATTAGCCCTATGCTTTGGGTTGTTGTAGGAGGCTGTGTGGTCCAGTGGTTAAAGAAACAGGCTTGTAACCAGGAGGTCCCCGGTTCAAATCCCACCTCTGCCACTGACTCATTGTGTGACCCTCAGCAAGACACTTAACCTCCTTGTGCTCCGTCTTTCGGGTGAGATGTAATTGTAAGTGACTCTGCAGCTGATGCATAGTTCACACACCCTAGTCTCTGTAAGTCGCCTTGGATAAAGGCGTCTGCTAAATAAACAAATAATAATAGTTGTAGTGTTGGAAGATAAACTGTCTGTCAATCAGCCTATGAGCAGATGATATCATTGTGCTTCGTAGAATGTTTTGATACATGGCTGCGTTCCATGAATTGTTTTTAAATGTGTGTGCCCAGTTATTTGACCCCCGGTTTTATGAAATGTCTCTAAAGTGGTTTGCAGTGAGGTCTACCTGCATACATCTGTTATGTGTTCACATGCCTTTGATTTTATGAATTGTCTTTAAAGTGGTTTGCAGTGAGGTCTACCTGCATACATCTGTTATGTGTTCACATGCCTTTGATTTTATGAATTGTCTTTAAAGTGGTTTGCAGTGAGGTCTACCTGCATACATCTGTTATGTATTCACATGCCTTTGATTTTATGAATTGTATTTAAAGTGGTTTGCAGTGAGGTCTACCTGCATACATCTGTTATGTATTCACATGCCTTCCTTTGTAGTTCTTTCGTGCACTTTTATGCCTAGTGCTTTTAAATCTTTTTAAAGTCCTTGGCTTTTAATCTTGGATTTTTTTTGCTGCTCGAACGATTCTCCTTCCATTTGTACCCATACTTTTCTTTTGACATCCACTTCTTTCAAGCATTTCAGTTGAATTTGCTATGTGGTACTTGATTACAGCTCTGATTGTGGATTTTGGTATTCCATATTTCTTTGACACAGTCCTTTGTCTTGATCATCATCTGCTGTGTTGCCAAAACGTTCTTCAACAGAGGTTGACAATAATTACCTCTTTTTCTGGCTATTGATTTATAATGCAACCGGTGAACAAGCTTACCTGTCCGGTTATTAGAGAAGGTTCCAGCTTGTGTTCGTGCTCGTAAGAACTAGGTGTTTATTTTCTTTTTTTTTTTTTTTTTGGGCAATATTAAAATTGTATGAAAGTGCTGGAACTCAATTTCTCTGTGTCCTCGGTCATATTTAAATGGGGCAACGAATGTGTGAGAGAGTGCAGCTCGATCACTATATATATATATAGTTCTATTACCTTTTTATAGACTCTTGATGTATATATTGGTGTCAATAGTTTCGCCATGAATATTTGAAATTGCTTATCCTTTTTTTTTTCTCCCCCCCCCCCCCGTCACAAAGACGGCCAGAGTGGGTGGCGTCAGACCAGAAGCAGGAAATAAATAAACAAAGACTTGGAGTTTTGGTGAAGCTGAGCGCGTGATCGCACTCAGCATTTAATAATTAACACAGAACAGAAAATAAAAGGGTTGAACAAACAGAAAACACAGGGCACGGCACTTTCGCCAAAATAAATAGACAAACAAAACATACTACACGGACAAACACGGTGAGCAGATTTTAACTATTTACTTTTACAATTCCCTCCGTCTCCAATCCCGTTCTCCACTCACCGAACACACAACCCTGAGTGAAAGAAACGTGCATCTATATATACTGTTGTGCTGGGATTCAATTACTAATTAATTATTCACTTGAATCCCAGCACGTGAATTAATTCTGTGCAACCCCGTGCTCACATATTACATTTAACCAGTGAAGTGATTTGTGCTCTCCTCGTGCCTAAATACAAATCTACACTTTTTAAATACACGTGAAACACAGACCTGTTTATATCCCGTGTACCAATGACTATACACCAACATTTACACACGCAACACGCAACACACAAATGCACACAGGGACGGGGCACATTGCCACACCCCCCCATAAAAAATGTTTAACTACCAGAAATTGTGTATTTCGGTCTTTATGTTAATTAGTGGCTAATGTTCACTAAATGCTTGTATTGAATATTTTTTTCCTGTATGAAGTGTATGGTGCCAGTTTGTACCCTTTGCTGTAAATCCCTTATCAGAAACCCAAGAGTGTAATTGAAAACAGGAAGCAGTAATGGAACGATAGGGTTGCTGATCCTGACCCAACAAGTCTGTGCACAATATTTGAAAAAAAGTTCTAGCACAATGTCTCATTATAGGAAAAAGTCAACCCAAGTGTTGCTTTCCTGGTGACAGTATTTAGGTGTCTGGTTACTTCTGAGATCAGCAGGTACATCTTTTTCTCACAGATTGCAGTTGAAGCTTGGCTCGCCTTCTCTCCCCTCTCAGACTCCGACCTCTCCTCCCTCCTCGGGGGTCCAGGGTGCCCACCATGTGCACCCTGGACCCACTCACCTCCTTTCAAGCTGCTGCTCCTGCTCTACTCCCCTTCATCTCCTCCCTTCTCAACACCTCTCTCCGCTCTGGCCTCTTTCCCTCTGCCTTTCAAATAAGCCTCTCACTCCCCTCCTCAGAAAACCTACCCTCAGCTCCACCTCCCTCCAGAACAACCGTGCTGTCTCCCTCTTACCCTTCCTCTCTAAAACCCTCGAGCAGGCAGTACACCGCCAGTTCTCTGCTCAGCCCTCTCCAATCTGGTTTCCGCTCTGCTCACGCCACTGAAACTGCTCTCCTGTCTGTCGCTAACTCGCTAAACTCTGCCCATGCTGCCTCTCTCTCCTCTGTCCTAATTCTCCTCGATCTCTCTACTGCCTTTGACACTGTCGATCACTCTATTCTCCTATCTTTTCTCGCTGACACTGGCACTGAACTTCTAAATCTGACCTCCTTTTCTTCCCCTCCTCATCTTCCCCCTCCTCTGATCTTTCTGACTCCATTCCTCTGGAACCTACCACGCTCTCTCCCTCCTCCTCAGCCAAGAACCTCGGACGTAACCCTGGACCCCTGCCTCTCCTACTCCCTTCACATCTCCACTCTAGCACACACCTGCCATTTCTTCCTGAGCAACATACAAAGAATCCAACCCTTCCTCACCAACTACTCCATACAACTCCTCGTCCAGGCCCTGGTACTCTCCTGCCTAGACTACTGCAACTCCCTCCTGGCCAGCCTCTCTGCGTCCACCACCCGTCCGCTCCAGCTCATCCAAAACTCTGCTGCTCGCCTTGTGTTCTCTCTGCCTTGCTTCTCCCACACTACTCCACTGGCTCCTGATCACTGCTCACATCCAGTTCAAGACTCTTGTACTCGCCTACTGATGCCTTGACCAGACTGCACCAAGCTACCTCCAGACCCTCATCTCTCCCTACACCCCCACCCAACCTCTCCGCTCTGCCTGCGCTAGAAGACTGGCTGTACCTTCTCTACACTCCCCTGCCACCACAGCCCGCTCCTTCTCCACCCTACCCCACAGTGGTGGAATGACCTTCCTACGGATGTCAGGACTGCCCAGTCTCTGATCACCTTCCAGCACTTCCTCAAAACACACCTCTTCAGTCAACACCTGTAAAACTCAACCCTTCCCTTCTGGACAATGTAGCACTCTGCCTTTAATGCACTTTAACTTGCACTTATCTGCTCCCTATTTTACTGTATTTAACCCTGCACTGAACCCAATCTGTAGTATCTTGTATTTCACTTGCACTCATATTGTTATTTATTTCTTAGCAGATGCCCTTATCCAGGGTGACTTACAATTGTTACAAGATATCACATTATACATTATTTCACATTATTTTTTACATACAATTACCCATTTATACAGTTGGGTTTTTACTGGAGCAATCTAGGTAAAGTACCTTGCTCAAGGGTACAACAGCAGTGTCCCCCACTGGGGATTGAACCCACAACCCTCCGGTCTGGAGTCCAGAGCCCTAACCACTACTCCGCTCTTGAACTGCCCTGACATCAAATCATACTGTATTTTGTATTTGCTCTTATTAGGACTGAAGTCATTGTATTTTGTATTTTGCTCTTAATTGTACTGTAATTCTTGATATGTATTTTTTGTATACAATGTTAAGTCGCCCTGGGTAAGGGCATCTGCTAAGAAATAAATAATAATAATCTGCATGGCAGCTGCTTGATCTGTGGAAGATGCAAAGGCTGCCCTTCGAATTGGTGATATCATGGGGCAAGTTCAGCATGGAAGAGGGGGTCTTGGTTTCAGTTCAACTCCTCCTACATGGCACAAGGCGGCCCCAGCTCAAAGGAGGAAGATGGTAGTCAACGAGGTGCAAAAGCAGGAGGAGAGGATGAGGTGTATAAAGGCCATTTCCCAGGCCAAACAGGGAGAATGGATGAGATGGGAGAGTGTGGAACAACGCAAGATTGGCTGGCAAGACCTATGGTCAATGGAACAGAGCAGGATCAGTTTCCTCATCAGGTCAACATATGATGTTCTCCCATCACCACAGAACCTAAACCTCTGGGTAGGAGAGGATCCCTCATGTCCTTTGTGTTCATCACCTGCAACATTAAGGCACATTTTGACAGGATGTAAGGTGGCTCTTAGCCAAGGACGGTTTACTTGGCGCCATGACCAGGTGCTGCGATGTTTGGCCTTAGCATTGGAAGACAAGCGTAACATGACCAATAAGTTGCCACCTGTTCCATCAAAACATTACACACAAAAGACAACATTCCTCCGCCCAGGAGAGCAACCACCAAGAAAAGGTGTTAAAACCAATCCTCGCCCAGGACAACTGGAAGCTGCTAGAGACTGGAAAATGCTGGCAGATGTTGGTCAACGGCTTATTTTTCCACCTGAGATTGCCACCACTAACCTTCGACCAGATATTGTCTTGTGGTCTGGATCAGCACGCCTTGTTCACCTGGTAGAGTTAACAGTGCCATGGGAGGATGCTGTAGATGAGGCGTATGAGAGGAAGAAACTGCGGTATGCTCAACTAGCCACTGAAGCGGAACAGCGAGGATGGAGAGTTCGGGTTTACCCAGTGGAAGTGGGTTGTCGAGGATTTGTGGCACACTCTACAACCCGGTTTCTCAGAGACGTCGGATTCAGTGGCCAAGAGTTGCGTCGCACAGTGAAGAACTTATCTGAAGCAGCAGAGAGGAGCAGCAACTGGCTGTGGTTGAGACGGAAAGATTCTGGCTGGGGACAGGTAAGTAAGCTGGGCTGAGTTGAGTGGGGGACGGAGGGGGGTGATGCTGGGACGCCAGAATCACCGTCGAGCCCTCTTGAGGTGTCGTGGGCTAGTCGACGAAACACTGAGGATGGAAGGTGCCCACTTGAAAACCCCAGAGATGTACCCTACTTAGCTCAATCCAGACGGTTGTCATGCTGATGCGCTGGGGAGGCCGCACTTTGGTTGATCCCCGGAGCCAGCATCGCAGCCGTTGTGTGTGCTGATGCGCCAGGGAGGCAAAATAAGCTGATCCCTGGAGCCAGCATTACACTTCAGCCATTAACACCAGACAGAAGGATATCTACATCATCATATGGAAGGAAACGTAAATGGAGGGAGACACATATGGATCACATTAGTTTACTGTAAAGCTACGTCTTAGTTGGTGCTTATCTTGGCGAGAGCCGAGTTCAAATCAGCATGAAGTTTTAACATCTACTCTCGTGTAATGGAAATCATTACACAGCTGTCTTCGATCATTCTCTGGTTTCCTTTTTATTATTGGCATTGTCCAACACAATGTATCATTTTGTGCCCATTTGTTTTAATTTACCAACATATAATTCAATTTTTAACATATCCATTTGACTCCTACTTAATTTTTTTTTCTTTACATTATGTTACCAAAACCCTGTATTAAAAATACCATTCCCACAGAGATGTTTTGTTCTTATTAAAAAAGAAACACTCCATTCTATCTGGTTATTGATGTTGAAAATGCAATGAAGCGACTGCACTAATACACATACATAAATCACCCAATAGAGAGATAGGGGTGGCTGCTGGCTCAATGCCCATCAATGAACATGAGCAGTTTATTATGACTTTTACAGTGAACAACAAGCTTGTTACTGTGAAAGCAGTACTTTTAGTACCGCTGTTGTCACAAGGATATGGCCTCTTTATCTAGTCTTCATCTTGTTTATGTAACCCTCAGCAAATTTGCCCTTGTGAAACCTAGCCAAGGGCAGATTCCCACATTATTTTGATTGTTTTTATTATTTATGTGTGTCCGTCATTTTGGTAATGTGCAACTTGTCCTAGTCTGTATGTCAAAAAAAACCCCACAGAGGCTGGATTGAAATTTCTGGAAGGAACAAAGTCAGGTTTGTTCATTAAAGTAAGCCTATACCCCTCTGGACTGGTGTACAAAGGGCACTGTCAGCTTTACTGAGCCTGATCAAAAAAGGAGGTAAAACAGTATCCACCCCTACAATGAGATCAGTGCCCACCCTGTAACACATCTACCTCCAGCCATGGGACCCTCTCTTTGGACTTACAAGCTTTACTTGAGACCATTCACTTCTTAGCTAATGACAACATACTGCATGCCCAAGCTGTTATACAGTAGCCAAGCCTATTCAACACAAGCTATACACTAAGTGGTGCCTCATGGCATGGCATGGGAGGTTAAGCAGCTCACTCTTGTGTCATTCACAGAAGGTTAAGCAGCTCACTCTTGTGTCATTCACAGAAGGTTAAGCAGCTCACTCTTGTGTCACTCACATGAGGTTAAGCAGCTCGCTCTTGTATCATTCACAGAAGGTTAAGCAGCTCACTCTTGTATCATTCACAGAAGGTTAAGCAGCTCACTGTTGTGTCACTCACATGAGGTTAAGCAGCTCACTCTTGTGTCACTCACAGAAGGTTAAGCAGCTCACTTTTATATCATTCACAGAAGGTTAAGCAGCTCACTCTTGTGTCATTCACAGGTTAAGCAGCTCACTTTTATATCATTCACAGAAGGTTAAGCAGCTCACTCTTGTGTCACTCACAGGAGGTTAAGCAGCTCTCTTGTATCATCCATGGGAGGTTAAGCAGCTCACTCTTGTGTCATTCACAGGTTAAGCAGCTCACTTTTATATCATTCACAGAAGGTTAAGCAGCTCACTCTTGTGTCACTCACAGGAGGTTAAGCAGCTCTCTTGTATCATCCATGGGAGGTTAAGCAGCTCACTCTTGTATCATTCATCACTTCACTGCTCAGTACTGATTCATTTTTTGGGGGCAGGCTAATTTTAAGCCAAAAATGATTTGAGGACAACCTGTAGGAAAGGACAAACAGTAGTAAGTCTTGACTGTTATTACGTATGAGAAATAGTAGATATGTTATAATCTGAAAGAAATGTAATCAGGTGAGTTTTGTGATTTACTTTCCTTCTATTAAGCTATATATATATATATATATATATATATATATATATATATATATATATATATATATAAGGGATAATGGCATTGCTTTTGAGTTCTGAGGTGATAATGCAACTCTCTAGTCTATACAGGCATTACTTGAACAAGGGAACTTCATTGTTACCACCATAGCAATTACATCACGATTACACTACTTTTAAAGTGAATTATTTTTTACCTTTGATTCCTGAAATCCTTTGTGTAATCCACTGAAAGAGCTAACTTTTTGAGAGCAGGATTCAAGCACCCATGTGAAGGGTTTCATCAGTAAGCAGTGGTTTTAGAACACGTCATTGATTAGTGTTCTTTTTGAGAGCAGGATTCAAGCACCCATGTGAAGGGTTTCATCAGTAAGCAGTGGTTTTAGAACACGTCATTGATTAGTGTTATTTTTTGAGAGCAGGATTTGCGCAACCGTGTGAAGGGTTTCATCAGGAAGCAGTGGTTTTAGAACATGTCATTGTTTAGTGTTCTTTTTGAAAGCATATAATCTCAGTAATCTTGGTTTGAAACGCATATTTACGACATCCACCTCATTTAAGTTTGTTTTATTATTGATGCTATTATTATTATTATTATTATTATTATTATTATTATTATTATTATTATTATTATCAGTCTAAACACAGCACAGCATATAAACCCTGTTTTCCTATTTCTGGATTCTAGTTATAGTTTTATATTTACTTACAATCCAGCATTGTTGTTAAATTGTTTGAACCAACTGCTAAATCCCAATGGAGTCAGTTTATTACTCACCTTACTGCATTTACAATGATCAGTTTCCTTTACTAATAAACTGATGTTTTTCATGACGTTAAAATAATAATAATCATCATCATAATCATCATCATCATCATCATCATTTTAAATTCTCTTTTATTAATAACTTGAAATTGCCTAAATAAAATAAAACATTCACGGAGTAAGTTATATCCTCCATAATTGTAAATAATATCATTTGAAATAAATGCGGTTATTGAAATAAAACAAAGCTACAATGTTAACTGGTCTGCAGTCGGTAGCTATTCACTGCAACAGCACTGGTTATAGTATCGAACTTCGATTGACTCATGGGTTTGCAGCGATCCTGAATTTTTAAAACATTACTCTGTCAAAACTGAAGGGTTTTGTTTGTTGTTGTCGGCAGCAGAAAAAAATACTAGAAAGTGTATTTTGAGAGGTGAAAGCATGTTTAGCATGCAGGTGGTAAAGCAGACTAGATGCACTTCTGTGATACTGGAATTCACTTTGACAGCAGAGTATTATTATTATTACTTATTTCTTAGCAGACGTCCTTACCAGGGCGACTTACAGTCGTAAACAAAAATACATTTCAAGAATCACAGTACAAGTATTGATACAATTAAGAGCAACATAAAATACAATCACTTCGGTTCTAGCAAGTAGAAGTATATGACAAAATACGATTCAATAACGGAGCAGATAACAGTGTCAGTGATAGTTACATCAGGATATCATTAAATACAAAATACTAGATTAAATGACACTTGTGACGGATTACAGTACTCTAAAGTACAGGATTAAATGCAGTAAAATAGGGATACGGATAGGGGCTCTCCAGGACCAGGCTTCGAGACCCCTGCCATAGATGCATTGCTGCATTGTAGAGTGCTCTGGAACCAGGGAGTATTGATGAAACATCTACATACATGTTGCAAATGTAAGTGTAAAATACCAGCCAAGAACTTAAAAAATGAACAGGCAGACCAGTGAAAATACAGCTTGTGCTAGTAAGCGAACTTTGATGAGAACTCCTTCAGTAACTAAGGCTGTAAATCAATGGCTAATAGATTAGTGACTGGTTTCTCAGACACTGTCAGCACTAATTCTAAGACTGCTTTGTGGTAAGGTGGTCATAGACTGTAATTCACATTGTGTATGAAAAAATAGACTTGATTTTGTATAGTTCTTCGTTTGTCTTTCATTTTTTACATTAATTTACACATATATTAACAACAAATAAAACAGAGCAGCATAAAACAGCGATTTTTAGTAAAATACTATGCTTTTTATTTTCACATAAAAAAAAACCATGTATTAATTGCTGTTAAACAGATGTAGAATATATCATGTTTGGTCTGCACATGTGAGACCTACTGTCTCGATATATATATATATATATATATATATAATTTTTTTTTGGGATAAAAAGTAAAAAGCCAAACTGAAAGTTGTAGAGGTGCATGAGGAACTGTTTGAATGTGTTGCTGTGTGCTGCAGATTCCGTGCTGTAGTGTGTTCTTCCACGTCTGTCAAAGTAAACACCCTTCTCCCAGCCCTTATCTTTATGCTATAGCTGAGTGTAGGATGTTTACATTGACTGAAACTTGGTATTTCACAGAGAGAAAAAAACAAATCTTCAAAGAGAAAATATAAAAAACTAGCCTCTTGGTGTACTACCCAGATTCTGATATTTACAATGACTTGTGCCAATGCATGTAGTTTACAAAGTTTCATCTCAACTGGATAGATCAGGGCTTCTCAAACCTGGACCTAGGGACCCCGTGACTGCTGGTTTTTATTCCAAACAAGCTCTCAATTACTTAACTGGACCCTTAATTGAACTGATAATTTGCTTAATTAGACCTTTTTACTTGTTTTCAGCTCTTGAACAGCTGCATATTTCAAGTTATTATTATTTTTATTATTATTATTATTATTATTATTATTTATTTCTTAGCAGACGCCCTTATCCAGGGCGACTTACAATTGTTACAAGATATCACATTATTTTTACAAACAATTACCCATTTATACAGTTGGGTTTTTACTGGAGCAATCTAGGTAAAGTACCTTGCTCAAGGGTACAGCAGCAGTGTCCCCCAACTGGGACTGAACCCATGACCCTCCGGTCAAGAGTCCAGAGCCCTAACCACTACTCCACACTGCTGTCCCTGTTACCTATAACATTTGATAAGTAACTTGAATTGCAACTGTTTAACTTGAAATATGAAGCTGTTCAAGAGCTGAAAACAAGTAAAAAGGTCTAATTAAGCAAATTAGTTAAATTAAGGGTCTAATTAAGTAATTGAGATCTCAGTTGGAAATAAAACCAGCAGCCACAGGGGGTCCCCAGGACCGAGTATGAGAAGCCCTGGGATAGATGCACTGTATGTTAAAATGGAAACGTGACATACAAGCAAAATCTGTTCTAACATAGTAACATCATCATTTTTTTGTTTTAATCCCCAAAGATGCTTTGCTGGAAAAACAAAAAGGTCTTTCAAATAAACAATTCTGGAAATGGCCAGTGTGTGTTAACTTGTTCATAACTGAGGCGCTTATAATGGTAAAAGAGTTCCTAATATAAATGAGTGAGATCTACAGAATTCATTGATTGGAGTACACCACACACACACACACACACACACACACACACACACACACACACACACTATTTGCCAAATGAAGCACAAAACAAACATATTACACAAAGTATGTATTCATGTATTGTTTGGTTGATCAAGCAGTTGTTTCTGTCCATTTCCATGATGTACAGTACAGAAAGTAGCTGGCAGCAGCAAACATCTCACTGAAAGCTCATACATCTCATTACAGCTTCCAGTCGGGGATGTTTACAGCAACAGACTACAAAGTTTACAGTTGTGGAGGTTGAGGAGATTCTCAGATGTAAAAGTAATCCTCACATAGGTTAAAACTGGCACACCGTTGTAGAATGCACATGTACACAGGAGACAAACAATGTTGAAGCGTAAGCTTTGTTAAGGAGGCAAATGTGTGCAGTTTCCATGGACACAAAGCTGACCTTTGTTGTTTTGAAGTACATCAAGTTGAAGAACCAGTGGTCAGACTAACAGACTACTACAGAATGATTAAATGGCTTGAGCCAGCTATTGAACTGGTAAATAAATGCATGCAGAATCCAACTTCAAACAATAGCATGGCTGCAGTATAGCACACTATATCCTGCACTACAGCAGGGAAGGGAAGCAAATAAAATAAAGCTGGGTTAACAAGCCTGTAGAAGTGGAACCCTGCACAATAACATGTTCAGGCAGTGGGTATGACAAGCAGAAAAACTCCAATGGTACAGATTTCTGAGATTTGAATGTTGTAAATAAAGGTGTGTGTTTTTTTATATATATGCTTTTCAGTGGTTTAAAATATTTTAGATGAAGCTCATAATTATACTTTCTTTACCGTTTTGTGTAGCACTTTGAGACTACTGTTATAAAAACTCCAAACCACTCCAAATGTTGGCGGTTCCTGTACATATTAAGTTTTGGTCAGATAAAGATCCCTGCAGTTTGCATGGCGCAGTCTATAATACAGTAACTTCAGGTCATGAAAAAACATAAAAATGCATAATGATGAACTAAACGATTAAAATACAATCATATAACAATTCTATTACTCCTCCCCAAACTTAAAGACCAGATGATGGCATCCATTTTTTAAAGAAAAAAAATAGGAATACCAAAATCTATTCAATACATTACTTAATTATCTAAAAGCACTAGAATAAATACCTTCACCCTTTACTTTTGCCCACAGGGGTTATTCAGAGCTTTATGTTTTTTGTACAGGAATATTTAAAACTTGTACATGGTGCAGTATTTGAAATTTTAAATGAAAACCAATCCCTCTGAATGCAAGGGCTGTAAACATAAATGTAGGACAAATTTACAACACATCACATGAAAGACTCAGGAATACCGGTTCATTTAAACACTGTATTGCACTGTGGAAACTGCAATGCAAGTCTGAATGAACTTTTCATCCTGCGATACAGAGGCTGCCATGGAGATATGACATCTGAGTTCACTCACTGTAGTTCAAGGGGTATGCTCGCGTATACAGGTTGAGATCGGATGGCTGAAATGGAAGAATCTTTCAATCTAATCGACCCGAAGCCAGCTCAGGTTTGAGTTTCCAGTGTACTGTAAATGCACTACAAGAGGCCCTTGGGTTGCCTGCATTGAGTCTGACCAGATCACAGAGATCAACATCCCTGTTGTTCTTCAGCAAGTGCAATCTTAACCACCACAGGCAAATAGGATATTAGTGCATTTAACAACAAAGGGCCCAAGTCAGAGAACAGTACAGTACTTCATGAATTGCTTCCAGCAGGATTTCAACTTGTGACCTTTTGGTCCTGAAAGCCAAAAATGCTGCCTATTGAGACATCAACACTGAGAGCTGGGTATTACACATAAAGGAAGGTTACTGATGAATACTTTACTGCAGGGTTCTGGCAGTCTACCTAACCGGAGTTCAGTAGGACTAACCCATTTTGAGGCAGTCTTGACTGGCAACTACTGACACAGTGATGATGCCACATGGAATCCAAATCCTAGAAACTGCAAGTATAAAAGCAGTTTATCTTCTAGGTGAACATTATACAGCTATGTAGTATGTATATAGTACAAACTTCTCAGCTTAAGCATCTGTACCTGGGGGCACGGGAACTTGGGGTGCGCTGCAGCCCCTGGCTTGCAGTACAGCGATGCTGTGCCCCTGCTGGTGCAATGATAACCCTGCTAGTTCCACTAGTCTTATCAGCTGTGTGTGCAGTACACCTTTTTACGCTGCTTTAGAACACAGACAATAATAGACCAATCAACGCCGACTGTCACAGCAGGGGCGGGATATTTTATGAATCGCCTCGTTGCAATCTCGCGAGAGTCAATTAGTAGTTGGAACGCACTAGAAAAACGGTAGCATGCTTATTTAAAAAGGTGCCAAAAAATTTTATTTTTGCAAATTCTACAGCAGCACCACCTGCTAAAAGCAGTGCATCACAAATGCTGCTAACTGGGGGTGCTGCCTTGTAGAGCAACACTAAAAACACACGTACACAGAGACATTCTGGACTCAGAGGTCCATTCCCTCATGAAAAATAAATCAGCATTGCAAGTCAACCTTTGGAGCCTTCTGACTGTCCTTGTGTGCAATGGCTACTGTAAATAAAATACACTGTTCAACCTGTTTTTAGAAGAAAACATTTCTAAATTACAGAACTTAAGTGGATCATAACAGTATGCGCCAACATGTTTTAACAGAATATACATGGGCTACAGTTCTGTTGAATGGTTTCAGCACCCCCACTAAAACATTGTTTGAGTGCCACTGTCTGTACCCAGCTCAGGTAAACTCACCTTGCCTCAGTTTAACAAAGGGCAGGCACCCAGCAAAAAGCAAATACAGTTACACAACCTCTGCAGCAGCACACTGTACACCAACTGTCAAACTTCTGAAACTGGTGGAAAAATGCATATTGTGCTTACAAATAAAAAACTCCAAACATACTGTAACAGTAGTAGGGTAGGTTACAGTTAAAAAAATAAAAAATTAAAAAATTAAAAAAACAGCAGTAGGGTAGGTGATAGTAAACATTTCCCATAGCAAATAAAAAATTATTTGTGTGTTTACCCCTGGGGCAAAGCTGGAGGCAAACCCGGCAAGGAATTCCACTCCATCCCTTCCTTATCTTGATTAACAAAGAATGGACTTCGCTCACGTTTTACATTTTAATGATAAAGATCACTTTGCTTACTGTGGTAATCAGATGCTGTTTACATCATCTTTTCTAATCATGCACCTTTATTTTTTCAATGCCTAGAAGTTGGTTATGAATCTTGGTTGGGCATTCAGGTCTGTTTTTGAGGGGCAAGCAGAAAACGAATAAATAAGTCTGTTGTGAAACAACTACTTGAACAATTACTGATGTGCAGGACACACTTTATACTACTGCAGCTTGGTCTAATAAAGACCACTGTTATGAACCAAAAATAAAACAATAATATTTATAAGAATAAAAAAAATGACCGACAATTCACCAGAACCCATTATCCAACAGAATCAATTTTAAAATAAGTAAATAAATAATCATTTACAGCAATGACCAGCAGGTATCCCTATCCGATCCAGGGCACTGATGGGGATTGTAGCCTACCTGTACGTAGATTAAACTGTTCCCATTGAAAGCAGTCAGTCGCTTGTTTATCATAACTTTATATAACCGGTAACTGTTTTAACATGTGTATACCTCCGTAACTTGATGTCAACACTGCGGACAGCTAGAATTGTGAACTCAGCACAGTCCTAGTGTATACACAGTATGTTGCATGTTTTTTTCTTTCTTTCTTTTAGAAAAAACAATCCCTTTCATGACGATACAACGACTGCTAATTGTACGCTTTAAACTGTACATCGTAAAGCCTGCAGTCCCGCGTTACAAAAATAAACAAATAAAAAGTATAGTCACCAAACTCAAACTCGAACTCTGCCTTGGTCAAATTTCTGTAGCGTAGTCTAGTATCGACCGGGTATCAACTAAACCTGAAAAAAGACGTGAACTTTCTCACGACATCACATTGTGAATCCTTACCCGCCACCACCCCATACGTTATTGTTTTCCATATAAATGCATATTCCTATGATCCATTCTCAGACATTGCCCTGATTTCTTTCTTATTTTTAACACCACAGCTGAGATCCCCCGCCTCCGCCATTCTCTTTCTGTTTGCTTCCGTCTCTCGTCTTTAGTTTGACCTTAAATTACCCGACACTAGTACTGACGTCATCGTCATGGAAACAGCGCTCCGCCCCCTGCGTGAACTCATTCACTAACAGGATCAGACCGAAGAGGATGAGGTCTGTTCAAGGAAAAAAAAAAAAAAAAACATTGGTTAATTTATAAACAGTGGTATGGTTCATTTATAAACAGTGGTATGGTTTATTTATAAACATTGGTATGGTTCACTCATAAACAGTATGGTTCATTTATTTTCAAGATGGTATATTTTTTTTTAAGATGGTTAATTTACGAACAGTATGAGTAATATGATTCAACAAGGTTAATTCATTTTATGTGGTTAATGTATACAGTGTAGTTAATTTATTTTCAAGATGGTTAATTTGTTACAGGTATGGTTAGGACATTAAATAGCACTGTGAAAGACACCCTTGTAGGGATAAACTTTCCATGAAAAGGCTAAAATGATGAGTCATTATTTTGAAACTACAGTGTTTTACGGATTTCATGGATAAGAAAGCTAATCGCTGTACTCAATACTGGTATTAATAATAATAATAATAATAATAATAATAATAATAATAATAATAATAATAATAATAAAGTATGTCTAATATTTTCATTATTTTTGCTCTAATATCTAAAACAGTCCTCTACACATTACAAGACGGTCTGTTTTAACATACTGGAGCACTAGCCTCCCTATACCTATGGGCTTATATGCATGATCATAAGTTAGCTTGAAATCAATTTGGAGGGCTTGCTCATGCGCCTTAATAATAATAATAATAATAATAATAATAATAATAATAATAATAATAATAATAATAATAGAGAACACATCGGTCTTGATGATCATTTGCTGAAATTAAAAATACTCCTGCCTTCATCTTCAATGGAATTTGAGGACCGGTGTGTTGGAGTTACACTGTTAAAATTGTTGTCCAGTGCATCTGATATTGCTTTTTGCACATCAGGATTCGCCAGTAAGTTCAAAAGAATGTTGCTAATATTATTAGAAGTTGTGTTCTCCATTTTAATTGGCCAATGAATTTTCTGGAGAAGCTGTGGTGCAGAAAAAATAATTATTAAGGCGCATGAGCAAGCCCTCTAAAATAATATCAAGCTAACTTACAGTGCCTTGCGAAAGTATTCGGCCCCCTTGAACTTTGCGACCTTTTGCCACATTTCAGGCTTCAAACATAAAGATATGAAACTGTAATTTTTTGTGAAGAATCAACAACAAGTGGGACACAATCATGAAGTGGAACAAAATTTATTGGATATTTCAAACTTTTTTAATAAATAAAAAACTGAAAAATTGGGCGTGCAAAATTATTCAGCCCCCTTAAGTTAATACTTTGTAGCGCCACCTTTTGCTGCGATTACAGCTGTAAGTCGCTTGGGGTATGTCTCTATCAGTTTTGCACATCGAGAGACTGAAATTTTTGCCCATTCCTCCTTGCAAAACAGCTCGAGCTCAGTGAGGTTGGATGGAGAGCATTTGTGAACAGCAGTTTTCAGTTCTTTCCACAGATTCTCGATTGGATTCAGGTCTGGACTTTGACTTGGCCATTCTAACACCTGGATATGTTTATTTGTGAACCATTCCATTGTAGATTTTGCTTTATGTTTTGGATCATTGTCTTGTTGGAAGACAAATCTCCGTCCCAGTCTCAGGTCTTTTGCAGACTCCATCAGGTTTTCTTCCAGAATGGTCCTGTATTTGGCTCCATCCATCTTCCCATCAATTTTAACCATCTTCCCTGTCCCTGCTGAAGAAAAGCAGGCCCAAACCATGATGCTGCCACCACCATGTTTGACAGTGGGGATGGTGTGTTCAGGGTGATGAGCTGTGTTGCTTTTACGCCAAACATAACGTTTTGCATTGTTGCCAAAAAGTTCGATTTTGGTTTCATCTGACCAGAGCACCTTCTTCCACATGTTTGGTGTGTCTCCCAGGTGGCTTGTGGCAAACTGTAAACGACACTTTTTATGGATATCTTTAAGAAATGGCTTTCTTCTTGCCACTCTTCCATAAAGGCCAGATTTGTGCAGTATACGACTGATTGTTGTCCTATGGACAGAGTCTCCAACCTCAGCTGTAGATCTCTGCAGTTCATCCAGAGTGATCATGGGCCTCTTGGCTGCATCTCTGATCAGTCTTCTCCTTGTATGAGCTGAAAGTTTAGAGGGACGGCCAGGTCTTGGTAGATTTGCAGTGGTCTGATACTCCTTCCATTTCAATATTATCGCTTGCACAGTGCTCCTTGGGATGTTTAAAGCTTGGGAAATCTTTTTGTATCCAAATCCGGCTTTAAACTTCTCCACAACAGTATCTGGGACCTGCCTGGTGTGTTCCTTGTTCTTCATGATGCTCTCTGCGCTTTAAACAGACCTCTGAGACTATCACAGTGCAGGTGCATTTATACGGAGACTTGATTACACACAGGTGGATTCTATTTATCATCATTAGTCATTTAGGTCAACATTGGATCATTCAGAGATCCTCACTGAACTTCTGGAGAGAGTTTGCTGCACTGAAAGTAAAGGGGCTGAATAATTTTGCACGCCCAATTTTTCAGTTTTTTATTTGTTAAAAAAGTTTGACATATCCAATAAATTTCGTTCCACTTCATGATTGTGTCCCACTTGTTGTTGATTCTTCACAAAAAATTACAGTTTCATATCTTTATGTTTGAAGCCTGAAATGTGGCAAAAGGTCGCAAAGTTCAAGGGGGCCGAATACTTTCGCAAGGCACTGTATGATCATGCATATAAGCCCATAGGTATAGGGAGGCTAGTGCTCCAGTATGTTAAAACAGACAGACTTGTAATGTGTAGAGGACTGTTTTAGATATTAGAGCAAAAATGATGAAAATATTAGATGTGCTTTAGATTATTATTATTATTATTATTATTATTATTATTATTATTATTATTATTATTATTATTATTATTATTATTATTATTATTATTATTACTGATATTAAGTTCAGCGATTGGCTTTTTTATCCTTCAAATTGTAAAACACTATGCAGTTAATGCCTCATCATTTCAGCCTTCTCATGGAAAGTTTATAAATACCTTCGTCAACCCGGTGTGCTAATACTAGACGGCAAATGTGAGATACTAAAGTAACCATCTTCTTGGAAAAGGATGCGCATCCAAGTCGACTATGCATTTATTTATGCGTCTATATGGTATGACAGTAAGGACCCCAAGGGTGTCCTTCACAGTGCCATTTAATGTCCCAACCATACTGTTTATAAATTAATCATACTGTTTATAAATTAACCATACTGTTTATACATTAGCCACACTGTTTATAAATTAATCATACTGGTTATAAATTAGCCACACTGTTTATAAATTATCCAATGAATTATTTCCTGAATGGCACCTCATACTATTGGTTGATTATCCAGTCACATTTCTAAGACCAAAGAGTCCTTCCCCCGCCTCCATAGGGAGACATGGAAGACTGAGTACCAGTAGAGAGAAGATACTGCTTATAGTGGGACAGTTAAGACAAAAGCCGGAAATGGCCAAAACCTTGCACCTTGGGTTAAAGCATGAAACTTGTTATGAATATTCATGAATATGCTCTAAATATGTTCTGACGAGAACCACCACTAAAGCACCTCCCCCCTGGTGAACTTTTATGTGTTGCACAGTATACCATATGCAATTTCTCTACAGAATTACACAGATTACTATAGTACCTTCTACAGAATACTATAAGATTCTATAGCACTAATGTAGTACAATGTAGTACTTACTGTAGTGTTTTGTAGTGTATCTTATAGTAAATATACAATGATATGGTACCTTGTTTACAGTACCACAGTATTCTATAGCATTGATGTGTACCAAGTAGTACTTACTGTAGAATTTTGTAGTATGTTCTGTAGTACATATGCAATGTTCTAGCGCCTTCTGTAGAGTACCATAGTATTCTATTGTGTCATCATATAGTAATTATGTAGCATTCTGTAGTATGTTCTATAACATGCTATAGTATTATTTACAACTAATGTGTTATTATTTAATACTAATTATAGTATTCCATAGAACTAAAGCAATTATCAAAAAGAATGACAAAGGTATTGTACACCTCTTTGTCATTTTATTAATTACATTGTTACAATGTTTTAATGGTCTTTAGTAGAAAACACATTGCTGTCGACCATGCTGAGCTCAGACTTTAAAAAATAAGTTTAAAGGATGTAATGAAAAACAGAAGCATCTAAAACCTGCAATCTGAGGTTGAGGAAATAATTACATTTTGCACACCTTATTTATTCTACCTTTTAATAGTTTTTTTTTTAATCCATTTGAAGGCACATATATATATATATAGATATTATTGTCTGACTTCATGGTATTCCACAACTAAGGCACTCACCTCCGAAGAGCAGTACTTTATAACTCATGATGCAGTTTCACATAACTCCCACTGAGTGGTGCTATTACCCTGTATTTAAAACCAACATTACCCTTGAAACTTGTTACATACATACAGCTGGACATGTTGGCTGCTGAAACTCAAGCCCTATAATATGAATACAAGAGAACTATACCAGGCCCGTAAATGTAATTTGTTTTCAATAATTAATTAGCTGTATTGCCATAAGAATGTTTTGGCAAACATATGAATTTGTGCGAGGCTGAAATGAATTGTTAAGAAGCTCTGCAGTCTTTCATTATTTATCAGAATAGAATACTTAACAGGACAACACACTTCTGGTTTTATACATTAATGAAATTGTTTTTATTTTGTATTTTTGTATTTGGATGTATTCATTTATTTGTATTAACAATGTTTATAATGCATGACATTGCATATTGTACAAAACTAGTATCCTAGGTGGTTATTGTTGCAGAATTTGGGAGTATATGAAAACTGCTATGCTATCTCTAGCTTGGACATTCCCTTTTTCGTTTTCTGCTTGATGAATGCTCCTTTGAGCAAGAGGCTTTTGATAGTTCAAGGATAATCAGTTCATTACATTGTATGGATGTTAATAAACAGCAAAACTCAAATAATTAAAAAAAACTGATGAGTGCCTTTTAACTTGAGATTTGCAAGCAGAACGGAACCAAGCCGAAGATATTAAGAACATAAGAACATAAGAAAGTTTACAAACAAGAGGAGGCCATTCAGCCCATCTTGCTCGTTTGGTTGTTAGTAGCTTATTGATCCCAGAATCTCATCAAGCAGCTTCTTGAAGGATCCCAGGGTGTCAGCTTCAACAACATTACTGGGGAGTTGGTTCCAGACCCTTACAATTCTCTATGTAAAAAAGTGACTCCTATTTTCTGTTCTGAATGCCCCTTTATCTAATCTCCATTTGTGACCCCTGGTCCTTGTTTCTTTTTTCAGGTCAAAAAAGTCCCCCGGGTCGACATTGTCTATACCTTTTAGGATTTTGAATGTTTGAATCAGATCGCCGCGTATCCTTCCTTGTTCAAGACTGAATAGATTCAATTCTTTTAGCCTGTCTGCATAGGACATGCCTTTTAAACCCGGGATAATTCTGGTTGCTCTTCTTTGCACTCTTTCTAGAGCAGCAATATCCTTTTTGTAACGAGGTGACCAGAAGTAAACACAATATTCTAGGTGAGGTCTTACTAATGCATTGTAAAGTTTTAACATTACTTTCCTTGATTTAAATTCAACACTTCTCACAATATATCTGAGCATCTTGTTGGCCTTTTTTTATAGCTTCCCCACATTGTCTAGATGAAGACATTTCAGAGTCAACATAAACTCCTAGGTCTTTTTCATAGTTCCCTTCTTCAATTTCAGCATCTCCCATATGATATTTATAATGCACATTTTTATTTCCTGCATTCAATACTTTACACTTTTCTCTATTAAATGTCATTTGCCATATGTCTGCCCAGTTCTGAATGCTGTCTAGATCATTTTGAATGACCTTTGCTGCTGCAACAGTGTTTGCCACTCCTCCTATTTTTGTGTCGTCTGCAAATTTAACGAGTTTGCTTACTATACCAGAATCTAAATCATTAATGTAGATTAGGAATAGCAGAGGACCTAATACTGATCCCTGTGGTACACCACTGGTTACCTCGCTCCATTTCGAGGTTTCTCCTCTAATCAGTACTTTCTGTTTTCTACCTGTTAACCACTCCCTAATCCATGTGCATGCATTTCCTTGAATCCCTGCTGCGTTCAGTTTGAGAATTAATCTTTTATGCGGGACTTTGTCAAAAGCTTTCTGGAAATCTAAATAAACCATGTCGTATGCTTTGCAATTATCCATTTTCAATGTTGCATCCTCAAAAAAGTCAAGCAGGTCAGTTAGACACGATCTCCCTTTCCTAAAACCATGCTGACTGTCTCCCAGGATATTGTTACCATATAGGTAATTTTCCTTTTTGGATCTTATTATAGTTTCCATTAGTTTACATATAATGGAAGTCAGACTTACTGGTCTGTAGTTACCTGGTTCAGTTTTGTCTCCCTTTTTAGGGATCGGTATTACGTTTGCAATTTTCCAGCCTGTCGGTACAACCCGTGTCAAGAGACTGTTGCATGATCTTGGTTAGTGGTTTGTAAATAACTTCTTTCATTTCTTTGAGTACTATTGGGAGGATCTCATCCGACCCAGGGGATTTGTTTATTTTAAGAGCTCCTAGTCCCTTTAACACTTCTGCCTCTGTTATGCTAAAGTTATTTAAAACTGGATAGGAACAGGTCGACATGTGGGGCATGTTGTCCGTGTCCTCCTTTGTAAAAACCTGTGAAAAGTAATCATTTAATATATTTGCTATTTTTTTTTTTTCTTCATCTATGATTTTGCCATTTGTGTCTCTTTTAACCTCCTCTTTGAATGTTCTCTTGCTGTTATAATATTGGAAAAACATTTTAGAATTGGTTTTAGCCCCCTTAGCAATATTGATTTCTATCTCTCTCTTGGCCTTTCTAACTTCCTTTTTGACTTGTGTTTGCAGTTTCAAGTACTCTTTCTGTGTACTTTGTTTTTGGTCCCTTTTAAACGCTCTGTAAAGTGCCTTTTTTCGCTGAATATTTTTTTTTAAATTAATCTATTAAACCATTTTGGCCATTTTGTTTTAGGTTTAGATTTGTCTACCTTTGGGATGTAATTGTTTTGTACCGAATTACCTTGTAGCTAGAGTCACTTTTCAGATGATGCACTGGTTTTATTGTCTGCTGTATCTCAGGCTGAATCTCATCTTGTCTAGCAGAAAAAATCTATGGCATCCAGGTGTCTCAAACACCTGCTAAGGTGTCCCTGGTCAGTAACAGGGGTCACTTACTAGGCTGGCCACCGGGGGTGTAAAATAGACCTTATAAGGAACAAGCAGAAGCATACAATTTAGATAGACCTTCACTGGACATAACCCCTCAACCTGGCCAGTACAGCCAGGGACTGGCCTAACATAGTTACTTATTTAAACACGTGAAGGTCACAGCTACTGAGTGCTGCAGAGTAGCTTGACCACAATTTATTTTTTATTTTTATTTTTTTTTACCTAAAATACTCAAACTCTTGGGTAAAAGCATTTTCCACAGCTTCAATATGAAGTAACCAAGGGACTTTGTCAGGTGATATTGTGATACAAATAAAATGACACAGATGATTTTTTATTCATGTCATTTGTGCACGGTGAAGACTATCAAGGGGCAAGAGTGGTAAACACTGTATGCATGCTTGTATGCATCTACACAACATACAGTAGGGTTAAAGATACGCATACACAAAAATTCGAAGGTATCAGGGAGAAAAAAGAACATCAGCATTTGCAGGTTAGATGTTAAACATTTAAAACCCAGCATGTGTAAACCCTGATGGATAATACACAAATAAAATCTACCCCTCAGTGTCTTGTGGGTAAATTCCTTCACGTCTGGCTGGATTCAGACAGTAGTTCCTGCTGACAGCTTTTAAGATTATCGTCAGTTTACAGACGGGGAAAACAAGCACAGACATAGGCTGTACAATTATCCAACATGCTTTAGTTAATAAGAAACAGGTGCTGATGGGCGAACGTCTTCACATTGCCCTTCCAGGTGTAGCACCAGCTGAAGCTACTGTGGAAGAATCCACATTCCTGAAGCTACTGTGGAAGAATCCACACATTCCTGAAGCTACTGTGGAAGAATCCTCACATTCTGGAGGCTGGCTGGCCCGGTAGCTTCCATTCTAATAGTTCAATGATTTACCTCCCTTGTATCCAGTTGTACCAACTGAAACAGAAAAACAAAAGTATTATTTCAAGTGATTTAACCCTTTAAGGTACGAGGGACATATGTGTCCCACAAATAAAAATGATGCAAACTTTCTTTTTACAATCAGGAGCACGAAACAGGGTTTCATCAGGTTGGATCTGGTCATCCAGATTGTCAGTTTCCTCCTCGTGATGCTTGAGTCGTTCTCAAATGAGAAGAAACGTTTGAACAACCGCGGAATTGCTTTGACACCTCTGTTCAAGCGCAATTGAAATGACAGCTTGCAACTAGGAGATCAAAGGGGACCCTTCTAGACCTAAAAGAAGCAATCTCTCTTTACATATTTTATTTGCATGGTACAGAATGTGACATCCTATATGGAGACCCCTTGTTGTAATGCACATTAGTTCATTGTCACTGGCACTAAAATGACAGTTGGTTTGGTTGGAAACATGAGTAAAAATTATACTCAATGTAGATTTTAAAAGCTGACAGCATGGCCGCTTTGCTACAGTCAGAGGTCCCAGCTTGCTGTGCAGTATCAGGATAGACTTATTCATTTTTAATGTGCTGCAGCCCATCCATTAAAGAAACGAAACATCCGTGCATGTTCTATTTATCAATCACTGTACAAAAGCTGGTTATTACTTTTTTGAGCTTCTCACGGTTGCAGTCCTGAAATTCCAGGAAATCACTTAGAAAACTCAATCACGCTAACTTGTCATGCCAGCTTAGTGGGGAGGTTGCATAGGAGAAAGCTCAAGTTCTGGAGTAACTGCAGTGCACCTGGATTGAAATGACAGGATTTTAAGAAGAAGTTTTCAAATGATTGTGTCAATTCCTGTTTATACAGCTTTCATAATACAATGTGTTTGAATGTTGTGCTGTGAGCATTGATCATCACTGGCAGTTCATTTCAGTGTCTTCTGTTACGGCTACTTTATTGTTTATTACAATGTTGACAACTTTCATTTTTCTTTATGAGGTATGAATAATATGGCTATTGCCAATTCAACAGCAGTCTTTTGAGAATTCTCCCTAGTTAACCTATATAATACCCAAGGCCATTCATTTTTACATAGAAATCCACGGGTTTACATTTGGTAAATACATTTCTATAACTAATGAATGAGTTCCATTATGAGTTTGTTTGTACTGCAGTACCAATACAGGATAAGGTTCACTTTAGGTTCTTATCATATAAACTCTCTGTGTTCAGCAGTATTTATTCTTTAACGGTAAAGACACACAATGCAAGCCCGCTTATTGAGATGATTGTAAGTGTTTGTGACACAGAAAGAATGAATCTTGGTTATGACTCTCCCTCCCGACCTGTGAGGGCGCTGTGTAAAGGGAACATTGTGCCCAGGATTATATTGTTTGACAATTAATCCCAGGGAAAGGTGGGAGTTGGCCATCTAGAAAGCGGGCGGAACCACAGTACACCAAGTTATTGCCCTAGGCGGGCAGGGATGTGGCAATCGCGGATTGGAGGAAAAACGATTGCACCCGCTAACCAAGGGGGTATGGCTGAAGGTACAAAAGGGGACGTGGCAAAGCGAACTGTTCCTTTTTTATGGTTGCGAAAGAACCGCTGAAGGGCCGTAAAATAACTGTGAGTGTTTTGTGTTAGTTTGTTTGTCGTTCTAATTGTACTCGTTTGCCACCGTTAGCCATCTGTCGCTAAAGGCCAGCACCAAACCCGGACAGCACTGCACTACCGTTCACTATTAACCACTTCAACACCATGGTGTACGCACGTACGTCAAATAAAAACCCACCTACATTACCATGCCGTACCTGCGTACGTCAAGTTTCCCATTCTATTCTATGATCGGTTTCTTAGTCTAGTGTTTCAGGTTTCATTCTCTAAAGCAGTGCTAGTACTGTGGAATGTGTAATAAAAGTCAGGGGAGGGTCAGGTGACATTTGTATCCAATTGCGTGTCATGTAGAGGTTCCAATCTAGCTGTTGGCGTTTAGAAGACTGGGATATATTGAGGGAAGCCATTCAACTTTTACAAGTATATTTATATAGTGTTTTAAATTATTATTTGTTTGTTTTATTATTAGTTTTACTTGTTTAGTTGTAATTTATCTAGTTTTTAGTGAAAGTTAAACATGGCAATGTGCGTGGAGAGCGACAACAGGAGTGATGAAGATTTCAAAGTTGGTTTAGAGGATTTCGATACCAGCGACAGTGATGCTGATTTAGCACTCAGCTATGATGATGAAGAGGATGTGAAGCCAAGAACAGCAGGGGACTGGGTGTTTATTACTGATCCCTACCATGGTGCCAGTCCTCCATTTGATTTTTGCACCTGTTTACACAGATGTGCACCCCGCCGTGGAACTTTTTGGCTTTTGTTCCCGAAAAGCTAATCACTTACCTTTATGACTGTACAAACAAAAGAGCATGCAGCTACTTTACAGGTAAGCCAGCTGTAAATGGGAAGGTGTTTGGTTTGAAATGACAGTGCTGTGACGAAATACTATCAAAACACAGCACTGTGTACAAGGCAATGAAGCAGGCATCTGTGGCAGCCAGATCCATCACAATGACTGCGTAAAGAAGCCCTGTACACACATTTGTGACTATCCCTCCAACACAAGGGAAGCAGAGACAGCAAAAAAGGTGCAGGGTCTGCTACAAAAATGAAAACAAATGAAAGGATTCAAGAAAAATGTACAGTGGTAGCGAAGGCAACCCCGGGTTCTGTTGTATTGAACATTTCAATAAATGGCACAGAGCAAGTTGATAATGGCACACGTTTTGATGTTTTTTTGTTTAATTTATTTTTTATTTGATAATTACTGATTATTATTGTCATTCAGTGTTTTTGTTTTCATTGTTAAAAAAAAAAAGTTTTTTATCTCTGTATTGAACATGGGTATGTAGTACACAGGAGCATAAAAGGTTAATGAAGAACAAAGTTTAGGTTATTTATTTGTGTTTTATTCATCATATGTTAACATGTTATAGCAATTACGGTTTGAAAACATTATTATTATTATTATTTTCAAACTCTGGTACCATTTTTACATCTGGAGTTGAAGTGGTTAATTGAATTTCTCCACTTTCACGTATATCACTCACTCTGGACTTGTGATCGTGTTTGTGTTCGGTGTGTGTTTGTACTGTTATTGTTATTTCATGGTTTTAACTGTGCAGTGTTGGAAGCGACAGTTCCATCTACTCTCAGGGTTCTCCCTCGTACCCATCGCCAGGAGAAAGTTTACAGATGCAACATTCAATTAATAAATGTCTTTACCATAACTACCTTTCCTGAAAAAAAAACAACAACTTTAATTTTTGAACTTCTGGCACAAGAACCTGAAATGCATCTCCTCCATGCTGGAATGGTTTTGTTATCTCGATGTACTTCAAGCGAATGATCAATGTCTAGACACACTATTGGTGAGACACACTATTGGTGAGACACACTATTGGTGCGCAGAGGTAAGATAATCTCTTTGTACTCTTATCTAAGGTCTTACTTTCCTTTGGTGGCAGCTTTTGTTAAATTTAGCTGAGATGCAAACATTGAACCTTTCACACTTGTGTTGCACTAATTAGTATCATCAAAAAATGACCGTAGTTTTACTCAGAATGTACATATGCAGGATATTTCTGTTGAAATTCTGTGGTGTTGGAGTTGTGAGGTTGACATTCAATATGCCAATCCAACCAACACCACTGGGTTAGACGTCAAGACCAGCATGCTCTGGGATGCCTCTGGTTTGTTTCTGTTTTTATGTCCAGTATAATCAGCCTGTACTACACTGGAGCCAAAACACTGGTTAGTACAGAGAACATGTATGGCGTGATACTGAAATCTTTGTTTTGCCTGTTTATTAATCATGTTGGGTCATCAGTATTTGTTTTCAAGACAATCTTCTTATTTCCTGCATGAGGACAGCTGGATACATCAGGCCATTAGTCATACTATTGATCTGTAGTTTTAACAAGAGATTTAGCACTAGGGGCTAAGGGCTGCTGATTATTGAGTATAGGGCTACATAATGTCAACACAGGCAGAGCCAGAATCGTGTGAAAAAAATAATGTGTCTACATGGCATATCCAATGCATGTTCGTTTCACACACTGTCCAGAATGTATTCAGTGTGGTAGGTTTGACATGTGTCTTCCATTTAGAGGAAGCAAATATCCCCTGTTTTTCCAGGTGATTATGGTAGTTTTCATCACCTGTATTTATTAATTATCGATTCCTAGTATAGGGATCTTCTAAAGTTTTGGCAGGGATTGCTTAGAAGGGCCAATTAAACTATCTTACATAAATTGTAAATAGAACAAACTATTAAAACGCCAGTACGTAATAAAATAAACTTTTTAAACAGTGCATCAACCAAAGAGTGTCAGGAATAACATCCTAAGAGGAAGAAGCAAAGAAATTGAAATATTTTTGACCTATACCAATGATTATTTTAGTTGTCACTCTGAAAACAAATGTCTATAATTAATCCTTATAAAAATCCCTGAATTTATATATATATATATATATATATAGATTAAAAAGAAGAGCTGAAGAAGAACTTTTGCCCAAAACGTCCTGAAAAGAAAATATTTTTTAATCTTTTTTTAAAAAATGTTGTGTACAATATATATACACAGTTGTAGTCAAAAGTTTACATTCCCCATGAAAATTTAGAATTTCTAGAAATTTCTTGAAAACAAATAATTTTAGGAAAAATCTTTTGTTACAAAAGTTTTGCTTTTGTGGATGAGGAAAAAAAGTTACAAGAAATAGATGTCTACCATTATTTATTTCAGCAATTTCCTAATGCTAATTAAAAAATATTCATACCCTGACAAGGTATTAATTCCTAGTTGAGGAATAGAAAAGCTAGTTGAGGCACCTTTAGCAATAATAACCTCTTTTAAACAATTAGGATATTTATCAATTTTGGCATGATTCTTTAGTGATTTTTAACCATTCTTCAACGCAAAATTGTTCCAGTTCATTCCAATTCCAAGGAATTCTCTTGTGCGCAGCCTTCTTCAACTCGTACCAAAGATTCTCAATCAGATTTAGATTGGGACTTGGACTACGTGTTATTTCTGTGGTGCCGGGGCTGTGTATTGGGGCTGTGTATTGCTCAGATCCGCCCACTTTTTTTCTGCTTCTCTCGGCTCCTATCAGTCTCAGTCGGCTATTGAATGGTTTTCTCAGCTTTTTTCTGGAGAAAAAACGACTAGAGACCTGTGCTTTATATATTTAAATAATAGGGCTTCTAATTTTCAGTTTTAACCAATAAAACCCAATAAAACACCCCCCGATACAAAAAAATGAAATCGGTGGGATATATACAGTATATATATATATATATATATATATATATATATATATATATATATATATATATATATATATATATATATATATATATATGCAAAAGTATTCACATCCCTGCAAAGTTTTCACATTTTGTTGGCACCTGAGCATACTCCACAACGCTTTCAAATTAGACTTTACATGTAGAATCTACACAAACTACTCCACATTGATACATTTAAAAAATGGATATAGAATATAAATAAGTAAGATTTATTAATCTCATTTGCATAAGTATACAACCCCTTTGCTACTGCAGCCCTAAATAACCTCAGGTGCAAATTATTTGTTGGAAAGGTCACAAAATTAGTGAAATGGTTTCAGCCTCTGTGTATTCAAAGTGGTTTAACCAAGGAGCTTTCGAAACAAGTCAGGGATAAAGTGGTAGAGAGGCACAGAGCAGGCACAGAGCAGGAGAAGGGTAAAGAAAATTTCAAAGGCGCTGATTATCCCTCTCAGCACAGTGAAGTCCATCATTAAGAAGTGCAAGATGCATCATACTACCCAGACACTACCCAGATCAGGTCGCCCTCCCAAACTGAGCAGCTGGGCAAGCAAGAAACTGGTTTGGGATGTCACCCTGAAGACAACAATGACCTTGAGAGATCTGCAAAGTTCTGTGTCTGAGATGGGAGTCAGTGTTCACACATCAACAATAAGCCGGTCCCTACACAAAGCTGGCCTGTATGGACGGGTGGCAAGAAAGAAGCCATTACTCAAAAAGCCTCCTCTTAAAGCACGTATGGAGTTTGCAAAAAAGCATGTAGATGATACTGCAGACATGTGGAAAAAGGTTTTGTGGTCAGATGAGACAAAAATTGAACTTTTCGGTCAAACTTCCAAGCGTTACGTCTGGCGCAAGCTCAACACTGCACATCACCCAGTCAACACCATCCCAACTGTCAAGCATGGTGGTGGCAGCATCATGTTATGGGGATGCTTCTCTTGAGTAGGGACTGGGAAGCTTGTCAGGATAGAGGTGAGAATGGATGGTGCAAAGTACAGGCGAATCCTTAAGGAAAACCTGTTTGAGTCAGCCAAGACTCTGAAACTGGGGAGGAAATTCACATTTCAGCAGGTCAATGACCCGAAGCACAAAGCCAAAGTCACACTGGAGTGGTTGAACAAGAAGAAAATTAATGTTCTTGTTCTAACTTGAATCCAATCGAAGATTTATGGCGAGACTTGAAGATTGCAGTCCATCGACGATCCCCAACAAACGTATCAGAACTGGAGCAATTTTCGTGTGAAGAATGGGCAAATATTTCACCATCCTACTGTTCAAAGCTAGTAGAGACCTATCCAAAAAGATTCATAGCAGTAATTGCTGCAAAAGGTGCTTCTACCAAGTGCTGACTTAAGGGGCTGAATACTTATGAAACCAGTAAATTTCATTTTGTACATTTTCTTTCCCAGTTTTGCTGACATTTAACCTCCTCCTCATATAACAGTGTTCAGTTTAACCACTACAGGTTTGAATAAAAAAGTTTGTTTGAAAAACTGTGCATACATTATTTGTAATTCAACAAAATGTGACATTATTGGTAGGGGGTGAATACTTCTGCAAACCACTGTATATACGTGACCTGTTGTAATGGAGCCACTCCACTTGACTGGCTAGACCAGTGGTTTTCAACCTGTGGTACGCGTACCTTTACTGGTATGCGACAGGCTTGCCACTGGTACGCACCAACAGTTCTTTATGATGATATGATTCCTCAAAACACAATGCTCTGTCAATCACACCATCATGTATCAATCTGTTTATACCACTGAAGCACAGAGAAATGAGAAATTATAATGCAGAGCTCTAGGCTGCGATTAAAATGGTTAGAAATGCAAAAACAAACAAAAAAATGTTGACAACTTTTTCAGGGGTTAGGCACTAGATCTTTCTTATAAAGCCTATTGATAATAAAGTATTAAAAAATAAAGGTTCCTCTAAAATCCACTCAACTTTCAATATTCCTATGAACTCTTAACCACTGCCAGGCATTCAAAATGCTTTTATAATACTGTGGCAATTTTGATGCATCTACCTCACTGACATCTATGACATCTATGCTACCAAATTATTTAAAACCAAAACTCTGTAAGATAATTCCGGTAACAACCAGCGCCATTTCTGTACTCTTGCTTTAATTGTTCCTACCACTTCTTCCCAGTTCTTCTGTTGTTCATCTTCATCTCCCAGATGAATTCCCAGATATTTACTCTGCTGTAGACCCCCTGGGAGGGCTGGCTTTACAACACCTTTCCATTCCCCCACAAGAAGAGCACTGACCTTTGACCAGTTTATTTTTGCAGATGATATTTTTTCAGACTCTCTCTGGGTCTCACTCAATTTCTCTATGTCCCTCTCATTTACAACAAGCAGAGCTATAGCATATGCATAAACTGTGAGTTTAACAGACTCAGAGAGTCATTTTGGAATGGAAAACCCTGTGAGGACTTTCCTAAGCTGATTTAAAAAGGGCTCTGTTGCCAAGGAATACACCATCCCTGCTAAGGGGCACCCCTGCCTAATCCCCTTCCTCACTGGGAACGAAGCACTTATGCCATAATTAACCTTGAATACACCAAAGATGCCACTATAGATTGTACGGATCCTTTTGATATATTTGGCTTTAAAGCCAAAAGCCTTCAACCTTTCCCACATCTATACATGATCCACCCTGTCAAAGGATTTTGCTTGGTCCAATGAAATTACCCCTACGTTGAAACCAAAAATTTTAGAAGCAGGGCAGGCACTCTTGTATTAAAAAAAACATTCTCATAAATCGATCTGTTAGGTGCACAATACATCTAATCACATTGCACAAGTCCTCCCATTACACTGTGGAGACGAATTGCTAAAGCTCTGGAAAAATGTTATATTCTGTGCAAAGCAAAGCCACAGGTCTCCTGGAGCTCACTGACATCTCTCCTGCTGCCACACTCTCCTCATACACCTGATATAGGTCTTCTCCCAACACATCCCAGAAAGCTTTATAAAATTCAACTGGCAGTCCATCAATTCCCGGTGCCTTTCCATTGTTAAGCACTTTCAGGGCTTCAGACAGTTCTTTTAAACTTAAAACACTTTCTAGTGTTTTATAGTCCTCTTCAGGAACCTGCAGCAGACCCTGGAAGAACCACTTGGACTCCTCAGACTCCTCCACAGCCTCTGCAGTGAATAAGTCTCTATAGAATCCCATGACATACCTCTTAATCTCCGCTTGGACTCCTCAAACTCCTCCACAACCTCTGCAGTGAATAAGTCTCTATAAAATCCCGTGACATACCTCTGAATCTCCGCTTGGACTCCTCAAACTCCTCCACAACCTCTGCAGTGAATAAGTCTCTATAAAATCCCGTGACATACCTCTGAATCTCCGCTTGGACTCCTCAGACTCCTCCACCACCTCTGCAGTGAATAAGTCTCTATATAATCCGAGACATACCTCTGAATCTCCGCTTGGACTCCTCAGACTCCTCCACAGACTCTGCAGTGAATAAGTTTCTACAGAATCCTGTGACATACCTCTGAATCTCCGCTTGGACTCCTCAGACTCCTCCATCACCTCTGCAGTGAATAAGTCTCTATAGAATCCCGTGACATACCTCTGAATCTCAGCTTGGACTCCTCAGACTCCTCCATCACCTCTGCAGTGAATCTCTATAGAATCCTGTGACATACCTCTGAATCTCCGCTTGGACTCCTCAGACTCCTCCACAGCCTCTGCAGTGAATAAGTCTCTATAGAATCCCGTGACATACCTCAGAATCTCCGCTTGGACTCCTCAGACTCCTCCACAGCCTCTGCAGTGAATAAGTCTCTATAGAATCCCGTGACATACCTCTGAATCTCTGCTGGGACTCCTCAGACTCCTCCACAGCCTCTGCAGTGAATAAGTCTCTATAGAATCCCATGACATACCTCTGAATCTCCGCTTGGACTGCGCAGACTCCTCCATCGCCTCTGCAGTGAATAAGTCTCTATAGAATCCCGTGACATACCTCTGAATCTCCGCTTGGACTCCTCAGACTCCTCCACAGCCTCTGCAGTGAATAAGTCTCTATAGAATCCCGTGACATACCTCTGAATCTCCGCTTGGACTCCTCAGACTCCTACATCTCCTCTGCAGTGAATAAGTCTCTATAGAATCCAATGACATACCTCTGAATCTCCGCTTGGACTCCTCAGACTCCTCCATCGCCTCTGCAGTGAATAAGTCTCTATAGTATCCCATGACATACCTCTTAATCTCTGCTTGGACTCCTCAAACTCCTCCACAAACTCTGCAGTGAATAAATCTCTATAAAATCCCGTGACATACCTCTGAATCTCCGCTTGGACTCCTCAGACTCCTCCACCACCTCTGCAGTGAATAAGTCTCTATATAATCCCGTGACATACCTCTGAATCTCCGCTTGGACTCCTCAGACTCCTCCACCACCTCTGCAGTGAATAAGTCTCTATATAATCCGAGACATACCTCTGAATCTCCGCTTGGACTCCTCAGACTCCTCCACAGCCTCTGCAGTGAATAAGTCTCTATAGAATCCCGTGACATACCTCAGAATCTCCGCTTGGACTCCTCAGACTCCTCCACAGCCTCTGCAGTGAATAAGTTTCTATAGACTCCCGTGACATACCTCTGGATCTCTGCTTGGACTCCTCAGACTCCTCCACAGCCTCTGCAGTGAATAAGTCTCTATAAAATCCCGTGACATACCTCTGAATCTCCGCTTGGACTCCTCAGACTCCTTCACAGCCTTTGCAGTGAACAAGTCTCTATAGAATCCCATGACATACCTCTGAATCTCAGCTTGGACTCCTCAGACTCCTCCACAGCCTCTGCAGTGAATAAGTTTCTATAGACTCCCGTGACATACCTCTGGATCTCTGCTTGGACTCCTCAGACTCCTCCACAGCCTCTGCAGTGAATGAGTCTCTATAGAATCCCGTGACATACCTCTGAATCTCCGCTTGGACTCCTCAGACTCCTTCACAGCCTTTGCAGTGAACAAGTCTCTATAGAATCCCATGACATACCTCTGAATCTCCGCTTGTACCCCTCAGACTCCTCCATCTCCTCTGCAGTGAATAAGTCTCTATAGAATCCCGTGACATACCTCTGAATCTCCGCTTGGACTCCTCAGACTCCTTCACAGCCTTTGCAGTGAACAAGTCTCTATAGAATCCCATGACATACCTCTGAATCTCCGCTTGGACTCCTCAGACTCCTCCACAGCCTCTGCAGTGAATAAGTTTCTATAGAATCCTGTGACATACCTCTGAATCTCCGCTTGGACTCCTCAGACTCCTCCATCGCTTCTGCAGTGAATAAGTCTCTATAGAATCCCGTGACATACCTCTGAATCTCAGCTTGGACTCCTCAGACTCCTCCACAGCCTCTGCAGTGAATAAGTCTCTATAGAATCCCGTGACATACCTCAGAATCTCCGCTTGGACTCCTCAGACTCCTCCATCTCCTCTGCAGTGAATAAGTCTCTATAGAATCCAATGACATACCTCTGAATCTCCGCTTGGACTCCTCAGACTCCTCCACAGCCTCTGCAGTGAATAAGTTTCTATAGACTCCCGTGACATACCTCTGGATCTCTGCTTGGACTCCTCAGACTCCTCCACAGCCTCTGCAGTGAATAAGTCTCTATAAAATCCCGTGACATACCTCTGAATCTCCGCTTGGACTCCTCAGACTCCTTCACAGCCTTTGCAGTGAACAAGTCTCTATAGAATCCCATGACATACCTCTGAATCTCAGCTTGGACTCCTCAGACTCCTCCACAGCCTCTGCAGTGAATAAGTTTCTATAGACTCCCGTGACATACCTCTGAATCTCCGCTTGGACTCCTCAGACTCCTCCACAGCCTCTGCAGTGAATAAGTTTCTATAGACTCCCGTGACATACCTCTGAATCTCCGCTTGGACTCCTCAGACTCCTCCACAGCCTCTGCAGTGAATGAGTCTCTATAGAATCCTGTGACATACCTCTGAATCTCCGCTTGGACTCCTCAGACTCCTTCACAGCCTTTGCAGTGAACAAGTCTCTATAGAATCCCATGACATACCTCTGAATCTCCGCTTGTACCCCTCAGACTCCTCCATCTCCTCTGCAGTGAATAAGTCTCTATAGAATCCCGTGACATACCTCTGAATCTCCGCTTGGACTCCTCAGACTCCTTCACAGCCTTTGCAGTGAACAAGTCTCTATAGAATCCCATGACATACCTCTGAATCTCCGCTTGTACCCCTCAGACTCCTCCATCTCCTCTGCAGTGAATAAGTCTCTATAGAATCCTGTGACATACCTCTGAATCTCCGCTTGGACTCCTCAGACTCCTCCACAGCCTCTGCAGTGAATAAGTCTCTATAGAATCCTGTGACATACCTCTGAATCTCTGCTGGCTCCCGCATAACCAATCCCTCTGGGATTTTTAGACAGTGCATTAATTTATTTTGCACAGCCTTCTTCACAGCCTTCTTCTCCAGAGTCGGTGCATCCATTTCATTGATACTTTGGTAACATGATCTTATTAGAGCGCCCTGTACTTTTGTGTCCAACAGATCTGACAACTTTCTCTTTTTAAATATAAACCTTTCAATGAGCTCATTCCTTTTTGCCTGATTCAATAATTCGCGGCAATTCTAAATTTTCTGCTTCCAACTCCCTCATCACCCTCCAAGGATGACCTGCCCTCAACCCCCTCTGTAGCGATACGGACACTCCAGGGAATCAAAACTGGTACTTTGATCTTTTCATTGCTGTTCTCTACGGCAGTTTTACTTCGTTTTTTGCAACACTGTTATCACCTCATTTCTTCTGTCTCTTTTTTTCTTGGTACTTTAAATTCCTCTTCTCTTCTATCCCCTTCTTCTATTTCTACATCCCATATACTGCTAGATTCTCTCAACTGGCTTTGCTCCTTCTTACTTATATCAGTCTTTTCTGCTATTTCCGTGTTCTGCACCTTTCTCTCTTTACTCCCAGTATCGGGGGTTACCAGACTCCCTGTTTGCTCCTCGACATTGCTGGGCCCTGCCTGTGCATACTCCAGTACACCGCTACCTGCCTGCTCCTGAGTCTGTTGTGACCTGGGCTCTCCAGCCCCGGACACACCAGCCTGCTCCTTCTCTCTCTCCGCTCCTCTAACATTCTCACTCTCTACTTTATCCTCATTGTACTTCCAACAGCTTGATTCAACTCCTTTCCTTTACCCCCCACACACTTTCCTCTGTTCTGATTGTTCTCCCCTTGTCCACCCCTTTCATCACTCTCTTTCTCAGGACAATGTAGAACAATATGCCCTTTGCTGCCACATCTAAAACACAACATAATCATTTCCATCAATTTTAAATGTCAATGTTACATTTAGATCTTCGTTTATGTCATTTAGAATCATTAACAAATGTCTTTGGAAATAGACTACATGTTTTACTGCCCAGCAGAATTCTCCTAATTCCCCACATCATTTTGCCGTATCTTGTTAGTTCTCTTTCCAAGAGATCATTCCTTAGAAAAGGAGGCACATTAGACAAAGTGATTCTTCTAGCAGGTGCTGCAAAAGGTGAGACCTGACAAATCATTTCCTTTATCACAATGCCTTGAAGGTACTGCAAGAGATGAGACCTGACAAAACATTTCCATTATCACAATGCCTTGAAGGTACTGCAAGAGATGAGACCTGAAAAAACATTTCGTTTATCACAATGCCTTGAAGGCACTGCAAGAGATGAGATCTGACAAAACATTTCATTTATCACAATGCCTTGAAGGTACTGCAAGCGATGAGATCTGACAAAACATTTTGTTTATCACAATGTCTTGAAGGTACTGCAAGAGATGAGACCTGAAAAAACATTTCCATTATCACAATGCCTTGAAGGTACTGCAAGCGATGAGATCTGACAAAACATTTCCTTTACCACAATGCCTTGAAGGCACTGCAAGAGATGAGACCTGAAAAAACATTTTGTTTATCACAATGCCTTGAAGGTACTGCAAGAGATGAGACCTGACAAAACATTTCCATTATCAGAATGCCTTGAAGGTACTGCAAGAGATGAGACCTGAAAAAACATTTCCTTTATCACAATGCCTTGAAGGCACTGCAAGAGATGAGACCTGACAAAACATTTCCTTTATCACAATGCCTTGAAGGTACTGCAGTGAGTGGAGGGGAAGCTCTCACAAAGAGGAAGGTTTGGCTGTAGGGATCGAAGCAGGACTGCTCCTTTCCTGCAATGTGTACGTTTTGGACACATAATAAGGTCTGTTTCTCAAACTCTACGTTGGATAAAGCTCATATATGATAAAGGAAAGGAAAAAAAATACTGAGACAACACCATGAAAAAAACCTTCAAAATGGTGTTCTGAAGTTGATTTCTACGAGGTTAAGAAACAGATACCTTAGATATTATTATTGTTTTAATTAACCAGAAAGTCTCCCAATCCTCAGGGACAGCTGCAGCATATTATATTTATTACAGATCAATTACAAAGCGCAGCAAATCTAAAGACATCAATGACCAAAAACAAAAGAAAAATGACTTGATTAAATGGGATATTAACTCCATTCCCGTTAATAATGTAGTATTTGTTTCTTAGAAGGCGTATTTTCATGATGTATGATTCAATATTTCATCCCTATCATCTATGTTCTTTATCTATTGATTGATTCTCCTGTAATGAAATCTTTATGGATTCATTAGTTGAATGGATGTCTGAATTAGTAAATCCTGTTTCTTTTATTTTCATTCTGTGGTTAATCAGTATGAGGTATCACATGTGATCAATTTATTCAAGCCATGGGTCTCTGCTTGTATAATCAGTAACATCCCTGGCTAAAAAATGAAACATGTAACATTAATTTTCAACTATAATATCCATGCACATACATGACATTTCCTGGTACTTGTACTGCAGTACACAATGGAAGTGGAATTTAACAAGGTTTTTGCATGGTTTAGATAAAGAAGCTATGTGTTGGCAAATGACTTTGCAAGCAACATATGACTACAGGGAACAAACCACCCATTGTGTTACTTATTACTTATTTTAAAGTGAAAAACTTGAGTGCTTCAGGTTCTTTTTATAGTTGATTGGTTCTAGTTTTGGAAAAATAAATAAATAAATAAATAAATAGATTGATAAATAAATTATTATTATTATTATTATTATTATTATTATTATTATTATTATTATTATTATTATTATTATTATTATTATTTATTTCTTAGCAGACACCCTTATCCAGGGCGACTTACAATCGTAAGCAAATACATTTCAAGTGTTACACTACAAGTAATACAATAAGAGCAAGAAATACAATAACTTTTGTTCAAGTGTGACAAACCACAATTCAATAATACAGCAGATAATAGTGAAAGTTACATCAGGATATGATTAAATAGTGATAGTTACATCAGGATATGATTAAATACAAAATACTACAGGGTAAACACTTGGCAGATTACAGTAATCTGAAGTACAGGATTAGATGCAATAAAATAGGGGGCAGATAAGAACAAAATAAAGCACATTTAAATGAAGGGTGATAGTGTCCCAGGATACAAACAGAGGAGTTCTACAGGTGCTGTTTGTAGAGATGAGTCTTAAGGAGGAGGGCGGTTTCAGTGGAGTGAGCAGAGCGGAAGCCAGATTGGAGAGGGTCAAGCAGAGAGTGGTTGGACAGGAAAGCAGAGAGCTTGCGGTGTAGTCCGCTCGAGGGTTTTGGAGAGGAAGGGTAGGAGGGAGACAGGACGGTAGCTCTGGAGGGAGGTGGGGTCAAGGGTAGTTTTTTTGAGGAGGGGAGTGATAGAGGCTTTTTTGAAGGCAGAGGGAAAGATACCAGAAAGTAGAGATGTGTTGAGGAGGGAGGAGATGAAGGGGAGTAGAGCAGGAGCAGCAGCTTGAAAGAGGTGAGTGGGGAGGGGGTCCAAGGCACACGTGGTGGGTTTGTGACCCTGGAGCAGGGAGGAGATGTCAGAGTCTGAGAGGGGCAAGAAGGTGGAGAAGGAGGGAGAGTTAGTAGGGGATGTAGTGGGTGTAGGGGTTGGAGCAGGAGGGGGTGCGGGGGAGGGAGAGGTGTTAAAGAGTTTGCGGATATCTGAGATTTTAGAAGAGAAGAAGGAGGCAAAGTCATCAGGGGAGATAGAGGAGGGAGGAGGAGGGGGGAGGGTTTAGGAGGGAGGAGAAGGTAGAGAATAGTTTACGTGGGTTGTTAGTGGAGGCTTGGATTACAGATTGGAAATAAGCACATTTAGCAGAGGAGAGAGTAGAGGAGAAGGAGGAGAGGAGAGTTCGGTAAAGGTCTAGGGCAGCAGGGAGTTTGGCTCTCTTCCATTTCTTTTCAGCAGATCGCAGTGTGATTCTTGCCGAGCGGAGCGCAGAGGAGAGCCAGGGATGGGGGGGGGAGGGGCAAGCAGGTCGGGAGGTGAGGGGACAGAGGGAGGTAGCAGAGTCTATGGAGAGTTGTGAAAAGGAGTCGATAGGAGGGAGGTGAGAGAGAGCAGTGGAGGCAAGGACAGAGGGGGAGAGAGATCGGAGGTTACGGCGAGAGGTGACAGTGGGGGTAGGAGGAGCAGGGAGAGGGGGGAGAGACAGAGAAAAAGAGATGAAATAGTGATCAGAGAGGTCCAGGGGGGTGACAGAGAGGGTGGAGGGGCAGCAGGCCCTGGAGAAGGTGAGGTCCAGTTGACGGCCAGCTTTGTGGGTAGGAGGGGACGGAGAGAGACAGAAGTCGAAGGAGTGAAGGAGAGGGAGGAATCCAGCAGAGTGGCTGGGGTTGGAGAGATGGACGTTGAAGTCACCCAGCAGGACAGTCAGGGTAGACAGAGTGGGGAGGGAGGAGAGTAGATAGTCGAGTTCATCCAGAAAGTGAGTGAGAGGCCCAGGGGGGCGGTACAGAACAATGAGCAGGAGTTGACAGGGAGAGGTTAGTTGGACTGCATGAAATTCAAAGGTATTGACAGAGAGTGAGGTGAGATCAGAGGGGACAGAAAAGAGCTAGGAGGGAGAGAGGAGAAGACTTGTCCCACCTCCCCAACCAGTGAGACGCGGGGTATGGGACAGGACGTAGAGAGAGGACAGGGCAGCAGGAGTAACAGTGTTATCAGGGGACAGCCAGGTTTCAGTGAGAGCAAGGAAATCGAGCGAGAGGTGGGAGGCAAAGGCAGGTGATGAAATCAGCTTTGTTAGCAGAAGAGTGACAGTTCCAGAGTGCACCAGAGAGTGTGCGGGAGGGGGGAGAGGCAGAGAAATGAGGTTAGAGGGGTTGGAGGAGCAGCAGCGGAGGGAGGGCAGAGGACGAGGACGGGAGGCCAGAACAGGGATGTGAGAGACAGTCATAGCAGGACAAGCAAGACAAAAGGCACAGTAGGAGCAGTAGGGTGGAGGGTACAGACCTGACTAGTAGATAGCTTCTTCCAGAACGCTGTTAGGTTCGGATCTAGTCGAACAGTGACAGCAGGTGTTCTCCTTTGAAAATTGTAGTTAAATCAAGAATAGAAAAAGAAACATGCCCATTCTCTTTATTGTGTTTCAGTAGAATAACGCAAGTAACTTTTCTGAATATAACAAATCGTTTTCTCACAACTGTATGTAATAATCCTGTGATGACGGTCTATCAATACCAGTATTGGTGGGATGGAATGACAACCTCAAGTGGACTGGTACATAGTTAGTTGTTATAAAACTGATGGGAAAGCAACCAGTGTGGTCATGATGGAGCTTTTATATGAGTCTTGGCCAATCGGAGCACTCTGTTTATCACAAGCCTTTTCAAAGATATACTGTGTGTATGTGCCATGACCAACAACTGCTACACTATTAATGAATTGGAATGAACATTTTGTCTGGATTTCTATGTATTAGACAGCTTTCAAGACCCATTAGTGATAGAGCTCCATCGTTTATAATGAACATTGATTTTTTAAATCCCCTTTTTTGTCAGTGTGTGAAAAATATTGCTCAGTTCATGTCTTCAGAGTGAAGCATATCAGGCATGAGTGACCTCACATGTTTCCTGAACCCTGTAATGTTGTCCAAAAGCATTACTTTTAGTTTGATCAGTAGATCTGAAAAAAGACACCCTTTGATGTACTGTAGTTTGTTTCTGATCTTAAATCACCAATAGCAGCCAAAATAATCACTGAAGACTACAACAATCTCCTCATGTTTCTGAGTGAAGACTACGATATCCTCATGTTTGTGAGTGAAGACTACAACGATCTCCTCATGTTTGTGAGTGAAAACTACAACAATCTCCTCATGTTTCTGAGTAAAGACTACGATATCCTCATGTTTGTGAGTGAAGACTACAACGATCTCCTCATGTTTGTGAGTGAAGACTACAACAATCTCCTCATGTTTGTGAGTGAAAACTACAACGATCTCCTCATGTTTCTGAGTGAAGACTACGATATCCTCATGTTTGTGAGTGAAGACTACAACGATCTCCTCATGTTTCTGAGTGAAGACTACAACAATCTCCTTATGTTTGTGAGTGAAGACTACAATGATCTCCTCATGTTTCTGAGTGAAGACTACAAAGATCTCCTCATGTTTGTGAGTGAAGACTACAATGATCTCCTCATGTTTCTGACTGCTGTGTTACAATTATATATTCAATATATATATAACACATGAGACAGAATAAATGTTCTACTATAACTATGTCAAATACATCCAATTTACAGCGTTTTTCCATGTCTTTCTTACCTTTCTTAACTTTTTCCACCCTTTAGACACTAAATGCCACTCTCAGTTATGTCACACAAAAGAAACTATTAGGAAGTGAATGTCAGTCCCTCCCTGTGACAGAGAGCAAATGAATCCTAGTCAACAATCTCCCTCCCGACAGGAACAGTGTGCCTCGTACTGGATGGTTTGGCAGTTCATTCCAGGGTCAGACGGAAGCCAGCCATCCAGGAAGTGGGCGGAGTCACAATGCCCAAAGTCATGGCCCTAATGAGGTACGTGAAGTGTCAATCATGGAGTGGAGGAGATGTGATTGAACTAGCTATCAAGGGGGCATGACTGAAGGGGATGTGATGATGTAATCTGTTCCTTTGATGTGGTTACTGAAAGGACCCGTTTGGGAAACGGAAGTAATTAATTACCGTGAGTGTTAAGTGTATTGTTTGTTGCTAACTGTCTGTGCTTGTCATTATAGAAGGCTAACCTTTGGGAGCTGTAGCTAAATCAGCAGCAATTAAACACAGACTCCACTTCACCATTGTACACGAATAAACCTGTAAATCACCACTTTCACTGAGAGCACTCACTCCGGACTTGTGACCGTGTTGTGTTTGTGTGTGTCTTGTTTAGTGTATTACTATTTTCGGGACTGAACCCCGTGGTTTGCCTGAGCGATACACATCATTGTGTACAGCCAGGTATTGTTATTTGTCAGCAAATAAAGAGCTGCTTTTTCACTGTGAAATGTCTTGTGTCTCTCATTCCTGAGCACCGCATCACCAAAGCACCGGTGCACTACAAACCACTTTGCCACATTCCCCTACCCCCTATCAAGCCTGTACTGCAAAGTATGGTGGCCCTGTAAGTCATCAAAACTAAGTGTGTTTTTTTATCGTGTTTACTGAGATGCTGCTGCATGAAGATAGGAGCAGCAAGGGGACAGAGCAGGAGCTCACTCAGTTAAAAGGGATGAAAGAGAAATACCTAGAGGGGCAAAAGTTACAGGAAGATTCCAGGAGAGCTCTTGAGGAAGACATAATAGCTCTGAGTGCAAAATGAAATGCAAATTAAATGCGACACAGTATTGGAGAATGCAACACTAACACCTGCACCAGGAAAAGTACCTGAAGTCACATTTTGGAAGGAATTCAGGATCTGCGGGCACATTGGTGTAGGAGGGCAGAAAGACACACTTTATAGAAGCCCCCTATATTAGGAGAACTCAGGAAAGTATTAGGGTTTATCTCCTACTACAGGTCATCCATACAGAACTTCTCACGCATGGCCAAGCCCCCGTATGACTTGTTTTCAGCCCCAGCGTCAAGTAAAACACTAGCAGAGTCACTGCCAGGGCCCAAGGATCCCAAAGGAGGAGGAAAACACTGAGAGCAAGAAAACAAGGCCAACTGCCAAGAGGTGCTGACCTAGCTAGCAGATCGCTTATCTAACCCGGACTTCAATCAGCTCTTTGTGTTGCACTGTGATGCCTCACAAGAGGGACTGGGAGCTGTACTCTACCAGTGGCAAGATGGAAAAGATTATAGCATATGTGTCCAGGACTCTCATGCCACCAGAGAAAAATTATCATATGCATTCAGGCAAACTTCAGAGATTGTCTGTATCATACACCTTCATTCGTTGCGGAGTTGGCAGACTTCAATTTCACCATTAAGTGTCACCCTGGCAAATCCAATGCAGATGCTGATGGCCTGTCGAGGATGGACATCGATGGTTTCATATCTCAGTGCACAGAAGAGGTCAATCAAGAGGTAAGAGCACCATTAGTAAGAGCACAAGGGAATGTTGACCGACTGCTATCTCTGTTCAGCCAATCCCAAGAAGTGAAATCAGAGAAGCACAGCAAAGAGACCCAGTGATTGGAAAAGTCTTGGAATATAAAGCTTTGCCCACATGTGCAGAAGCCATGGAAACATATCAACAAACAATATATATATATATATATATATACACACACAGGCTAACTTCACTATAATAAACCCTTCTTATAACGGATCCCAGTTTTTAACGATCCCAGCAGCAAGAACCAATTTTTTTCAATGGAAATTGGCCCTATTAGAACGATCACTTACCAGGATCGACCCAGATACAGCGATGTCAGTACTGACTGACACTGAACTTTCTCCAGTGTGAATGTGTTATTCTCTCAGTGAAAACAAAGACCATGGTTGCCTGATTCAAAGATAAGGTTAATTCAAAGATAACCTATTGTAGTGTGAATCATGGATGACGTATGAAATCGTTGCCATGGTCACACAAATTGCAACCATGGCAACAGGCATGAGGAGGCAACTGCAAGTGCATTGTTGAGAAAAGCACAAAAAATATGAAACAATATGCGCTGGATATGTTTGTCAAGAGTAAGGACATGTAATTTCTGTATTCATGCAGGTAACATGCAGCAAATTGCCAAACCCTATTATAATGAACACCCTGATAAAATGAACATTTCTCCAGGTCTCACAGGAGTTTGTTATAGTGTAGTTAGCCTGTATATATATATATCAGTAGTCGGCACGGGTACACGAAACCTGGGTAAAAACTGACGCTCCCCGGGTCTCTTTTTACTACCCGGGTTTCGATTTATTAATTTGAGAATTTAAAGAAAATGTAGAAAATATGACAATATAGTTGTAATATATATGTAATATAGTTGTAATATATATGTAATATAGTTGTAATATATATGTAATATAGTTGTAAGCGTGGGTCTCTGGCCGGCGTAATAAAGACGTTAAAACAAACTTTTGCATTAAGCCTTTTCTTAACTGACAGAAAATAATAACACAGTGAATGGCAAGTACACCTCAATAATAATAACTGTGGCGACTATTCTTCTAAGGAACTAAATCGGAAACAAAACAACGTAACAACAGAGCTCTACAGTGTCACTAATTTGGTCACATATGAGACAAAATGTGCTTGTGTGAATTTAAATTTAAAATGCCACGAGAAATTCCTGAAGGCTGACTATAAAAAACTAAACTATTTTTTTTAGCTGACAGTATAAAACATTAAAAAAAACAAAAATAAAAATAAAAAAACTCTCATAGCTCAACCGTAATATACTCTGGGAATGTAGTTTATTAGTGTCCACTGCCCACTGTTAATCACACATTAAAAACTACAAATCCCATACCCTGCCAATTTCACTGATTTATCAGTGCGATGGCTACTCGTTTCCAGACAGTTTGAAAACTTGTCAAACCAAGATGAGGAAAATAACAAATTATTTTCATGTGATTGGAGAAGTTTCAAAAGAAAACCACGATGAACAAAATTCAGATATGTCAGCGTCTTTACAAGAAATGAGCAATGAAGGTATTTATTATTATTATTATTATTATTATTATTATTATTATTATTATTATTATTATTATTATCATTATTATTATTATGTTTCCAGTACTGAAAAAGATTACACAAAGGAATAAATGTATATGTACTTTATAGTATTTAAAAATGTACATTATAAAAATGTGAAGCTGACACCCTGGGATCCTTCAAGAAGCTGCTTGATGAGATTCTCAGCTAACAACCAACTAACAACCAAATGAGCAAGATATATATATATATATATATATATATATAGTACTGTGCAACAGTTTTAGGCAGGTGTGAAAAAATGCTGTAAAGTAAGAATGCTTTCAAAAATAGACATGTTTATAGTTTATATTTATCAATTAACAAAATGCAAAGTGAGTGAACAGAAGAAAAATCTACATCAAATCAATATTTGGTGTGACCACCCTTTGCCTTCAAAACAGCATCAATTCTTCTAGGTACACTTGCACACAGTTTTTGAAGGAACTCGGCAGGTAGGTTGGCTCAAACATCTTGGAGAACTAATCACAGTTCTTCTGTGGATTTAGGCAGCCTCAGTTGCTTCTCTCTCTTCATGTAATCCCAGACAGACTCGATGATGTTGAGATCAGGGCTCTGTGGGGGCCATACCATCACTTCTAAGACTTCTTGTTCTTCTTTACGCTGAAGATAGTTCTTAATGACTTTCGCTGATGTTTGGGTTCGTTGTCATGCTGCAGAATAAATTTGGGGCCAATCAGATGCCTCCCTGATGGTATTGCATGATGGATAAGTATCTGCCTGTACTTCTCAACATTGAGGAGACCATTAATTATGACCAAATCCCCAACTCCATTTGCAGAAATGCAGCCCTAAACTTGCAAGGAACCTCCGCCATGCTTCACTGTTGCCTGCAGACACTCATTCGTGTACCGCTCTCCAGCCCTTCGGCAAACAAACTGCCTTCTGCTACAGCCAAATATTTCAAATTTTGACTCATCAGTCCAGAGCACCTGCTGCCATTTTTCTGCACCCCAGTTCCTGTGTTTTCGTGCATAGTTGAGTCGCTTGGCCTTGTTTCCACGTCGGAGGTATGGCTTTTTTTCCATGAAGAACACTTCTGACCAGACTTCTCCGGACAGTAGATGGGTGTACCAGGGTCCCACTGTTTTCTGCCAATTCTGAGCTGATGGCACTGCTGGACATCTTCCGATTGCGAAGGGAAGTAAGCATGATGTGTCTTTCATCTGCTGCAGTAAGTTTCCTTGGCCGACCACTGCATCTACGGTCCTCAACGTTGCCCGTTTCTTTGTGCTTCTTCAAAAGAGCTTGGACAGCACATCTGGAAACCCCTGTCTGCCTTGAATTTTCTGCCTGGGAGAGACCTTGCTGATGCAGTATAACTACCTTGTGTCTTGTTGCTGTGCTCAGTCTTGCCATGGTGTATGACTTTTGACAGTAAACTGTCTTCAGCAACCTCACCTTGTTAGCTGAGTTTGGCTGTTCCTCACCCGGTTTTATTCCTCCTACACAGCTGTTTCTGTTTCAGTTAATGATTGTGTTTCAAACTACATATTGAATTGATGATCATTAGCACCTGTTTGGTATAATTGTTTAATCATACACCTGACTATATGCCTACAAAATCCCTGACTTTCTGCAAGTGTACCTAGAAGAATTGATGCTGTTTTGAAGGCAAAGGGTGGTCATACCAAATATGGATTTGATTTAGATTTTTCTTCTATTCACTCACTTTGCATTTAGTTAATTGATAAATATAATCTATTAACATGTCTATTTTTGAAAGCATTCTTACTTTACAGCATTTTTTCACACCTGCCTAAAACTTTTGCACATATATATATAATCATTTATTGTAGATAAACAGCTTAAGGAATGTCTCTATCAGGAAAGGGATGTAGCCCTTGGGAGACTGTCTTATCCCTCCCATTTCAAAACTCATTAGTGACCAGTTTAATAAATAAAAATAAAATGCTTTTAAAAGGGGAGAAGGGTTGATGTCGGGACGAAATTCATTCAGAGGGGGGGAGTGTGGCATAGTAGAGATGGCCCCCCCAATAATTTATTATTGTAAATTTAAGAGTATTTTTGTTAGGTACTTAAAAAGGACAAAGCTCCCATCAGATCAATTGTTACAATTGAACTTAGACTGTGTTTTTTTTAGCTTGCAACACAGCAATGTTGCGTTGGCCACAAGCTTATCATCTTGATCAGCAGCATCTGTGGCACCTAATCGATCATAACAAAAAAAATCCTTCTTCCAAGAAACAGTGTAATCCAATATGTTGTTCAGAAATATTTTAAGACCGCTTTTTGTCATCCCTTTGAATACCATCTAGACTTACTGGAAAACAAACCCCTTCAATGTCACAATTGGACCAGTGTCAGCAATATACCTGATATCAGCAATAGAGAAGCCTGCATTGTTTTAAGTATATCAATGTGTTCTGTGTTAATGAGAACAGTGATTGAATAGTTGCTCGTATTGTTCTCAGTATCAAGATCTCTTGATCTACTCCTCCTCCTATGTACTGGACTCACCTGACCGCAGCACTATGTTACTGGATTCTCAGCTGAGGCATTATCCTTGCATTGTTACACACTATTATGTCAACAATGTTATCTGCTCTTGAACTGCCCTGATATCAAATCATACTGTGTTTTGTATTTGCTCTTATTAGGACTGAAGTCATTGTATTTTGTGTCTTGCTCTTAATTGTACTTAATTCTTGATATGTATTTTTTGAATACAAATGTAAGTCGCCCTGAGTAAGGGTGTCTGTTAATAAATAAATAAATAAATAAATAAATAAATAAATAATAATAATAATAATAATAATAATAATAATAATAATAATAATAATAATAATAATGTCAAAATTGTTTTAATCCTAACTTGTTAGGATATACTGTATTTAAATATTGTTTTGCATTGTAACCTTGTATTGCTCTGTAACACTTGTAAGTCGCCTTGGATAAAGGCGACTGCCAAATAAATAAATAAATCAATAATAATAAGCATTTTAGGCATACAGTAGCACTCTTCACCTCCACAATACATATCTGTAATGACTGTACAGGTCTTGTTAGAGCAGTAAGAATGCACCATCATTAATATGTTAAGGACATTTTGGACATTATTTATAATACAGAACACAGAGAAACACAGAACCACTTTAATATGTGTTCAAATGAATACTGCTTCATTTTCTACACCCAGAAGAAACATGGACAAACACAACAGAGACTTGCATTGTATTTGATCTTATTACTGTACTTTATGTATAGGATGCTCCTAAATTAGAAGTCACAAGTGCCACTATCTTAAAGTCACTATATTGCATTATTCATTACAAAATGTTGCCTTCAAAATGACACTGTCCTTATTTTTTTTAAGATAAACCTTTCTCAAGGTTTAAATCTGGTGAATTCTGCCCCAAATGAATCCATGTATGGTAATATTATTCAATAACAATGCAGGCTGTTTTATACCTGGTAAAAAGCATTATACAGACAAACACAGGGAAGAATTACTATTGTAACTAAGCTGCCTCATCAAGCAATTATTATGTTCTGGGATTTTCAGACCAGACCTAGATTCTTTGGTAGAGGCTGCTAAAGTATTGCCCACAGGAAAAGAAAGCTGCAAACTACACTAGTATCTGCTTGGAATAACCTTGTAAAGTCATGCACATGGGTTTTGGGCAGTCTCCTGTTATGTGTAACCACTGTAATTGATGTCTGTAATTGATTTATCTATGTCACATTCAGTGTAAGAAATAGTATCAATGCAAACAGCAGCATCTTCCCTGCATACGTTTAGTTTAATTGCACTTGGTGAATTGAGGGCGTCTAGTCAGCTTAAAAAAATCGAGCCAGGGCCATGCCTACAACACACTTTTATAGTGAAGCCCGGCCTTGGTGGAAGATAATTTATTTTTACATTTTGCCAGAGTACACTTGTCTTCCCTGGGATTATATTTTGGACAATGAGTCTCTTGGAGAGATGGCAGAATGTAATGAACTAACTTGAAGAGTGTGAACCTGCAGTCTCTTTACAGTTGTGCTGCCCTGGAGTAAATGGCAACGATATCATCGGTGACTCAGTGCAGTTAGTATGAAGGACCCAGTGAAAAAGTTCAAAATGACACTCTATTTTTTTATACTAGCAGCATGTAATGGGGAAGCAGTATGGTCAGAGGAGATGTTGAGCAGCTAAGGCAAGAAGTAGAGCAGTACACAATACTTATAGTGGAACAAAGTCTTTATTTCATGAGGCACCAGTTATTGAGCAAAAACAAAACAAAACAAATAACCAAATAGCCAGCCAGCACTGAGCTTCCTTGTAGCAAGTCACTCACAATTCTACTTCAGCTAAGTAATTATTCTTTTTGGATTTGGTGTCAGCTGTACACCTGCTACTTAGAAGTTGTTCAGAGCACTCTAGATGTTACCTTCTACAATAACCCTTGTAATGACCCACCAGACAGTTTTTATACTTGTCCCAGGGCTAGACTCCTCCCTCTGGATAAAACTACAATCTAAAATACTTATTTAATAACAAAAAAAAATGTAGCATTTATTTCATATGCATGGGATACCTTAATTAAACCAAACCCCTTTTAACAATTGTTTATTACATGACACAACCTTAAAATCCAGGCTTTAATTATATTTACTTTCTATGATGAAAACATCCACATAGCTTAACATTGTGCACGTCCGGCTTCTTTTAAACATGTTATCTGCGGGTGCGTGTCCCCTAGGAGCTCAGCCTGTAGACCGGACCCATGCACACAAACTACGAGGCAGATATTAAAACAAACATTTTTATTCTTAACCTTGTCTAGCTTAAAATAAACGTACCGTTAACTGCTGCGTTAACCAGCAAACAACCAGGTTTATTTTTAATACTACAAAAAAACATAGCTTTCCTTTTGTTTACAAGCCCTGCCCCCCAAGACGTCTCCCGGAAGCTGCGCCCAGCAAACAGGTAAGTACTATATATTTATATATATTTAATTTGTTAACTTACTTCTTAATTAAAACAAGGCATTTGAAATCCACACATTGCTTTAAAATATCAAACATACATTTGTCTTGAATCCAAACATATTTTAATTACGTTTTTTAATATATATATATATATATATATATATATATATATATATATATATATATATATATATGGAAGGGTGGTGGGAAATTCAGTGACACACACAGGAGGCAGAAGGTTTATTTGCAACACCGCACTGGTGCCCAGTTTTATTATTGTCTTTGATTTGGTTTTATTTCCTCTTTAGCCTGCAGAGGGTGCTGTTGTCTGTGGCCTGAATACCGACAATGGTAGTCAGGTCCACATTAATACCAATACAGGTAGTCCAATGTCTCGCACTCACAGGTGCTCCAAAGAATAATGAAAACAAAAGGCGAAAGAAAAAGGGAAAATAAAACACAGTAATAAAACTACAAAATAAAGGTGCTGCACTCGGCAGCATTCCCCCGACCATCGCTATCCGTACGGCCCGGGTCTCCGTCCTATGCTCACCAGTTCCCTCAACCTGCTCACACTGTTCGGGGTTCTGCCCAAGTTTTTCCCTGCTATTAAAAATTCCTTTTCTTTTGTGCTCGTTCTTCCTCCGGCCGTGCTCGGTCCGGCCGCAGAGCTTCCGTCAGCTGACTCATATAGTCTTAGAGGGCAGGTCGAGGGAACAACAGAGCGTTATCTTATAGGGCCAGTAATCCCCCAAGACCCGCCTCTCAGCCACTCAGAGAGAGGGAAAGCCAACACACCCTCTTCCCCAACTCTCCATGTCACTGCCATGACTGACAGGCGGATCCCACGAGGCTGCTGCCCTCTACCTGCAGTACCACGCATGTGCCAGACAGACAGCACAGATCTCCCCCATTACAATACAAATGTCTGTGTGTTTTTATAGTGATGAGCTTCTTCATCACACAGCATCAGTAGAAATATCCAGAACAAAGTTAGTATGTCGTATAATAAGTCATGAATCCAGTTAAGAGGCACCCACTGGTTGTTAACCAATGTAAAACAAAGAAACGACAGTATTAGTAATTATGTGTTTGTACTAAGTAGTCCTTTCAATCACAACCATGTAAATAATCAATGCATTCTAACCACAGTAATGTATATAGTCTGATGAAATTGAAAAGCCACTTCATTTCCCTCGTTTGAAAGGTTAATAAATATCAGCAGTGTGTTAAGAGGATGTTCATACTGTATGTTGAATACAGGGCTTTTTAAGATGTATATTTTGTTTCCCTCACTGAAAGCACTGCAATTAACTATTGTGTAGTAAAATAAATGCGGTTGTAATGGATCTTCACAGAGAGCATTTAACCTTTTTATGTCCATATTAAATGTCTAACATTTTCTATCGATTTCAGCAGCAGAAAGTAATACTGTAGTGACTAAAGTGGTGCATTTATATCTTTTTTTAAAGGTCCATAAGCTCAAATGCAAAACACAGTGAAAGATAAAAGCATTTTAAATGCTATGTGTCTTTAAAACATATTTTTCAGATTTGAAAAACATATATATTGTGCTAGTACATTTTATCCATGCAGTTTTATTGATTTTTATTTTATTTTTTACTATTGATTTTAGGCAACATCACAATAAAAAAAAAAAAAATAGGATATCAGATAAAGAGAGATATCAAATGGCTGCTGATTTCCTAGGGTTTTGCCATGGGAAATGTGTTTTTCCAGTAATTGCTTTTACTCCCTGTCATTCAGAAGTACACTCCTGGTGCAATCGCGTGGAACACGGCCACATACTCATGGATCTTTACACAAGCAAGGAAGGCAAATGGATGGAGTATATCATGGAATTGTCTTAGAGTCACATTTAGATTAATGAGACCTCACCTTTGTTAGAAATGTCAACTTAAACCACAAAACCAAAGGTCAAAATCAATGAAGTTAAAGTTAACGGAACATTTACGTCACTTAGAGTGACTAATTAGTTGCGGTTGTGCACGTTATGTTTTGCTTTTGTATTTACAATATTAATTTGGTTTAATTTGCACTTGTTATGTTGCACACTTTATTTTTGTTCATTACCCAAATGGTAAGTTAAATACCAGTGGCCGGGTTGGAAGACCAAACCAGAGTAGGGTGGGCTGAGATCGAGGTGTAGGTAGTGAATGACCAGGCACACAGAGGGAGTGTGGATAAAGTGATGTTTGCTCTTCTGTTGATAAAATAAGTTGGATTTGATTGTCTAAATGTCCTGTAATAAATAAATCATTATTTTACTTGCCTGTTTGTGTGGTTCCTGTACACTCATTGGGACGGTGCGGGTGGTCAGTTCAAAATCCAAAACAACCTGTGGGCAAAGGGTTATAAAGATAATTATAAAAATGTATACTTGCCTGGAATTAATATAATAAAGGAAACCCTGACACTCACACCATCGGCATTTTCTTAATATTTTAATCACCAATAAACTACCCCAGGATAACTAATTAAATACTGCCATTGCCTTTCATAATATCCCATTACAAGGGGTGTAGGGTCAAAAAAGAAAGTACTGGAGCGGTCTCAGGCACTGGAGTGGTAAACAGTTAACCTTCATAAAGTATTATTATTTGTTATTATTTGTTTATTTAGCAGACGCCTTTATCTAAGGCGACTTACAGAGACTAGGGTGTGTGAACTATGCATCAGCTGCAGAGTCACTTACAACTACGTCTCACCTGAAAGACGGAGCACAAGGATGTTTGCACGTCACCGCCCGGGGATGCCTGTTTGTCATCACACGGGATTTGTGATGTCCACCAGCAGCAGTTTCACTGTCAGAAATTCTGTGACCTGAGCCCAAGAAGAGATAGCTGCCAGCTACAGAGAAGTGGGGGTGGTGAGAAGACCACCTCCACCCGTAGCAGATTCACCGCCAGATTACACCGCACCACTGCCACTGCCAGAGTATCCCACTCTGAGAGCAGCATTAGCACTGCCAGCGTCACAATCACTGCCAGAGTATCCCACTCTGAGAGCAGCATTACAACTGCCAGCGTCACAATCACTGCCGGAGTGTCCTGTGTTGAGAGCAGCATTACCACTGCCAGCACCACAATCACTGCCGGAGTGTCCCGCTCTGAGAGCAGCATTACCACTGCCAGCATCACAATCACTGCCGGAGTGTCCTGTGTTGAGAGCAGCATTACCACTGCCAGCACCACAATCACTGCTGGAGTGTCCCGCTCTGAGAGCAGCATTACCACTGCCAGCATCACAATCACTGCCGGAGTGTCCCGCTCTGAGAACAGCATTACCACTACCAGCATCACAATCACTGCCGGAGTGTCCTGTGTTGAGAGCAGCATTACCACTGCCAGCACCACAATCACTGCCGGAGTGTCCCGCTCTGAGAGCAGCATTACCACTGCCAGCATCACAATCACTGCCGGAGTGTCCTGTGTTGAGAGCAGCATTACCACTGCCAGCACCACAATCACTGCTGGAGTGTCCCGCTCTGAGAGGAGCATTACCACTGCCAGCACCACAATCACTGCCGGAGTGTCCTGTGTTGAGAGCAGCATTACCACTGCCAGCGTCACAATCACTGCCGGAGTGTCATGCGTTGAGAGCAGCATTACAACTGCCAGCGTCACAATCACTGCCGGAGTGTCCTGTGTTGAGAGCAGCATTACCACTGCCAGCGTCACAATCACTGCCGGAGTGTCATGCGTTGAGAGCAGCATTACAACTGCCAGCGTCACAATCACTGCCGGAGTGTCCCGCTCTGAGAGCAGCATTACCACTGCCAGCGTCACAATCACTGCCGGAGTGTCATGCGTTGAGAGCAGCATTACAACTGCCAGCGTCACAATCACTGCCGGAGTGTCCTGTGTTGAGAGCAGCATTACCACTGCCAGCACCACAATCACTGCCGGAGTGTCCTGTGTTGAGAGCAGCATTACCGCTGCCAGCACCACAATCACTGCCGGAGTGTCCTGTGTTGAGAGCAGCATTACCACTGCCAGCACCACAATCACTGCCGGAGTGTCCTGTGTTGAGAGCAGCATTACCACTGCCAGCATCACAATCACTGCCGGAGTGTCCTGTGTTGAGAGCAGCATTACCACTGCCAGCACCACAATCACTGCTGGAGTGTCCCGCTCTGAGAGGAGCATTACCACTGCCAGCGTCACAATCACTGCCGGAGTGTCATGCGTTGAGAGCAGCATTACCGCTGCCAGCGTCACAATCACTGCCGGAGTGTCATGCGTTGAGAGCAGCATTACAACTGCCAGCGTCACAATCACTGCCGGAGTGTCCTGCATTGAGAGCAGCATTACAACTGCCAGCGTCACAATCACTGCCGGAGTGTCCTGCGTTGAGAGCAGCATTACCACTGCCAGCACCACAATCACTGCCGGAGTGTCCTGTGTTGAGAGCAGCATTACCACTGCCAGCGTCACAATCACTGCCGGAGTGTCATGCGTTGAGAGCAGCATTACAACTGCCAGCGTCACAATCACTGCCGGAGTGTCCTGTGTTGAGAGCAGCATTACCACTGCCAGCGTCACAATCACTGCCGGAGTGTCATGCGTTGAGAGCAGCATTACAACTGCCAGCGTCACAATCACTGCCGGAGTGTCCCGCTCTGAGAGCAGCATTACCACTGCCAGCACCACAATCACTGCCGGAGTGTCATGCGTTGAGAGCAGCATTACAACTGCCAGCGTCACAATCACTGCCGGAGTGTCCTGTGTTGAGAGCAGCATTACCACTGCCAGCACCACAATCACTGCCGGAGTGTCCTGTGTTGAGAGCAGCATTACCGCTGCCAGCGTCACAATCACTGCCGGAGAATCTGTGGCAAGACTTGAAAATTGCTGTTCACCAACGGTCCCCATCCAACTTGACAGAGCTTGAGCAATTTTGCCAAGAAGAATGGGCAAAAATTGCAGGATCCAGCTGTGCAAAGCTGGTAGAGAGCTGTAATTGCTGCCAAAGGTGCTTCTATCAAGTATTGACTCGGGGGGGGGGGGGGGGGGGGGGAATAGTTATGCAACCAACAAATGTCTTTTTTTTTGTTTAATTAACTTTTGTGACACAATAAAAAAAAAATTGCACCTTCAAAGTGTTAAGTATGTTTTGTAAATCAAATGGTAAAAATCCCAATTAAATCCATTTTGATTCCAGGTTGTAACATTACAAAATGTGGAATTTCAGTCAAAAGGGGGGTGGAATTTCAAGTCCAAGGGGGGGTGAATACTTATGCAAAGCACTGACAGAGCTGTGCTTTTTCCTTTTCTATTTTAAATACACTGTGGAATTTAATGTAGTCAAAACTACTTTAGATGTTTCTTTTTTAATTACAGTACTAACTTTTTAAAAATGATTTTAAATCCTGGCTCAACACTAATTAAAAAATTTGTCAGAACTACGTTGGCTTGGTCGGTTGATAATAACAAACTGAATTATCATTGTTCTGGATTCCTGAACAATCTGTTCTGGAATGTGGGTGTGTGGTCTTGGAATTGGAATGCATGGTGTTGCTTTTTTTAAAAGGAATATAATTTTATTTTATGTTTAATATTTTTTAGGTAACATCATTTTTATCACAAGAGTTAAATACAAATGGAATAATCAAATTACAGCGCCTGGTTATCCCATATAGAAAGAGAATAAGTTTTCAATATTGGTTTACTCTACAGTGTATAAGGTTCATACGACCCGGTATTAGTCGTCCACATCGGTACAAACAACATTGGAAGAGACAGGCCAAGATCCCTGCAAAACAAATTCAGAGAGCTAGGAAGGAAATTAAAAGACAAGGCCAAAACTGTGGTGTTTTATGGGATACTGCCGGCACCTTGCAAAGGACCATATGGACAGCTGGAAATACAAAATCAAAATGCATGGCTGAAATCGTGGTGCACACAGGAAGGCTTCACCTTTCTTGAACATTGGTGCACATTCTACAACAAGGACTATCTATATAGGTGGGACGGACTGCACTTAAACAGAAAGGGAACCAATCTTCTCAGAGAAAGGATCCTTGAGGAGGCCCAGAAGCATTTAAACTAGAAAGGAAGGGGGGAGAAAACAAAAAAACAGAAGGGAGACCACATCTAAACAAGGGCAACAACTCAGGTAAGACAACTATTAAATGTATTTATCTTAATGCTAGAAGTCTAAGAAACAAAATGTTAGAACTTGAAGCTACTGCACTAACAAATAACTACGATGTGATAGGTGTTACAGAAACTTGGTTGTCTGAGAGTGATGGAGACAAATATAATATTAGTGGGTACAAACTGTATAGGAAAGACAGGCAGGACAGAAGAGGCGGAGGGGTAGCACTATACATAAGAAATAGTCTTGAAGCCCAGGTGTTAAATCTGGACAAAGAAAACAACGCCGAATCAATATGGGTCAGAATAATGGACAAAAATTTAAAGGGCATAATAAAGGACTGCCAAATTCAGACGCTGAGCAAAATAATCTGTTATACAATGACATTAGAAATGCATGTAGCAAAGGGGAAGCCATACTAATGGGGGATTTCACCTTCCCCCATATAAAATGGGAGAACCCGGTGGGGAGCACGACGGACGAAATTGAAATGGTGGAAATGACAAATGACTGCTTCCTAACGCAATTTGTCAAGGCACCGACTAGAGGGGAGGCATGCCTTGATTTAGTCTTTTCAAATAATGAAGACAGAATAACTAAAATAGAGTTCAGGGAGCCATTGGCAAACTCAGACCGCAACATGGTCTCAGTTGAAGTATTTTTTTTAAAACCCCAAAAGTAAAGCTAAGGTTTACAATTTTAGAAAAGGAAACTATGAAGGTATAAAACAGAGACTAACAGAAGTAGATTGGAGTAAAATAGAGAAAACATCCACAGAAAAAGGATGGCTGTTTTTTTAAAATGTAGTACTAGATGTGCAAAACAATTACATCCCAAAAGTAGACAAATCTAAATCTAAAACAAAATGGCCAAAATGGTTTAATAGATCAATTAAAAAAGATATTCAGCGAAAAAAGGCACTTTACAGAGCGTTTAAAAAGGACCAAAAACAAAGTACACAGAAAGAGTACTTGGAACTGCAAACACAAGTCAAAAAGGAAGTCAGAAAGGCCAAGAGAGATAGAAATCAATTTCCAATATTATAACAGCAAGAGAACATTCAAAGAGGAGGTTAAATGTCTAAGAGACACAAATGGCAAAATCATAGATGAAGAAAAAAATAGCAAATATATTAAATGATTACTTTTCACAGGTTTTTACAAAGGAGGACACGGACAACATGCACCACATGTCGACCTGTTCCTGTCCAATTTTAAATAACTTTAGCATAACAGAGGCAGAAGTGTTAAAGGGACTAGGAGCTCTTAAAATAAACAAATCCCCTGGGTCGGATGAGATCCTCCCAATAGTACTCAAAGAAATGAGAGAAGTTATTTACAAACTGCTAACCAAGATCATGCAACAGTCTCTTGACACAGGGGCTGTACCGACAGACTGCAGAATTGCAAACGTTATACCGATCCACAAAAAGGGAGAGAAAACCGAACCATGTAACTACAGACCAATAAGCCTGACTTCTATTATATGTAAACTTATGGAAACTATAATAAGATCTAAAATGGAAAATTACCTATATGGTAACAATATCCTTGGAGACAGTCAGCATGGTTTTAGGAAAGGGAGATTGTGTCTAACTAACCTGCTTGACTTTTTTGAGGATGCAACATTGACAATGGATGATTGCAAAGCATACGACATGGTTTATTTAGATTTCCAGAAAGCTTTTGACAAAGTCCTACAGAAAAGATTAATTCTCAAACTGAACGCAGTAGGGATTCAAGGAAATGCATGCACATGGATTAGGGAGTGGCTAACATGTAGAAAACAGAAAGTACTGATTAGATGAGAAACCTCAAAATGGAGCGAGGTAAGCAGTGGTGTACCACAGGGATCAGTATTAGGTCCTTTGCTATTGCTAATCTACATTAATGATTTAGATTCTGGTGTAGTAAGCAAACTCGTTAAATTTGCAGACGACACAAAAATAGGAGGAGTGGCAAACACTGTTGCAGCAGCAAAGGTCATTCAAAATGATCTAGACAGCATTCAGAACTGGGCAGACATATGGCAAATGACATTTAATAGAGAAAAGTGTAAAGTATTGCATGCAGGCAATGCAAATGTGCATTATAAATATCATATGGGAGATACTGAAATTGAACTATGAAAAAGACCTAGGAGTTTATGTTGACTCAGAAATGTCTTCATCTAGACAATGTGGGGAAGCTATAAAAAAAAGGCCACAAGATGCTTGGATATATTGTGAGAAGTGTTGAATTTAAATCAAGGGAAGTAATGTTAAACTTTACAATGCATTAGTAAGACCTCACCTAGAATATTCTGTCCAGTTCTGGTCACCTCGTTACAAAAAGGATATTGCTGATCTAGAAAGAGTGCAAAGAAGAGCAACCAGAATTATCCCAGGTTTAAAAGGCATGTCATATGCAGACAGGCTAAAATAATTGAATCTATTCAGTCTTGAACAAAGAAGACTATGCGGTGATCTGATTCAAACATTCAAATTCCTAAAAGGTATAGACAATGTCGACCCAGGGGACTTTTTTGACCTCAAAAAAGAAACAAGGACCAGGGGTCACTAATGGAGATTAGATAAAGGGGCATTCAGAGCAGAAAATAGGAGGCACTTTTTTACACAGAGAATTGTGAGGGTCTGGAACCAACTCCCCAGTAATGTTGTTGAAGCTGACACCCTGGGATCCTTCAAGAAGCTGCTTGATGAGATTCTGGGATCAATAAGCTACTAACAACCAAACGAGCAAGATGGACTGAATGGCCTCCTCTCGTTTGTAAACTTTCTTATGCTCTTATGTTCTTATTTCCCTGCTCTGGTTGATGGAGGTTGCGCTGCAGCGGGTAGTGTCTCGACTTAGAACAATAGGTGCATCTATTGACTTGTATCGTGGTGCACCTGCTACTACCTGACTTGAAAGAATGAAGATGGTAATTGGAAATGCAAACATACCACCAAGCTTTGGGATAGATCGGAGTTGCCTGAATTCCAAAAAAGTACTGAAAGTTATTGCAGGTGATCCTAGGAAGATAGGAAACAGCACAGCAAGTTCCAATACATTTTACAGGTATTGTTATAGCTTATATGGATGTGATGCTGGCTCTTTAAACATGGTCTATTTCAGCTATATCCGGGGCTATAGAATACATGGCTATACTTAATATGTCTCAGTATAACTGCACAGTCCAGGTATATTTACATGGTTTGGATTGGATTTATACAGGTGCTGGCTATCTGTGTCCCCATTGGCTAAAACGACCTTGAGTGTATAAATATTAATAATACTAATAATAATAATAATAATAATAATAATAATAATAATAATAATAATAATAATAATAATAAAAGATAGCAGTACCCTAACTAAATCAGAGCTGAGGTCAGATTTCAGCATTAATTTACATCTAATTTGTCAAAAAATACAAATAAATGTAGGCTATTGTTAATTGGCTGTCTTGTGAAAAATTATACCTGCTTAAAAGCCTGTGGTTGTCTACAATGCCCAAAGTGATTCACAAATGTGGCTGGCCTTGGAGGATTAATGTTTTGTGTTAAGTAAGGTTGAAGCTACTCATGTTATCTCACTCCATCAATAGCAAATCCATTAACAATACCTAGTGGCTGCAAGCACACTATTAATTTACCACGTCCTGTCCCAACAGGGGCCAAAAGACTGTTCCGAGCAGCGAGGTGTATCCGCTTGCATTCCCTGGGACAGTGCGTCGCGGATGAGGAATCAATGCTAATCGAGTGAAGGGAGGCAGGCAGCAAATCAGGAGGTTGGCCAGTACTGAGCATTCAGCTCAAGTAACACTGTCACCCAAGAACCCTTTGCAGACAGAATGGAGACATGGTAGCTGGTGTACAGTGCAGAAGCATGTTGACACCAGCACACCCTGTCATTCTGCAAAGGTTGCAGGGGACAAATCGAATCTTTACGGAAGAAATTAAGTCAGTACTTAGGCAAGCAGAGATGGAATGTTTGGGGGGTGGGATTCAGTCAGTCCACCATTTTCCCTAGACTATCTATACGAAGACAAAATATAGCAGTTATACAATAGCATGTATAGCATGAAAAAGAGAGACTGTTATGTAAGGAAACTGTGAGGTTATCTTGTGGGTATTAAATTGTACAGCTGACTTTGATGGCGTTCATCATTAATAAAAATATTTTACGTCTAGAAGATTGATTCAATATCACTATAAAACAGATAAATAAATGGGTAAAATGGATTGTACAGTGGTGTAGTATTTAGTAATTGAATCTTCACCTAAGAGAAATTATTGAAAGGAATAATATGATTGAGTTGACCATTGCTTTTGTATTATTAAAAAAAGACAGATACTTTATATACAGTTTATTATATATTAAAATGTAAAATGATATACCCTGAAACATCTCGATTTTTTTTTTAATGGAGTAAAAAGCTATGGCAATTCTAAACAATATCTATTGAGTGTGTGTGTGTTTGCATCTGGTTTATGGCCATTCTGAAAAGTCTCTGTTGCAATATTCAGACCAGATTCAGCTACTGTATGTAGACCAGCATCACTTTGCCACAGTTGTCTCCCATAATGTAGCATGCATATTGTTATGTGATTGTCCCTATAGACCCACTAAAGCTGTTCATTAAAGAATATTACCAAAAAGGTCACATAAATGAAGTCAAATGTATTCATCAGTTTCTTCTCTATCAGCCTTGGCCCTCTGTATGAAGCCTGTGCTCTGCTACCCTCAGGCAGGTTTGTGAAGGACTGGGGATCACTGAGTGAACAAAGAAAAACCCTGCAGTGAAAGCAGATATCTGGCAATCCCTGCTCACAGGCCAGCTGCTGCCGATAGCGTATTTAAAAGACACAGAATAGTGTGCATTTTGTATAGAAAAACTCAATAGTTACAGTTGGTTTCTTTAGATTATCTTTTGTAGTTTAGTTCTACAATGAAACTAGGAGATAACTTCACAATGTAAGGAAACTAATCTGATGAGTTAATGAGTGCGCACAATACCAATTGCTATGTCAATAAGTTTCTATTTATTGTGTCAACAACATTACTGGGGAGTTGGTTCCAGACTCCCACAGACTCCCACAATTCTCTGTGTCAATTCTCTGTTCTGAACACCCCTTTATCTAATCTCCATTTGTGACCCCTGGTCCTTGTTTCTTTTTTCAGGTCAAAAAAGTCCCTTGGGTTGACACTGTCAATACTTTTTAGGATTTTGAATGCTTGAATGACATCGCCACGTGGTGTTCTTTGTTCAAGACTGAATGGATTCAATTCTTTTAGCCTGTCTGCATACGACATGCCTATTAAACCAAGGATAATTCTGGTTGCTCTTCTTTGCACTCTTTCTAGAGCAGCAATACCCTTTTTGTAGCGAGGTGACCAGAACTGAACACAATATTCTAGGTGATGTCTAACTAATGCATTGTAAAGTTTTAACATTACTTCCCTTGATTTAAATTCATCACTGGGTCACTAGGGGTGTGCTGTTACTTTGTACTTGATGGCCTCAGCAGTACAAATGTCAGCTTTTGAAACTCAATGTGGAAATGAATTGCCATTGATTGACACTCAATTGTAAACTGAGGGAAGAACAGCTTTTCTTGTTTTGAAACCAACTCGTTAATGAATGGATTTATTAAATACCTGCCGGTAAATATTTCTTTAAGTAATTAAAGAAAGAATAATAACCACCTAACAGTATTGCTGTAGTCACTTTGGTTTATTTATGGCTGTAAAAATCAGATTTTTTTAGGAAGGTTCATATTTGAATGATTGGTATTTTGGATCCATCGTCTGTTGAAATGAATTGGACAGACCCCCCTCCGATTTAAGGTGAGATGTGAGAGTAATGCATTTTTTTGTTTCTTTTGTTTTAGACAGGACAGTCAGTAAGGCACTGACAAACCGTAGAACTATGTGAGTGAATGGCACATGGCCTTGCAGCTGTGATAAATATGATTGGCTCTTACAACCAATCAGAGGGCTCGGTTTGTCCAAACCGTTTTATAATCAATTTCAGAAGCCTTTCTGTCAGTTCTTGGTTTGCAGATGCAGCCACGGCGAGAAGACGGAAGATTTTTAGACCATTCAGGGTTATCTAGTACTGAGAAAGCTACTGACCTAATCATGTTGGTTGAGCTGCGAATCAAAAAAAAAAACAACTCATAACCCCTGTGGGAACCAGCAAGAACATTTGAAGTGTAAAAAACAAACAAACAGAAAAAAAAAACGCTTAACTTGCCACAGTTAATGACAAGCCTAGAAGGGGTAAAGCAGGAATGCATATAATTGTCTACCTTGAGTTTCAGCACAAAAAAACCCAGGCCAAACTGATAGCTTTTACAAATGTTTTTTTTTCTTTTTTTTTTTTAACAGAAATCAAAAATGTTGGCAGCTGCACTCAGACTTGACTGACCATATTAAAGTACAAAAACAGCCACAAGGACAAGATGTCAGTCAGACCTTAAATAATTCAAATTCCAAGGCAAGACTTCACATGGCAGTATTTTGGGTGGCCAACATGTAACATGTCATGAACCCTGCACTTTTGTAAAGCAGAAATGTACTTCTTATTTGGTCAAGGTATAGCATAGCAAGTATGAGAGCTTTCCTGGCAAGATTCGGCACCAGTTGAAATGTCTATACTAAAGTGTGTTTCTGTTTTTAATGAAATGGTTTTACCCTTGCTGCCTGTTTTACTGTGTTTTATTTTGCATTGCTCTGCAATCATTTTGTGTTATGATTTGTTAACAGATTGTCTGTGGTTGCCATTAAATAATGAAAAGATCAAGTAGCAGTGGATATGCCACTTGAATAGACCCCAAAGTCTTATTTAAAAATAAACAAAAAAGGATACACAGCAGTAAGTTGATATCTGTCTGCTCTGGTGCCTTCAAAGGTTGCTGTCTTTATCAGTTAACAACTTCTCATGGAGCCAATAAATATCAAAAATACAAATGATTAAACTATAGCTTTCAATTAGCATCCAGGCTTTTTATATCTCCCCAGCGGAACTCTTTGCATTTTATTAAAAGCTGATGCTTTTTATAAACATGATATTGATGATTGGTCTGTACTGCTTGTTAGAGGATATCCACAAGCACTTGCAGATTAAAAGCTTCCTCCAGCCTCAGTCATTTGGTTTTGCCTGGACATCGATAGGGCCCTTTCAGTGTGTTTATGCAAAGTGTGGCAGGGCTCCAGGGACTACATATTGAGAGTGCAGCATTCTGGAAGACATTAAGGAGTAGGTATATACTAATTTAAATACTTATTGTGTAGCTTAGCAAGATTTCTATTGCGAGAATCGTGCGACATTGTTCAAATAAATATCAGGAGTTGAGTTGTGGTTTGCTGCAGCAGAGGGTGCCTGAAGGATAACATCTGTACATGCAAGGGTGCAAGAATCTAAATAACATAGTTTTTGTTAGGAACTATCGGGTTTAAAAAAATACAATAAAGACACACACACATACATTTATAGTGCTCAATGTATTTTAAATGTATAAATCACGCTGAAATAACTCTAATATGTTTAGGGTAGGCTACACATTACATTATGAACAAATATATAACTCTGTACAATACGCCTACACAGTATACAGTACAGTAGTAAAATCAAATGAACACCTAGCGCACTTTCTTTTTACTTTAGCCTGTAGGCTACTGGTATGGTAACACAAAATAAATCATGCAGCTGGTGTACAATGCAAATACAAGCCTATTTTAAATTGAAACTAAATTATTTTAGAGTTTTATTATTATTATTATTATTATTATTATTATTATTATTATTATTATTATTATTATTATTATTATTAACTTGGCAGCCTAGACAATTAACACAAAATAGATCATGGTGCCGCAAAGCATTCCCTAAAAAGTCGCTAATAGCATTGCCCTTGTTTGATACATTTCACCCAAGACTTCCGACTCGTTTGCATGAGGCACAACACTTTAGTACACCTACCCCTAAGTCTAAGAGTGTTGCACGTGTTAAAAAATTCCATTCCTCTGTGTTCCTCTTCATTTAAAAATAAATATACAAGAAATATATGACTTTGTAAATGGAAAAACAAACTGCCATCCAAACACTTAATAGAGGCTTTCATTTAAATTCAACATTGCAAGTGTCAGAGAAATCAGCAGAGTATATGTGCGTTGGACCCACTGAAACCATCTTGTGGTCCCCCAGGCTTCCTCAGGAGAGTATATATGCTTTGGGCCCACTGAAATCCTCTTGAGGTCCCCCAGGTTTCTTCAGCATGTTCCATTTCTCCAGCCATCACGTGTTTTGTATTTTACCCGAAGAGAGGCTAAATTGAGCCTATTGTGTTCTGGGTTATCTTCAAGCAGCCTGAATGAAGCATCACCTGTCATTGATATTGCTACATAATTGTATCCATCTACCTACTGCACAACAGATCTCTCTGAGATAACACATCTCTTTGCAATGCTTTGCACCTGCTTTAAATTAGGTGTAAATTGCAGCTTATTTTAAACAAGCTTCTGTTTTTTTTTTTTTTTTATGAAATTACTAACTAAGTGCCTGCATCTGGAAGATTTATAATGGCTGTAATGTTTACAACAATGTCTTCAATAGACAATAGTGGGGTCTCTTTAATTCTTTATTTGATCTAGAAGGTGGCATATCTGTAGAGTCATCATTTCAATCATTAAAAAAAAGAGAAACTTTGACAAAGCCAACAATTTGAATTACTGTCTTTTACAGTAATTAGAACAACAGACTTGTTCCTAATGTATTATATAAACAGTGCTGGCATTTAGATCTGGCTCTGCTAGCAGCAATGGAATAGGCCCGTGTCTTTCAAAGAATTGAAACAAATATGTAACCCCTGAAGGTACACAAGGAATTGAGCGCTTGTTCAAACGGTTTCTTCTTAAAACACATTTGAGAGCGACTCAAGCGTCACGAGGATGTCCAGATCCAGCCTGTCAGTACATTTTAAACCCTGTTTCGGGCACAAATAAAACATCAGTATAATTTTATTTTTACACTGAGCTTCAGTATTATCAACCTGCTTTTAACTGTTGTGTGTTTTTATAAGAAGGCTGCAGTTGCTAACTTTTAAGCGGATTTTACAATATTCAATGAAAGAATAAATAGTCTCATTGAAACTTGAATGAATTGATTACATATCCAGTGATACCCATAATACAAAGGTGGATTATGGTAAAAATGATTTTGCAGAAAACATCAAATGAAATGTAGAACATGAGTTTACTGGCCACACCACCATGCCTTCCTTGTTCCCCATTGCCTTGCAATACAAACTCAATCAGCAATTTACTGTGGAGACGACGTCACACTAAGTGGTATGGGTGAATATAGATAGATACCTGCTGCCCCCACAATTCTGATTGATAATCCAAACTAGCTGTGTGAAGGGAAGTCCCCTGTAAATCCTTCACAGAGGGTACACCCTTCAGTTACTGTATGTATCATCTGCCCTCATTTTACATTCTTAAAGCATAATTCAACACATGATCTGAGCTTTTTGAGGGCAAACTAAATCATATCTTTTTATTAGTTAGAGGTAGGATCACTGAATTACTTTGTTTAAAGCATAATTCAACACATGATCTGAGCCCTTTGAACTAAATCATATCTTTTTGGCACTAACCATATTGTAGACATTCTATTGAGATTATTATTATAATTATTATTATTATTAGTAGTAGTAGTAGTCATAGTAGTAGTAGTTATTATTTAGATTGGTATGTCTGCAGTTAAACATGGCTAGGTACTATGGAATGGGTTGGTTGTTAGAAGACCTGATTGTTAGTCTGTGATCAGCTGTTTTGTTTGATAAGCAAGATCAAGTGACTTCGACTTAAACAAAGACAGAGCCATCCAGCTGGGCACAAAAGAGTCAATACTTTTCTTTTTATCCATATCAAAGACAACCGGGCTAAAGGTGCTGACAAATGAGCAAAGTGTTTCATTGACCGCACAGTATTTCAATATTGACAACAGGTCTAAATTCACTAGTCATACACTGATGACCTTTAGAGCTGTTAGCTGGTTTTGTATTTTAAGATGCTCTCTAACCCCCGCAGCTGCCACATACAAAACACAACATCATTTCACACAAATCAAGTTCTGTAACCTACACGCAAATGCCCTTCATGGTTCAAAGGAACAACCATATTCAGAAACAACATTTCAATGTCAGCTCTCAAGTAATGAAACATATCAGTAATAATATTTCATTTACACTACTGTTAGAAAGAAAAAACAACAGCTTGGTTATTTGAAAGAAGAATTTTTTTTGTCAATGACAAAATGTCAAAATTCAATTATACCATATTCATCCCAAGACAAACATATACAAATTACACAAATAATACAGATGAAAGTAGAAAATATAAATAACTTTTAAAAATGGGGGGGATGCCCAATACCCAATACATAATACAAAATACATAAGCATAAGTTTTGTGGTTGAATCAAAATAATTCAGTGATCCTCTCTAACTAAATGGTTGTATCCAGCAGTGTTAAACAGTCATAGATTCATTGTGGATGTTGGTTGGTTGGAGCGCCTCCTAGGAAATGGGCAAGGGTCTGCATGGCGTTTACCGGTAGTGCAGGTAAATGACAACACTCAAGGTTACTTGGGGTAGCCAGCAGAAAATGTATATTGTAAATATATCTTCAAAGACTGCTTAGGTTCGATCACCAGTGATCTGTTGTTAAACACAGACAATGGCTGTATGGCCTTGTTATTCCTTTTAGAAGTATCTTTACCTTTGATAGCAATGATCAATCCTTTATCATGCCTTGAATAAGGCATTGGTCTTTAGAGCACAGTGGTTTTATTTTTTTCTCTTTCCTTTAGGGTTTACATAACCTTAGTACAGGGTTGTAATGTATCATGCAATCACCAAACATGGGCTCTCTCCAGTTCCATTCATGTCCGTTTATTATTCACTCTTGACATTTCTCTTTCTGCTGATATAGAATCTAACCCAGCCAGCTGTCTGTGGAGAAGACTCAACATTCACAAGGTATCTGTAGAAATGTATATTATGTATAAACTGCAGATCTGTGAAGTAAGGCTAATGCTGCAGATGATGTGTGAAAACTTGAACTGAACTGTCTTCACTGTCCGTGCTAAGAGCCTAGATAACACTTGAGAGCATTTGTGAAGTGAATTTACATGACATGCATTTTTTTAAAGCTGTTGAAAGTGTTCTGTTTCAGCAGGCATGACTGAGTGTGAAATTCATTGAAGGAATATGAATGTGTTTGTCATCCTATCCCCTTGAGATCAGATGCAATATCTGAACCCCAGCAGACTGTATTAGTACTTGCTCATTTGTAAACCTGTTTCATATCTGTTACTGCCCCAATCATTTTAGCTTGTATACGCCTGCAGGTACAACATTACTGCATTGTCAGTGTGTGTCTCGTGTGTCGTTTCTCACAAGAACCACATCTTTTTAGAATATGCATGTCTCCTTTTGTTCCACACGTCTCAAGTCAAATAGTATCCAGTTAATTCTGCATTTTCTGTTGGTTTTTTGTTGTTGTTTAGTAGTTAGCCAGTGTGATCGAAGCCTTTCAGGTTTGGGCTTCTGGTCCTTTTCTAGCTCATATTAATTTCTTTCAATTAAAACTTCCAACTGTAGCCTGGGGACAAATTTCAAGTTTTAATTCCTTTTCAAAAATATGTCTCATTACCGACTGCCTACGAGTGTATATTCCCCTGATATCCCCAAGTGTGTTGTGCCAATTCCACAGAAATGCCCCAATGGTAAAATTGCTAACAACCGAAAATCATTTTGCTGGCTTGTAGTGAGTAGCCCACTGGCTACTGAATCTATTACATAGAAAGCAGGTTAACCAAAATTTTGCAAAGCTTTAGGTATAATTATCACTTATATTGTTATTTTGGTATATACAGTAGAACCAGAGTTACGAACACCAAACTTACGTACTGACCGGTCTAACTCACACCTCACTTTCAACAGGAAGTATGCAATCACTCACCCATGTGTGCAATGCAACCAGATAGGCGCTCCTATAAGTGGTGTGCTGGTCATGGAGAGTGCAAAATTACTGAACCAACAAGTGTATCCAGAAATGTGAGGCAGATTTCAAAGCAAGTGCGGACAATTTTACAAGGAGCATTTTGTTTTAAATAAAGCACAGTTTATTTTTCAAGCCAAAGGAGGCTGAATGTCTGAGCAAGCTGCAGGAATGTATTTTGTTTAAAATCAAATCAAAAGAAGCACTATGTTAACCCGGGTTTTCATGGCTGTTTTTGCTACAGTTCCAATTTCGATGGTAACTTCGTAGCCTTTTGAAAAGTCAACCTCTTTGTGCTCCATCCTGCGGATGAGATGTTAAATCAATGTCCTATTGTAAGTGACTCTGCATATAATGCACAGTTCACAGCCTACCCCTGTAAAGTGCTTTGTGATGGTGGTCCACTATGAAAGGCGCTATATAAAAATAAAGATATTATTATTATATAGTTACAGCCATTTCAGACTCATGAACAACCTCCATTCCCAAGGTGTTCGGAACTCTGAGGTTCTACTGTACATAGTGTTGTATTTTTTTACAGCAAATTGCTGACTTAGAGAGTAAAGGTTTGATAAAACATACGAAGGATCTATCCTGAAAGTGTGTATATTTGACTTAGTTTACATTAGGACCATGTATCTAAATAAAAAAAAAGTACCAAGTTACATTGATTTCAGTTTATAACAGTTTATTACATAAAATCTAAGCCATGAAAAGTGCAATCTGCAGCCAGGTATGACAAAAATAATGCTCTAGTTAGACCCCATTTTAAAAAATCCATCATTTCTATTGAGAAACTAGTTGTCAGTATGTCTGGAGCTACAGCACAGGAACATCTTCATTTTGAAGCACAATATAATAATATTTCAGTTCATAACATAGAAATGTTCAGAGTTCAAGTGTTGAATAAGTGTTTTTTTTATTTTTTATCCTGATTTGGACCTGAGCTGTTCTGTACTTATCAAGGCAGCACCTGGTCATTTTACTAAGCTATTTCCAAAGCAATTAAATCTAGATCTTTGTCCCACAGAATTAATACAGTTTGCTCTCTAATGAAGAATCTATTTGAACCTCTGCCATAATGTGACAGGTTTCTCTCTTGGGGACATTTATAGCAAAACACATCTAAACACACAGTGCAGTAATAAAGCTACTGATTCACTAATACATGACAACATTTAAGTTAACCAGCAACTAGCTTTGATTAGACAGTCAAAACGCTGCTTCTATTACTGCCACGTTTGATGTAAGCGTACAGCATTTAGAATGTGTTTGTTGTTTGAATTCATGTAATTTCACACAAGTAGTTACCAGTTAAAAAAATAATGTTTCTGATATTGCTGTTGACTTTGCATGCACATGTATGTCATTTATGAATAAAAACAATATTGAGAAAATGTATTGCTAATTCAAGAGCATTGTATTGGGCACATTCATATTAGATCATGCCTGGAATATTTTACAAATGGAAGAATGCTGATGTTAGTCTAATGAGTTGGCTAGCTGTACAATCTTGCAAGCGCTGAACAGTTAACAAAGAGCAGTGACCCTCCAACCCCCACAGTTGATGGAGTTGGAAATTACAGTTTGTTAACAGTAGACTCATGGCTGATTTGCCTACTTTTGGGTGAGCTGATTCCCTCTTTTTTAGTCTGTTCTGAAGTTATAGAATGTTGCCAACGATGTTCCTTGGTGAAAACCAAGAAACCATCTATATATAAAAATACCATTTGACAAATTATTAATTCATAAAGAACCTTTAGTAATGTTTTTTGAATATACCATATACTAGTGTTATATATATATATATATATATATATATATATATATATATATATATATATATATATATATATAGTGAATCAGTGAAATGCCTACATTTTGATCATTGGATGATATTTACTTAAACTGGTAAACCATACAATAATACGCTATCATCCTTGCCAATTGGCTGTCTTCAATTCAACAAACAGTATTGCATACAATTCTGTTGAGCCTGATGCTTTGCTGAAGTGTCTAATTAGTTTTTAGTAAACATCTCATTAAGATTGTCCATTATTAACAACCTATTGATTTTGTCCAACCATGTGATCTATCTAACATGACTGAAATGGTAAAATGGGTGTTATATATTAGTTGTATACCATGCTTGTTTCTTGTCACTAAGCTTTGCATTTAAAAGGATACTTTCTATCGTCTGTATTGCACATGCTTCAGTGCACAATACTTCAACTAAGACTGCTGTGTACAGCGCAACACTAAAATGCATCCCCCACCTCACTTCTCACATTCAGCTTTGATGAGTATTTTAAAAAGCATATTAGTTGGTAAGCATGATAAAACAATAGAGAATGATTTAGAATACACAGAAAAGGAGGTGTCACAAGTGACCAAGGTTAGTGTTAAAAGAGATGTGTTTTTGTCACCTGAATATTGTATTGCGCATTATTATTATTGAAATGTTGTACACGATTGGCTTATATCATTGTTTGTTCATGAGGGAGAAGCAGCACACTGTTTGGAGCGGCGGTTTTTCTTTGTTTTGTTTTTGGTGTTTTCACGGGCTGTGATTTACATTGGCATGTAAAGGTTACCATGGACACAGCTGGCATCCCACTCCGCTGAATTCCATCAGGTCGTTATTGTTATTCCCTATAAAATAACTGTTTTTACAAAGGGATTGCTGGGATTGCTGGTAGAAATCATAACGGGGGGAAATTGTTTTGTGTACAGACATTGCAATGTTGTTTTGTGGAAGGAAGAGAAATAGCAACATAGATATTGCATTTTTTGGCCATTTGTTGGTGTTTAAATCCACAGGTACCTGGGCCGAGGGTTTTGTGGGGCAATAAAGAATTTGAGACATTCCCATTGGAGAGGGAGAGCCTGCCCCTCGGTTCTAACGGGTGTCTGCGAGTCTTGGGTGTTTGCCAGCGAAGAGGAATGGGCTGTTAAGCCCTGGATGTCTGCGGGTTTGGCTGGGTCACTTAGGACACTTCCTTGCTGGATTCCATAGAAGGGCGTGAGTGACCATTGTGATGGCCCTTGGTTGAAAGGACCTATTTGTACATATTATGCATACCAATAGCTATTAACTTGCTGCTAAAGTGTCAATTTGTTTACATATCATGCATACCAATATTTATTAACTTGCTGCTACACAGTCATTGTTACATTATGTATATCAGCAGCAGTGTGGAGTAGTGGTTAGGGCTCTGGACTCCAGACCGGAGGGTCATGGGTTTAATCCCCAGTAGGGGACACTGCTGTTGTATCCTTGAGCAAGGTACTTTACCTAAATTTGCTCCAGTAAAAACCCAACTGTATAAATGGGTAATTGTATGTAAAAAATAATGTGTAAAAAAATAATGTGATATCTTGTAACAATTGTAAGTCGCCCTGGATAAGGGCATCTGCTAAGGAATAAATAATAATATATCAATATATATTAACTAGCTGCTAAAGAATCAATTTGTTTACATATCATGCATACCAATAGTTATCAACTTGCTGCTACACAGTCATTTTTTACAAATATGCATATCAATACTTATGAACCTGCTGCTAATGAATTGTCTTGTCACATTTATTCTGCATATTGATAATTAACTTGCTGCTAAAGAGTCATTTTGTTTATACAGTGCCTTGCATAAGTATTCACCCCCCTTGGACTTTTCCACATTTTGTAGTGTTACAACCTGGAATTCAAATGGATTTAATTGGGATTTTTACCATTTGATTTACACAACATACTTAACACTTTGAAAGTGCAAAATATTTTTTTATTGTGACACAAAAGTTAATTAAACAAAAAAAAGACATTTGTTGGTTGCATAAGTACTCTTATTTGTACATAGAGGTTATGGGGCAGGCTGGTGAGGTAAGTAACTGATCTTGAAACAGTGGTGGTCAGCTAGCGAGAGGTCCCTATGTAATCACGTCACGTAGCCTGAAATGTGTCGTGCGAAAGGAAAGTCAAATCAAAAATGAAGGGGAAACTGCTCCTGATGGCAATGCCTTAGCGAGCAGCGCTGTGTGCGCTGCTAATCCCGCCAGTTCAGCATCACCACCGGCACGTCCTCCACTAGCTAGTAAACCTACTAGTGAGTCTGACTCGGCGGGAGAGGGGGAGGGGGAGGATTAGTGATGGGCAGTTCGATTATTTTTAGTGACTCGATTCATTTGATTCAGTTCAGTTTGGTGAATCGATTCATTTCGTTCATTTGATTCAATGACACAAAACCAATCAATGTAGACCACATTAAGATTGTTTACTGGGTTCATAAACATTAAATTAAATATAGTTTGACAAAAAATAATATATATTTAGAATTGTTGAGATAACATAACAGTTTGAACCATTAGCATTGTTTAGCCATCGGTATCAATCTAATTTAATTTAATCTTTTAAAAAAAAAAGTCAATTGCATTTCTTACGTGTTTTTTTCTATACATTTGGAGTCACCGACTGTTTTTTACAACAACAAAAGAGAGGCCGAACAAGTGGTATTTGTGGAAGTAATCCGTGGTATTTATTCAGCACCCTCTTCTATCCAGTAAACCTTTGGGATTAGTCATGTGATCAAGTTTAAACGTGTATATATTTAGTATTTTTTAGTGTTTAACACAGTAAAAAAAACATTTAGAAAATGTATATTTAATGTGCGTTTAAAATAAATAGACGTTTAAGAACGTCATCCGTTAGAATGTGCAATATCCTTCTAAAAGGTCGTTGTATCGTAGCTGATACTACGTTTCACCTTGTGGAAATTATAAAATATGTAACCGTAGTTGTAAATTGTCATGTATAAAATACATTCATTCCTCAAGGTCAAATATGTAATCACAAGTTATATAATTAAGCCTTGGGTACAATAACGTTACAATACCAGTAGATGTTTGTATTTATTTATTTTGGTAATAAGGTGTATCTCTCAATTATTATTATTATTATTATTATTATTATTATTATTATTATTATTATTATTATTATTATTATTATTAATAATAATATTATTTAGTAATTTGTCTGACTTTACTGAAGATGACTTAGAAGTATGAATCATAATTTGTGCAAAATAGTTAATTATAGATATGATTAATTTTTCCCATCATTCACCTTAGTGAGTCATTCAAAAAGAACGATTCGTTCGCGAACTACACATCACTAGGGAGGACAGTGCATCCACCGACAAAGTGCCCGGAGCAGGTGCAGTTTGAACGGAGGCTCAGTTCAAGAAAAAGCAAACGTATAACCCCTAGCTTGTCATGCATAATTCAAAGCTGGGCTGTACAACATGCAAAAAGGTAGGGAGCTTTGGTCCGGAAAAGACTGGAGGACTAGCAAAAGCGTGGGTGGAATGTACAGTAACGTCCTCTGCCTCCGACGTAAAACAAACAACAAAGAGCCCTCAGAAAAAAAGGTTTTTGAACATGCCCGAACCAAGGGCCAATTAGCGACAGCTAGCATTGTAGCCAAGGCTAAAGATGACACCATAACACGGGTTATAGTTACATTGTCTGGCTACATTGTGTTTGTCACTTTTTTTCTCATGCGTTCCGGTACCTCAGAGCCCCCCGGAACACCCCCCCCTCTCGCGCTTACTATGTGTTCCGGGACCTCCCGATTCACAAATTAAGCACTGGTTTAGGGTCATTGTCCTGCTGGAAGGTGAACCTCCGCCCCAGTCCCAGGTCTCTTGCAGACTGAAACAGGTTTTCCTCTAGAATTTCCCTGTATTTGGCTCCATCCATCTTGCCCTCAATCCTGACCAGTTTCCCAGTCCCTGCCGATGAAAAGCATCCCCATAACATTATGCTGCCACCACCATGCTTCACCGTGGGGATGGTGTTCTCAGGGTGATGAGCAGTGTTGGCTTTGCGCCACACATAGCGTTTTGCGCTAAGGCCAAAAAGTTCAATGTTGGTCTCATCAGACCAGAGAACCTTTTTCCACATGTTTGCTGTGTCCCCCACATGCCTTTTGGCAAAATCCAAATGAGATTTGATATGGGTTTTTTTCAGCAATGGCTTTCTTCTCGCCACTCTTCCATAAAGCCCAGCTTTGTGGAGCGTCCAGGTTATAGTTGTCCCATGGACAGTTTCTCCCATCTCAGCTGTGGATCTCTCCAGCTCCTTCAGAGTTACCATTGGCCTCTTGGTTGCTTCTCTGACTAATGCCCTCCTTACCTGGTCACTGAGTTTTGGTGGACGGCCTTCTCTAGGCAGAGTCGTGGTTGTGCGATATTCTTTCCATTTTTTAATAATGGATTTACTAAACAAGGTCCTTACCAAGTTTCATTATGATGTGAGCAAAGTCGTTCTCTATTTATATGGAAATGTATTCTGTATGGATTGATGGACTGAAGCCTCCATATTGTATAACCCCATATTTTGATACTATCAATAGTGTGTTCTAAAGAATGTGCTTTCTATTCCTACACTACTGTCTGTGTTGACCAGTAACTATACTTCTTACCAAGCACAAAAGTGGAAGGAGAGAAACTTATATTAGGTAAGAGAGTTGTTCTAGAAGTTATTCTCAAGGAATGACCATGACTCATTTCTTTATAATGTCACTAATGGTAGAATTCAAGAATTAAACTACCTGTCCTGCTTGGCAAGGAAGCCTATCAATGTAGCCCCTCTGGCATTTTAAAAGCAGCTGCTGAAAGACAGTCAGCAGCAAGGTAGGGCTGTCAGCTTTTGAGTTTGTTTCTTTTCAAACTGATATTCACCTTTCTCTCACTTTGACAGGTACTGGGATATTTTCCTGCAATGTTCAGGTGTCTCACATCTTACTGCATGCAACCTGCTCAGGAGGCGGGAGATTCATTTGCAGCTGGAGTGTAATTAAACCTGCAACTACCCCTACAGGAGCACCCTAGAGGGCTGGGACAGGCTGCCTCTCTGTCCAGATATTTGGAGAGATATCATCAACAGTAGTAAAAGCACCACACTGACCTGCATTAGGTTTAATAGGCTTTATTTCCCACTGTGCTGCAATGATAAGGCATATATCGTTTTCTACTAACATTATGACACTTCCAGTATTGAATATTGTCAGAAATTATTGCCAAGAAGAATATTCACAGTTGGCTAGTGAACAAACTTCAGCGATCTTTCCTGGTTCGAAGTTCAGAGTTCGCAAAGTTTAACTTTTTCAGGTTCAAGTGAGGGATTCATGATTTTTGTATTTTTTTCTGGAAGTGTTTCTGTTAATTAGATGTATTTTACTAAAATAAAATAATATTAACACATTTAATGGTATACTCTGCAAAATTCACAAATAGAAATCGGCTATTCTCAAACTCCATAAGGAACTCAGTGGCAATAACTAAGAAAGAGTGTGTAGAGCCCAATAAAAGTGTACTTCTAATGTTCAATCCAACCTCCTTAACAACAAGAGGTTTCTTTATTGATCTGCACAAAGCTGAAAACAGTCATTCAATTCCTTATGCAGTCCTAGTAGTCCACTGAGACCTACATTCCATGTGGATGGATTTTCTGTTTGTAGGCATTAGTAAAGCAATCGATTATATCAGTCAAATAAAATAAATGAACTAACTATGGATTACTTAGAATTCCAGTACATCTTGTTCTGATACATACAGTATGGTATTGTCCTTTGCATAGAACACTGCTTCTAATGCACTGTAGGTTCTGACATTCATCAGGGACTGTACAAGTATACAAAGAAAACCAGGATGGGGAACAAAAAAAAAAAAGTAAAACAAAAATAAAATATTTATATTTGTGTTATATTTTTAGTCCTACTATCTTCCTCATTGTAATTTAAATGAAATGCACAATAAGAACACATACCACCCACAACAAACTAACTTGCAATAACTTAAAACAATCAATCAAAGGAAAATATTGACTATTTCATAGAATGAAGGAAACAAAATAGCTTTTTCTCATGCTGGTCTTTATGTAATTTTTGCCCATATTTGGAGTACCTTCCTTATGCTTCAGTCCCTAACCACTGTCAGTTGAGCAGCAGCAGAATCATGTTTGATACTGGGCACTACATCTCAATGGGGCTATCTAGTGAAAAACTCAAACATAAAAAAAACATGACGAGAGGGTAATACAGAGTTCAAGAGTTCAGCTGTCCTCAGCCACCACAAGTGTCCATGAACCTCTGTTTAAGACTGAGCTGAATACGCTATTTAATGTACTTGAGAAACACCAGGAAAATATTGATTTCTGGACTACTGTTTCAAACCTGTATAACCTTGAGCAACCTTGTATATTCTTATCAAAAAAATCCTTCAGACCACTGCTGTAGATGTCAAAAGAGAGGTGTTTTGTTTCCTATGAGGTCACTAAAAAAAAAAAAAATAGGTCATATACCTCGATAACAGGAAGCAGGCTTGTTGAATGTTTATCTGCATTTCTGTAGCAATAGAAGTTTTCTATTTGAAAGAATCCCAGTTGTTATCTCTTGAAATTAACGTTTTACAATTTCATGTCATTCAGTGAAAGTGCTCTATTTCCTTCATCTGTGCAAGCAGCAATAATTGTGTTCATATGGAAGGCACCTCATATATATATATATATATATATATATATACAGACGTGCTCAAATTTGTTGGTACCCCTCCACAAAAAACGAAGAATGCACAATTTTCTCTGAAATAACTTGAAACTGACAAAAGTAATTGGCATCCACCATTGTTTATTCCATATTTAATAGAAATCAGACTTTGCTTTTGATTTTTTATTCAACATAATATTGTAAATAAGAAAACAAATGAAAATGGCATGGGCAAAAATGATGGGACCGCTCACCTAATATTTTGTTGCACAACCTTTAGAGGCAATCAAACGTTTTCTGTAGCTCTCAATGAGACTTCTACACCTATTAACAGGTAGTTTGGCCCACTCTTCCTGAGCAAACTGCCCCAGCTGTCTCAGGTTTGATGGGTGCCTTCTCCAGACTGCAAGTTTCAGCTCTTTCCATAGATGTTCGATAGGATTCAGATCAGGACTCATAAAAGGCCACTTCAGAATAGTCCAATGTTTTGTTCTTATCCATTCTTGGGTGCTTTTAGCTGTGTGTTTTGGGTCATTATCCTGTTGGAGGACCCATGACCTGCGACTTGAGACAGAGCTTTCTGACACTGGGCAGTACGTTTCGCTCCAGAATGCCTTGATAGTCTTGAGATTTCATTGTGCCCTGCACAGATTCAAGGCACCCTGTGCCAGCAGCAAAGCAGCCCCAAAACATAACCGAGCCTCCTCCATGTTTCACTGTAGGTATGGTGTTCTTTTCTTTGAAAGCTTCATTTTTTCGTCTGTGAACATAGAGCCTATGTGACTTGCCAAAAAGCTCCAGTTTTGACTCATCTGTCCAAAGGACATTCTCCCAGAAGGATTGTGGCTTGTCAATATGCATTTTAGCAAATTCCAGTCTGGCTTTTTTATGTTTTTCTTTCAAAAGTGGATTCCTCCTGGGTCTTCTTCCATGGAGCCCACTTTCGCTCAAAAAGCGACGAATGGTGCGGTCAGAAACTGACGTACCTTCACCTTGGAGTTCAGCTTGTATCTCTTTGGCGGTTATCCTTGGTTCTTTTTCTACCATTCGCACTATCCTTCTGTTCACTCTGGGGTCGATTTTCCTCTTGCGGCCGTGCCCAGGGAGGTTGGCTACAGTTCCATGGACCTTAAACTTCTTAATAATATTTGCAACTGTTTTCACAGGAACATCAAGCTGCTTGGAGATGGTCTTGTAGCCTTTACCTTTACCATGCTTGTCTATTATTTTCTTTCTGATCTCCTCAGACAACTCTCTCCTTTGCTTTCTCTGGTCCATGTTCAGTGTGGTGCACACAATGGTACCAAACAGCACAGTGACTACTTTTCTCCATTTAAATAGGCTGAATGACTGATTACAAGATTGGAGACATGTGTGATACTAATTAAAGAAACTAATTAGTTTGAAATATCGCTATAATCCAATTATTTATTATCTTTTCTAAGGGGTACCAACAAATGTTTCCGGGCATTTTAGAATATCTTTGTAGAATAAGCAATAATTCATCTCTTTTCACAGCTTCTTTGCTTTATTCTATGACATACCAAAGGCATGCAAGTATACATGATAAAATAGCTTTTAATTTCATCACTTTTCATGAGGAATGAAGCATTATTTCAATGAGCTGTAAGGGTACCAACAAATTTGAGCACGTCTGTATATATATATATATATATATATATATATATATATATATATATATATATATATATATATATATATATATACTGTATATATACATACACACACACACACATAGGTAACTTTTAATAAATAAATAAATATTATATTGTACAGAGAAACTCAACATGTGCAAAATGTAATGAAAATAAACAAACAATTTGTTAACACATATGTTGCAATACACATGAAATAGCAACGAGCACTTGCATATATACAAAAAGAAGATAGAAAGACAACATCCCTCAAAAATTAAGAAAGAATGCCAATCCAAACAGCACCATCAAAGTCCTGTATATGGGGGCACACTTAGTCCAAATTGCCTGTCAGGCACTGATTCTGAAAGTCAACAGGGTGTAGTGAATCTCCTCCTAGCGGCTGATGAGTGAATAATACTGACACCTCCACCTCCACCACCTTCACCTCCACCTCCACCTCCACCTCCACCTTCACCTCCACCTCCACCTCCACCTTCACCTTCACCTCCACCTCCACCTCCACCTCCACCTCCACCTTCACCTTCACCTCCACCTCCACCTCCACCTCCACCTTCACCTCCACCTCCACCTCCACCTCCACCTCCACCTTCACCTCCACCTCCACCTCCACCTCCACCTCCACCTCCACCTTCACCACCACCTCCACCTCCACCTCCACCTCCACCTCCACCTCCACCTCCACCTTCACCTCCACCTCCACCTCCACCTTCACCTCCACCTCCACCTCCACCTCCACCTTCACCTCCACCTCCACCTCTACCTCCACCTTCACCTCCACCTCCACCTCCACCTTCACCTTCACCTCCACCTCCACCTCCAACTCCACCTTCACCTCCACCTCCACCTCCACCTTCACCTCCACCTCCACCTCCACCTCCAACTCCAACTCCACCTCCACCTCCACCTCTACCTCCACCTCCACCTTCACCTCCACCTTCAACTCCAACTCCAACTCCACCTTCACCTCTACCTCCACCTCCACCTCCAACTCCACCTCCACCTTCACCTCCACCTCCACCTCCACCTTCACCTCCACCTCCACCTCCAACTCCACCTCCACCTCTACCTCTACCTCCACCTCCACCTCCACCTTCACCTCCACCTTCAACTCCAACTCCAACTCCACCTTCACCTCTACCTCCACCTCCACCTCCATCTCCACCTCCAACTCCACCTCCACCTCCACCTCTACCTCTACCTCCACCTCCACCTCCACCTCCACCTCCACCTCCACCTCCAACTCCACCTTCACCTCCACCTCCACCTCCACCTCCACCTCCACCTTCACCTTCACCTCCACCACCACCTCCACCTCCACCTCCACCTCCACCTTCACCTTCACCTCCACCTCCACCTCCACCTCTACCTCCATCTCTACCTCCACCTCCACCTCCACCTTCACCTCCACCTCCACCTCCACCTCCACCTCCACCTTCACCTCCACCTCCACCTCCACCTCCACCTTCACCTTCACCTCCACCTCCACCTCCACCTTCACCTTCACCTTCACCTTCACCTCCACCTCCAACTCCACCTTCAACTCCACCTCTACCTCTACCTCCACCTCCACCTTCACCTCCACCTCCACCTCCACCTCCAACTCCAACTCCACCTCCACCTCTACCTCCACCTTCACCTTCACCTCTACCTCCACCTCTACCTCCACCTCCACCTCCACCTCCACCACCTTCACCTCCACCTCCACCTCCACCTTCACCTTCACCTCCACCTCCACCTCCACCTCCACCTTCACCTTCACCTCCACCTCCACCTCTACCTCTACCTCCACCTCCACCACCACCTCCACCTTCACCTCTACCTCCACCTCCACCTCCACCTCCACCTCCACCTCCACCTTCACCTTCACCTCCACCACCACCTCCACCTTCACCTCTACCTCCACCTCCACCTCCACCTCCACCTCCACCTTCACCTCTACCTCCACCTCCACCTCCACCTCCACCTTCACCTTCACCTCCACCTCCACCTCCACCTTCACCTCCACCTCCACCTTCACCTTCACCTCCACCTCCACCTCCACCTCCACCTTCACCTCCACCTCCACCTCCACCTCCACCACCACCTCCACCTCCACCTTCAACTCCAACTCCAACTCCACCTCCACCTCCACCTCCACCTCCACCTCCACCTCCACCTCCACCTTCAACTCCAACTCCAACTCCAACTCCACCTTCACCTCCACCTTCAACTCCAACTCCAACTCCAACTCCACCTTCACCTCTACCTCCACCTCCACCTCCAACTCCAACTCCACCTCCACCTTCACCGCCACCTCCACCTCCAACTCCACCTCCACCTCCACCTTCACCTCTACCTCTACCTCCACCTCCACCTCCACCTTCACCTCCACCTCCACCTCCACCTCCACCTTCACCTCCACCTCCACCTCCACCTCCACCTTCACCTCCACCTCCACCTCCACCTCCACCTCCACCTTCACCTCCACCTCCACCTCCACCTTCACCTTCACCTTCACCTCTACCTCTACCTCCACCTCCACCTCCACCTTCACCTCTACCTCCACCTCCACCTTCACCTCCACCTCCACCTCCACCTCCACCTCCACCTCCAACTCCACCTTCACCTCCACCTCCACCTCCAGCTCCACCTCCACCTTCACCTCCACCTCCACCTCCACCTCCACCTCCACCTTCACCTCCACCTCCACCTCCACCTCCACCTCCACCTTCACCTTCACCTCCACCTCCACCTCCACCTTCACCTCCACCTCCACCTCCACCTCCACCTTCACCTTCACCTCTACCTCTACCTCTACCTCCACCTCCACCTCCACCTTCACCTCTACCTCCACCTCCACCTCCACCTTCACCTCCACCTCCACCTCCACCTCCACCTTCACCTTCACCTCCACCTCCACCTCCACCTCCACCTTCACCTCCACCTTCACCTCTACCTCCACCTCCACCTCCACCACCACCTCCACCTCCACCTCCACCTTCACCTTCACCTCCACCTCTACCTCTACCTCCACCTCCACCTCCACCTCCACCTCCACCTTCACCTTCACCTCCACCTCCACCTCCACCTTCACCTCTACCTCTACCTCCACCTCCACCTTCACCTCCACCTTCACCTCTACCTCTACCTTCACCTCCACCTTCACCTCTACCTTCACCTCCACCTCCACCTCCACTCCATTTTGAATTCGTACACAAATAAAATGTGAATTCGTATAATAATTCCTGCTCAAGAAAATCAATGTTTTAGTGACGTTCCGTTACCTTCAGATTTAAAACTACACCATTGATGTGAGGTGAAGCAGCCCCCAACGCATTGCTTATACTGTATATGGATCTCCATACAAGATCAGCATATCAACTCAGCCGGGGTTTAAACCAACAAGCTCTTGAACCCACTCCAGGTCTGGTTTTTCAAATCTTTTAACCTGGGTAACAGTGATCTGGATTTTGTAATCCTATATTTTGTGATTGAGATTACTTTTATCTGGGTTGTTTTGATCCGGTTTTTCAGAAAATGTAACTGCTGTATTACATTTATCCAGTTTACAAATAATTACGATGATGAAATCTGATCACAAAATATAGGATTACAAACTCCAGATCACTGATCATCAAGATTAAAAGTTTTAAAAAACGGACCCCTGGTGAGCCTCAGGAGAGACCCTGATCCCCTGTTCTATGGCTCTGTTGAACTCCCAGTCATATATGTAAACTCCATAAACACACCATTACCAGATGAGTCAAAACTCTATCAACATGTTTAAAAAAGGGTATTTACATACCCTTTCAATGCCATCATGATTGTATCTCTCGCAAATAAAAAAGTGAGGAAAACAATAGGTTACGGATTCAACCCCGGTTCCCTGAAAGACAAGACGACCAACAACAAATATTTTTGGGATATGCCTGCCACAGGTCTGGTATTCACTGAGCATTTTATATCAAAGCTGCTGATAGGCCCCTCCATGAAGTGACGTCCTCGGTCCCGCCCGCCGAGGGATTAAATAGTCACTACATGGATATCTCATTCTCTTGCATTGAACCTGCAAATGCCAGTGATGCGACCTCGCAAGATATGGTGGTCGTCTTCTCTTTCAGTGAGTTACATCCATAACCTATCGTTCCCTTTCAGTTCGAAGACGACCACCAACCAATACCTTTGGGAAGGTATATCAAAGCCGTCGCAAGGGAGTGTGAGACGACCGCATATGAGTACGCCTCGCTACCGCCAACTAGTGTTGATGGTGTGAGCGTACAACCTCCAGGACCCTTGTGCCTAATGAAGGTGTAGAGGGATCTACCACATTAAGCCAGTAGAACCTGGTGAATGTATACGGAGTAGCTCAGCTAGCTGCAGTACAGATATCAGTCAATGATGTACCTTGAAAGAGGGCCCATGAAAGAGGTCACCCTCCCAGGTGGGGTTAGGTCGGCATTAGTATATGCAGTCGCAACTATGTCCACAATCCAGTGGGACAGTTGCTGCTTCAAGAGTGCTTGACCCAGTGTCCTTTCACCATGACAGATGAAGAGCTGGTCAGATTGACACAGCACTCTCATCCTATCTACATAACCTCTCATTGCCCGTACTGGGCAGAGGGAATTCAGTCTCCTATCCTCCTCTGAATCAAAAGGAGGGGGGTGAAAAGCCTCTAGTTCCACTGATTGGTTCAAGTGGAAAGCCGTAATCACCTTAGGCAGGAATGCAGGGTTCGTACATAACGATAACCTGTTCCCATTGTCCCAAATACGCATACAGGAACTGAGAGTCTGTAGCTCACTGATCTGCTTAGCGGAGGTGATGGCTAATAGAAAGGCTGTCTTCATAGAGAGATATTTCAGCTCTATGGAATGTATAGGCTCAAACGGGGCCTTAGTGAGAGCCTCCAATACCACGTCTAGACTTCATTTGGGGAGAACGTCCCTCCTAGGAGGACACAATCGCCAAGCACCCTTTAGAAAACGGGTCGCCAAAATATGAGCGCGGGGACATTGAGTCAATAGGGACATGGCATGCTGAAATGACTGCTAACTACACCTTCAGTGTAGAGGGGGATCTAACTGCCTGTAGCAGATCCTGCAGAAAACTGTTAAATACTTGCTATAGGGCAATAAATGGGGTCATGACCTCTGGTCGTGCACCAAGTTTTTGGAAATACTTCCACTTATAGGCATACAACGCCCTTGTGGAGGAGGCCCTAGAATTCTGCAATGTACCAATGACTGTGTCTGAGAGCCCTAAGTCAGACAGACGGCCCTGTTCAGGGGCCAGACCCAAAGTTGGAGTCTGCCCAGTTCTGGGTGCCTTGCGTCTGACTGAGGAGATCCATGCATTGGCCACTGGGGGCCACTAGGAGAACTGTCGCATTGTCTATCAGGACCTTCTCGAAGAAGGAGGGAAGTAGCGGTAGCAGTGGAAATGCGTACAAAAGTGCCTTGGGCCACTTGTTGGCTTGGGCATCGATGCCTAGTGGACCTCTGCAGTGGCTGAGGGAGAACCATAGAAGACAATGGGTCGTATCTGACGTGGAGAAGAGATTGACCTAGACTTTCTGTTGAGAATATCTGCAACATACTCTTTTTATTTATATATATGCTCTAAGCACACTCTTAAACTCAGGGGAGACGTTCAGGAGGGCATAAAGATGTTTCGGACTCCTGTAAGTGGATCTTTGTGCACTGGGCTTGCAACATATTAGATGACTTTTTAATATCAAGAAAATTACAGAGACTCATTTAATTTGAAGTTTTAACTAATCAGAGCAGTAGTAGTGCTCTTTTCTGTTTATTAAATGCTTTAAAAATTGGATTGGTTGGTTGCGCAGACCACCGTAAATCCCAAGTAAAAAGCAGTCTGGGCGATCCAGTGCTTTACAGGTTTAACATCATTAGTACTTCAATACAGTAATATGAATATGGTTATCATATATTTATCTCCTAGGCTATAAAATGCAAAAAGCTAAAAAACGCCTACCGCTAAATTCTAGAACATTCTATATATATATATATATATATATATATATATATATATATATATATATATATATATATATCACTCTCTTAAAACTAAAAAATAATTTCTATACCTTATAGCAATGCATCAATATAAAAGAGATATTAAATTAAAATATATGCTTACCTTCCAGTATATGGAAGTGTGGTATAAGATATATTGAAAAATAAGAACTGTCTTCAAAAGGCAGATACTTGTGAGTGCGACCAAACAGCAATCAGTTTTTCAGAGATCTTCAGAGCATGGACCACACAACTTGTAGTTAACAAGTCGCGCTATACTTGACTGGGGTTTAACCTTGGTTTTTATAGGATCTTCCCTCCATTGAATACATCAGAAGTCCCAAGTAAATCTAATCATCACTCTGCCTTGACATTTCTTATCTTTAACTTAATTATACATTCTAGAAGGATCTGGTCAACTCCTTTTTCAAAACTGATTGGATATAACTTCTTGCCAAAAAATATTGGAACATGATTTCATCGCTCTCTTTTTCCAACTCCTTCTTTTTCTAAAAAGTCAGGTGGACCAAAGTTCACAGAATCCTTGCTATAATATAATACAAATATATGTGTATATATGAGAGAAGTTTTTAACATGTAACAGCAGCTCAATTTGATTATATTTAGCTAAGTCAAAAATATACTGTATGTCCCTCCTACCTGCATATTATGTTACCTTTTCAGTGTGTTGCCAATGGGCCAGTTTAACTTCATATACAAATGTGTGTTAACAAAGTATGGGACAAAGACTGCCTTTGAATAAGCATACAGTGGTCAGGTTAGTTATTTTCATTTAAATTTTAAACTATAATAAACATGTTAAATATAATAGCTTGACCTCTGTCTCTGTTTCTAAAAGTTCCCTGCACAAACATGTTTCAGACACCCTGTTTACTTGGCAAGGCTAGTGTTTTAATTAATATGAAACTCCACTGTAAGCACTTTAACAAATTCACCGCATGAAGTCATTTTTTGGCTGATTCAAGAGACGCCTGGACCGGAATCTTTACAGATAATACAAAAAACGCTTACATCCTAATTTTTATAGCTCAGCTCTCATTATTTTAATAATATAATGAGATACATACTGCTGTCTTTCTTAAAGCACCTTCCCTTGCTTATCATTCAAGGTTGGCAAATCCTGCTTTCAAGAGCCAACATCAAATCCTGCTTTGAGATGCCAAAGACTAAGCTTTATTTTTTGACGGTCTAATGCCCATCCAGAATTATACTGTGTGTCTCAGACAAACATCTAAATATTTCACTTTACACTTTCCCTGTAAATAAATATCTTTGTTTCTTACTGCAGTAAAACCTTTATATAAGCTAAACATGTATATTATTTGATTTAATTGATATTGTAATGTCTAGACTTTTTGTTTAGTTGGAGAAACAGAACTAATTCATAAATTGATTAAATTAAATGAACATTATCGCAAATGTGTCTTAACAATAAGTTTTCAATATTGTCAGTGCCATGCTTCTGTTATAATAAACTTTTACTATGTGCTTTCAACAGTTTAACTTTAAATGGCATTATAAGATGTATTTCTATTTAAGTTACTTCAGTATAACAGTTGCTAATATTATTTTACTGAATTAAGTCTGACCCCTTTCTCTGTTCATACAAAATCCAGTTGAAGCAGGTTTTAAGACATCCTAGCCTTTTGCCAATTTTTGGAGTTAATTAGTATGAGACACTACCGTAAGCATTTTCTAATACTCCTACCTTCTGTTATCTGAAAGTACTGAAAGAAATTGGCTACTTTTTCTCATAAAAATATGTTAACAAGGCCTTATGATAAGAGCCTGCCAAGTTTGACTCCTTCCAGCAGGTGCTTTCATAGACTGCGCACAACATCTATCCATTGTTTTATACTGAGAATACAATATTATTATAATTATTGACAAAGAGTATATCATATTATTTCAATCAATACAGGTTAGTTTAAATCATCCAATAACTCAGCACGTTCCCAACAGGATTGGAACTCTGCGCCAGGCTCAGCTCGGACTGGTTCTGCGAACACCACGACAGGCCTGTGCACAGCTGCTAGAAATATTTTCTAAAACACATTACAGTCATTACAATATTTGTTGCAGTTTCACAAATGTTCAATTTGTTTCCCAAAGATCGGCCTGCTTCCAGTAACTGTGACAGTCTTGGGTCAGTTTCTGCTCTCAGTGAGTCAGTTTCTGCTCACAGGTGTGGGTGACAGTCTTTAAAAGCCTGATACCTGCAAAACTTAAATCTTGTTAGCTGGGATCCCATTCCATTTCCCATCATTAGTGGGCAAAAACATTTTAACTGAATATGAGTCCATCAACGAACTGCACACCCTTGAAACCGAGGACCTTCCATGCAAAAGGATCAAATGACTTATAGCACAAAAGGGACGTGCCAGAACCATCTGTGACAATTCCCAAATGTGTTCCATCACCTGAGGGTGGAATCTCCATTCTGACCAGTGAGGACCCACTCTTGAGAGGAGATCCACCGCCTGGTTCACCACTCCTGGGAGATGAACAGCCTGGAGGGATAAAAAGTGTCTCCGTGCCCAGATCAACAGCCGAAAGGCTATGTGGTGTAACCCCAGGCACTGAAGCCCTCCCTGGTGGTTCACATGCGCTGCTACTGACATGTTGTCCGTGCAGACAAGGACATGTCTGTTCTGGAGCACAGGAAGGTGTTGCTGGAGAGCGAGGTGGACCGCTCAGAGCTCCAGTGCATTTATGTGCAGGGACGTCCAGTGACCTGACCAGGATCTACAAACTCCTCTGTCCAACCAGACTGCACCCCAACCCGAGTTGGATGCATTTGACATCACCACCTGCCTGTTGTGTATCACTCCCATCCTTACGCCTTCGTGCAGGCGGGAGGCTTGTCTCCGACACTTTAGGGCTTCCCAGCATGAGCGAGACACAGTCAGCCAACGGTGTCTGTCATACTTGGGGTGTAGCCGAAAAGCATTGAGCCATGTTTGGATTGGGCGCATGTGGAGTAACCCCAGCTGCGGCCATCTGACCCAATAGTTTCTGACACAACACCAATTGCACTGTGGACCCCTGTTGAAACAGGGCTAAACAGTTGCGAATGGCGACCATTCTGTCATCCGAAAGGTAGACTCACATTGTAAGGGAATCCAGCCAGAAACCCAAGTAAACCGTAATTTGGAGATATTTCCTGTGCGCTGGACAAATAGGGACGTGAAAATATGTGTACTTCAAGTCCACTGCTGTAAACCAGTCACCTGGCCGGACAGACTGGAGGATGTCGCGATGTGTAACCATCTGGGACCTCCTTTCCCTCAAAAAACAGTTGAGGTGTCAGGTCTAGGATTGGGCGAAGGCCGCAGTCCTTTTTTTGCACCAGAAAGTAAGTTGAGTAGATACCCTCTTCCTGAGAAGTGTGTTCTCTGAGGCAGATGGCTTGTTTGAGAAGTAATGTTTCTACTTCTTGCCTGAGAGCCAAGACCTAGAGAGGGTCGCTCACGGATGTAGTCATGAGGAGGTCCCGATTGGAATTGCAGTGCATAACCGGTGTGTACGGTAGCGAGCACCCAAGAGTCTGAGGTGCATTTGTGGCAATATTGCATCTGGTGTTGAGAGAAAGGGGGAGTCTGAGGCCACAAGCCTTCAGGGCCCTTGCTGGGGCTGCTGAGGCTGAGGTAGAGCCTGTCATAGGCGGCTCCGCTGGAATTGACTCCCTGTGCGCTGATGCACGGGCCCCACATCCAGCGTTTCCCCATCCTTGTTGACAGCTCTGGATGTTGGCTGCCACGGAGGCCTGCAGGCGGTGCCTCAGGTCACCACATGGCGCAGTAGGGATCGGAATTGTCTGGGTTACCGTAGTAACTGCCAGCGCTTTCCCTTTCCTCGTGTTGGGAAGGAAGCATTGCAGCCACCTTCTGAGACGCTTACCGGTCTCTGTGGGAGCTTTGCAATATCTGCTCCACCGCTGGCCCAGAGGCGTGGCCAGGGGAGACAGGTGCGTCCAACAGGATGGACTTGTCCACATCGGGGACCTTTGCCTGAGATAGCCACAGCTGTCTGCGTGCCACCACCAGGCCTGCCAGTCTTCTGCCCAGGACTTGACAATGGAAGCCGGATATCTGCAGCAGTGTACCCAAAACCAAGAGTAGCTCTGAAGCTAGCGCTTCAGGACCAGCTACAGTTAGGCCGTCAAGAGACTCCCTGTGTTGACAAGGTGCGTTACCTGCACCTCGGCTGCATACGCCTTTTTGAGGTGGGCTTCTGTGATTCTGCATTGGCCATTAGGGCATACAGTCAACAACCTCTAGGGGCAGACTAGGCCAAGTGCAGCGAGTGTGCAAGCCGAGGCCGCCCAGAGTACTCGACTCAACAGTGGGCACAGCAGAAGCCGGGTCCTGCTGGATGAGATGTCTCTTTTTTTTCGAAACTGCCAAGGCAGAGGAAGAATAGAAAATCACAGGCAGCAAGCTGCAAGGTTAGTAGAAGCAGACTACAGTCGCCAGGCGATGTAGGCTGTTGAAATAATATTTCTTATATATTTTTACAAATGTGAGCAGTTGCGTGGTGCATCGCTCAGTCTTCAGCTGCCAAGTTTCTGATTCCGGGAAAGTGGCAAGCTGACTTTCAGCAGTCCAATTACAAGGGAACTCCAGAAAACTCATAGAGAAAGAGCTCTTTTAAAAAAGTCAATCACACAACTGGAAAAGGTTAGTATATACCTACCTTACTTACCTGGTTGTGAGAAGCAAAAGAGAACGAGATCTCCGCGGAGTGACTATTTAATCTCTCGGGTGGTGGGACCAAGGACGTCACTCCACGAGGGGCCTATCGGCAGCTTTGATATAAAATGCTCAGTAAATACCTGACGTGTGCCTTAGGATGGAAGTGAAAAGAACATGAATAGGTTTTGAAAAGGTCTGTGGGAAACTTCACAAGCAGCATCTTTTTTTGTGCAACATCATCCATCGATTTGATGTGCAACCCCCCCCCCCCCCTCCCCAAAATAAAAAAGACACCATTATTTTTGTACTTGGCTCTACATTTACATTTGCAATAATATGTACATTCCTGAATATTGGGTAACCTGGAAGACTCATTTAACATGATGAGTTTACAATGTGTTTAAATACAGCGTTTCTGAAGGGGTATCTTCATTAACTTCTTTGTGGAATCTGAAGGCATAAATCTGCAAGGAATCAACTTCAAACAAGATTTTCTTTCAAACCATTCTACTTGCTCTGCAATTAAAAGTATAACTTTTTTATTTCCAATTAGTATTCACCTACATAAGCTGGGTAAAGTAAATTATGGGAAGGACTGTCTTCTGCAGTCCGTCTAGCTAGGTAAAGGAAACAATGGGAAGGACAGTCTTCTGCCATCCGTCTTCTGATTTTTTCAGCTTCTTATCCAGGTCTGGTCCAGTCCACACCCTTGTGCAATACACCAGGGATTCCCAAACTGGGCATCCGGGACTCTGGGGGGCTTAAGGGGGGCCCATAGCACATGGTAAAATATTCTCTCAATATTCCACAGACCGGGAGATGAATGAATTTACAAGAACACTGCTGTTAGATGCTCGTGGTTATTTAGAATGTAGCATTGAAATCAGCTCATGTTCGCACTAACAGTATGTACAATTGGGTGATTGTAAGGAGAACAAAATAGGAAATTATATTAATGCACTTTATAATTATAATATACATTTTTTAAAATTTAAAAATAAATAAATAAATGCACTGAAAGCTGTAGTACTTCTATCGGTACAAATGAACAACCTCCCTCACTAAAGGGATCAAAATCCAGATTCTGGGTGGGGGTCCTCAGTTAGGATTTTTAATGTCATGGGGGCCTTGAGGCAAGACATTTGGCAAGCACCTTTCACATTACTACTCTGCACTACACTAATGACAGAACCAAAGTCAGGCTTGATTTGACAAGCACCTTTCACGTTACTACCCACACTCACCCTGGGTCACTGTCATTGAGCCTGTCTAACAAAACAGCAGCAATTATGAACACAGAATGACACAGTTTCAGCTTTAATCCATTGTTTTTACTTGTATTTATTGAAATAAGCCACACGTAAGAACTAAAGCTCACCCAGTGTTCACCAATCAATTAACTACTGTCTTTCCAGTGGAATAATGATGCATTCATACATAAAAGAAACAAAAGAAAAATAAACTATTGTTTCAAATAACACTACATTAAAAATATCTATGTAGAAGTTCTATTAATATGTACCCCTTGTCACCTGTTGCCAAGAACATTAAGAGCTAATATCAGTTACCCTCCTCCCAAAGCACAAAGAGAACAGGCTTTTAACCAGGAGTTTGGAGGAAACCTTTGTATAGACAATGTCGACCCAGGGGACTTTTTTGACCTGAAAAAAGAAACAAAGACCAGGGGTCACAAATGGAGATTAGATAAAGGAGCATTCAGAGCAGAAAATAGGAGGTACTTTTTTATAAGTACGCTCTTATATTCTTTAACAATACTTAGGGCTTGAACTTTTTTTTATTTTCCAAAGCTCTACCTCCCTTTAAATGTTTATTAACCGTTGTTGTAATAAAGAGAAAACTACTAATTAAAGACTAGGTTTAAGATCATTGGTTTCTTTGCTACAAATCAAGGAGATTTGAAATGCTGGGCTTGCTATCAGTGTACACTCCATACTGGGTATTTTATACAGAAAAGGATATCTGTCAGGACAGCACTGTTAAATGAGTGAAAATAACAAAAGCACAACGATAAATTAGGCGACTGCAAGAATGAAATGCAATAGGATCAGCGATGAGCAATTACCATCATCGATCACGTCTGTTTGAAATAAAAATTACCGGTAAGCAAAACAGAATCAGGCTCAGTCAAGATATGAAGGTAAAAACGTGACATTGTTTTGTAATGAACAGCTTTTGTAACAGGTTAAGGGTTCTTTGCACTTTATTTTGCATTTAAAATGTTTTGTTTTTTCATTGCATTTTGATTATTTTATATTGGTATGTTTTGAAAGCATGTGTGAATGTGTGCAATTAAATTGCAGTGTAATTAATCAATTAGTCCAGTTGTGTTCAGCAGGATACTTTATAGAGCTTGATTAAGAGATAGAGAGAGCTTGGAGGATATTCATGATAACAGGCAGCTCATGTGAGCATGGATGCCAGGCTGGGAAGTTAGAGCGGTGGTAGGGGTTTTGAGAAACTGCTACTTTGTAAAACGGGGCGAGCCATGTGTGGAGTATATAAACTGAAGCGTATACTGGCTGTGGTGGTATCCGCATACAGCAATTGGAGCTCATGTGTTGTCGCTGCTGTTACTTTCTTAGCCCAGCATCGGCCCTGACTCTAGTGGGAGGGGTAGGGGTGATCTAGAATGGGTCCTATGCAATTGTTTAGCCTGTACATTGAAAATCCAGTTCCTTTCTTAGCTGTGGGACTGGGATTGTTTAACCAATAGAATACATGCCTGATAATCGATATCGAAGTCCATTGAAGATGAGATTGGGGACTAACTCAGTTTTATTCCATTTTCGTTGATGGAGTCCTCAGACACATCTCCAATTCACCAATGTACTAAATCTGTATTGTTTTATTATGCTCAGGTGCCATTCAGTGCTTTACAACCGTTGATGTAAAAAGCATATTTTATCTTATAAATAAAAACACTGAGCTCCATTTTTGCTTGTCCTGTACATTCCTTGTGGTTCATGCATTGCTCTTTCCGAATAAAATAACCTGTGCTGTTAAACTAGGGCAAAATTGGGAAACATCCCATTTCAGTTGCTCTTTTATAGAGCTGGCGTAGTGGAATTACTGCACAGTGTAGCGGTGGTGTTTTAGCTTGAGAGTAGTCGTCCCTGTTGTCACTGTGCTCTCCCTTACTTGTTTGAAGTAGGAAACAGAATCGGCTCAAAATAAGTTTAAAGGGATGTCATGTGATCAAAAATAAAACCCCAAACTTCAAGCCCATTTGTCACTTTTGGGTCACTGGCATTTGTCACAAATTTTGTTTGGTAAACCTAATCACCACTGGTTGCAGAAGACTCTCCTTCCCATTATTTCCTATATATACAGAGTGAACTTCCATTGCTATGCTCATGACACCCAGCTATCCTTCTGCCTGGGTGTTATTAGCTACTTGCCTTACAGACATTCAGATAAAACAGAGGATATGCTAGTGGGCTCACAGAACCAACTAAAAGGAAATGTGGGATTACATGAGCTCAACCCTTGCAGTTGTCTCTCATCAGAACTTAAACTAGAAATTAAGAGTTTGGGAATCATCTTTGATCCTGATCTATCATTTGAGACTCATATTAAGGAAGTTACAAAAGTATATTTTTACCATTTGAGAAATATAACAAAACTAATGATTTAGACTCTGATACAGTAAGCAAACTCGTTAAATTTGCAGACGACACAAAAATAAGAGGAGTGGCAGACACTGTTGAAGCAGCAAAGGTCATTCAAAATGATCTAGACAGCATTCAAAATTGGGCAGACACATGGCAAATGAAATTTAATAGAGAAAAGTGTAAAGTATTGCATGCGGGCAATAAAAATGTGCATTATAAATATCATATGGGAGATAGTGAAATTGAAGAAGGGAACTATGAAAAAGACCTAGGAGTTTATGTTGACTCAGAAATGTCTTCATCTAGACAATGTGGGGAAGTTATAAAAAAGGCTAACAAGATGCTTGGATATATTGTGAGAAGTGTTGAATTTAAATCAAGGGAAGTAATGTTAAAACTCTACAATGCATTAGTAAGACCTCACCTAGAATATTGTGTTCAGTTCTGGTCACCTCGTTACAAAAAGGATATTGCTGCTCTAGAAAGAGTGCAAAGAAGAGCGACCAGAATTATCCCGGGTTTAAAAGGCATGTCGTATGCAGACAGGCTAAAAGAATTGAATCTATTCAGTCTTGAACAAAGAAGACTACGTGGCGATCTGATTCAAACATTCAAAATCCTAAAAGGTATAGACAATGTCAACCCGGGGGACTTCTTTGACTTGAAAAAAGAAAAAAGGACCAGGGGTCATAAATGGAGATTAGATAAAGGGGCATTCAGAACAGAACATAGGAGGCACTTTTTTACACAGAGAATTGTGAGGGTCTGGAACCAACTCCCCAGTAATGTTGTTGAAGCTGACACCCTGGGATCCTTCAAGAAGCTGCTTGATGAGATTCTGGGATCAATAAGCTACTAGCAACCAAACAAGCAAGATGGGCTGAATGGCCTCCTCTCGTTTGTAAACGTTCTTATGTTCTTATGTTCTTAATTATTTCCGTACCTGATGCTGAGACACTAATGCATGCCTTTGTTTCATCTAGAATTGATTATTGTAATGCACTTTTTCTGGTGTCCCAAAACGTGTGGTATCCCGCTTGCAGCTTGTTCAGAATACCGCCGCTGGAATTCTAATGAAAACCTCCTTACACTGGCTCCCTGTGCAGTATAGAATTGATTTTAAGATTTTGCTGTTAACTTACAAGGCCCTGAATGGATTAACACCTAGTTATCTTCCAAACCGTACTCTGAGATCACAGGATGTGGGGCTGCTGGTTATTCCTAGGGTCAACAAAAGCAACACAGGAGGTAGGGCTTTTTCTTCTAGAGCTCCTAAATTATGGAATGCACTGCCTTCATTTGTCAGGGAAACTGGGATCTTTACAGTTTTCAAGTCAAGACTAAAAACACACTTTTATAAAACGGCTTTCTTATCTTAGTGGGTTTACATGTAACTTTAAAATTGCTGATTTTGTATTATTATGTGTATACTGTTATTTAAATCTGTTATTTAAATGGTCTGATTGCGGCAGTTGTATGTGTGACATGCTATACAAATGTATTGTGGTTTGCTCTTTTTTTCTGCTCTGTACTGTACAGTGCTTTGCGATACTTTATTTTATAAAAAGCACTATATAACTGCAAGACATAAATAAAATAAATTAATTCATACATATTATTACTTAGCTGCTTTTACAGCCACTCATAAATGTTTTGGATCTTTACACTTGTATAGATTTCTTTCAGCAGGTCTATTACAGAAGAACACAGACTGTGCACTGCATAGCCCCCTTGCTGCCACTTTGCAGACCCAATGCTTTGTGAACAGATCTACTTCTCTTTGATTATACATGAAGCATAAAACATTCACTTGAGCCTGTCGTCAATATGCTCCTCTTGCAGCTCTACCTAAATAATGCAGTCTTTCTGGGCACTGTTCTTATTTTCACATTATAATTCATGTCCCTGTTGGATCTTAATATCTTATCAGTAGCAGCTACACTTCTAATTCCATTCAGAGCGTCTTCTCTTGCATAAAGATGTAACTAAAATTTTAAACATATTCCTCACCGTTGATTCTTGATACTTCTTTAGAGGCTTCTGTCAGGAAAATCTACGGTATCAGAAATAATGGAAGGCAAAAGCTGTACAGTAGATATTTAATATGGTCTTTCTTTTCTTTATACATGATGTCAGATTCAAGGAGTTCTGCCTCTTAGCCTTCTACATATCCAGGGGTTCATTCCAGCCCAGGAGCAGCTCCAGTTCAATAATTATGGACCCAATTTGTCCATTTATTGGATAGCCTGAAAGTACCACTGATCCAACAAACTCGAAATGGATAATACCACAGCAGTGATTGAATCTTAACCTCGAGTACCCCCAGAGTGCCAGGCTCACTCCCTTTTCAACCATTTCTCCTTTTTCTTTCTTTGTATTGCAGTCTGGTGATGAGCAAAGACTAGAGCGATCACCATAGCCAGATAGGCCTGTCTGCAAGTGCTGTATCATGCGCAATGGAAACTGCATTGCTTTAACCTCTGTCCATATTGATGACACAGACCACACACTGTATTTATAGTTGGTACACTGCTCTATTCTATGATTGTCTCAATTTAGTCCATTACAGGTGGGGTACAATAGAAACTAACCATTTCACTGCATTGTAACCACTGGTCAGACCAATGATACAGATCTTTTTCACATATCCATTTTACTATATGTTTACAAACCATTCAATCTGATAGGACATTGCCCTTTGACTAATCTTCCCCGGGTATGCTTGGTTTTTGTTCAGAAAAGTTGAAATATTTTCCTTCTGAATCAAGCGTATTTCATTTAAAAAATTTATATATATCATATTCAGAGCACATTTTTTATTAACATTTGTGAAATAAAGAAGATTGAATTCAACTGAAATGCGATCTGCATTAACAAGAATCTGCAGATTGTGCCGTTTCCATCAAATTCAATCCCGTTTTGAAATTCGGGTCCATTATGTTTACTTTTTGTGGTAGAACTGATCATTTCTATGCATGTTGCTCCTTGTTTGGTAGAAAATCACCTCTTGACTAGAACTTAATTGTGGCATGTAAGATTAGCTTTTATTTTATCACTTCCCTTTCTCCTTCTGCTGACATGCTTTTTAACAATAGATTGTACAATGGCCTTGGCACTGGGAAATGCATTTCTATGCTTGACAATTGGGCCAAGGTGAAAGAGGATGTACATGTCTGCTACTAAAACCCCTAGAGCGACAGAAAGCAAAGAAATTAACAAATCTGAAGTACGTGGGGTGGCACTTTAAAAAGAGGACTAGGACACTGCAGTTTAGACAACAAAGAACAATAACAGGCATTCAATAAAAAATCAATAGGTCTGCCACGACTGAGTGATTAGGTCCAATTAAATACAGCTACAGGGAGCAGTATGAGAGTATGTGTGTCTGGGTCATATGATATTGCAAGCCGTAAGCCATATAAGCTATCTGCAAATTATTGGAAGTCCGGAAATGTTCTAAAAGGCATCGATTGCACACTGACATCTGAAGAACGATTTCCTTTCGACCGCTGCCAATAGTTTGTCAGGTTTGCACTAAGAAGTACTTTGTGCCCCCGAAGCCTTGGGATTTCGTATTTTTTTTTTTAATTATTCAATGATCCCCCTGTTAATGTATTAGTATTAGACAGCACAAGAAGGCTTGTTTAGCTTTGATATGTATGAATATTGTAACAGGCGGATGTTACTTTGTCTGGAGTGAAGTGAATCTTTAACACATACTGAGGATCCTCATAATTGCCTACAGTGTAAGTAAAACATTACGGCAGGATTTGTATAAAAGAAACAGTTTTATTAAATCAAGTGCAATCTGAAACGTCTATAGGAAGTTGGTGTATGATTAAGTTGAGATTAAGAGTGTGACAGGCGACAGGACGGGCGGACATGATCAGTGTTTTTTATATGAGGTCCCTGAACAGTCTGGTGCATTGTGTTACATACCTTCAATTATTTATTGTTATATATTGAATCTAAAAGTGCTGTTGATATCCCAAGCTGTGCCTCTAAGCCTATTGTAATATCCTGCAACTCTCTCCATGTCAGCAGTTTCTCAGTGAACAACCCATGAGACAGTGATGCTGTTAGAGCAGGGTAAGAGAGCTGCTTCTATATACAGTAGTAATACACTTGCACTTCTTCAATAATCCTAATGACAGGCAAAGGATCCAGATTTTCTGCTGTTGTACCATGTCTGTGGAAAAAGACATGTACCCCACCCATCCAAGCATGAGAATGTTATAACGAGAGTGCCTCATGGCATGGAATGTTCATGAAAATGTGACATCATAGGAAACTTGAATAACATGTAAGCACTGGACATTCTAAAATCACATGCAAAACAATGCTCTATGTTATGTATTAAGATACACTAAATAAGCAGTGATAGGAGAAGGTGCATTTTCATGAAGGGTTATGCAGTAGATTGCATATTGTTTTCATTTAACATATTAGAGCAGCAGCAGCCAAAGACCCACAAGAGATAACATATATATATTCTTATCAAGCATGGAGCTGCGACAATATCAACTCATTTGCAGTGTCTTTGATGGAAGCAAAGTACATTATCTAAAAGAGTGACCCAAATCTACTTACCCATTACAGTCTCTCGCTCTCCTAACAGGAAATATATTATAATGATTATAATTAGTACTTGACAAGCTGATGCTTGGTGCTAGGTTAATACAATAGCAACAAGGTACTGGATTGCTTTTTTTGTCATAGGATTCATATACTTCCTGTGCATTTAACCGTGATAATGGAATATTATGATAGTTTCTAATTTTGTATAACTCGGTTTGATTAGTTCAGGAGCTGGGATAGCTGCTGTGCTGTATATTAATGCAGCAGTCAAAGTAAACACTGACTTTGGAGAACAGTGGGGGTGTCGCCAAAGTAATGACATCTCTAACCACCAGTGAATCCCCCATGTTTTTTGGTCATGCTCTGTAGTTTTACAATGTCTGAGGATTTACTTTGACTGATGCATATAAAATGCAATTGGACATGCACACTTACAGCCCGTTTTTCAGAAGGGACACAGGGAAAAACAGGTCGCACACCAACTTTGCGACACCAGAAAGGTGTCAAACTGTATTTTGAAAAGTCGTAAAAGTCAGTGGAGTAATGGAATTTTAAGCTTTGCGCTTTTTGAATACACTCGCATTACAATTGAAATTGTTCATTGGTTATATTTTGCAAATAACGTCTTATTTTCAAAAGGGGCAAAACACTGACGTGCCCACTAAATACACCAAAATACAGTTGCTAATTAAGACATGACCCCTCCCGTGTCGTATTTAAGGTGCGACCTCTATCAAAAGTTAGTTGTTCTCAACAATGGAGGATATAGAAGCATCATTGAGTCAGAGTGCAGCAAGAGAGAGAAGGGAGGAGAAGGGAGGAGAAGACAACCTTACCCTCATTCCAGGATAGTAAGACGACAATTAACATTTTTAGATCTCTTATGCAAGTTCTGCATAGATATAGATTAGATAACGGAACAATACCAGTTGTGTGATATGTTGAACAGTGAGTTAGAATCGACAACAGCCCAAAGTCACACAATATCAGTAAAGGTTACAGCAGCTCTACATCTCTATGCGATAGGAGCCATCCAGATGACAGCTGGTGATAGATTGGGCATCAGTCAATCGTCAATGTCAAAGATACTGACTGATGTCACAAAAGCACTACATCATAGAGCAACACAGTATATCAAATTCCCAAAAGGTGAGGCAGAACAACACAATACCAAACATGCTTTCTATCAATTGGCAGGCATCCCTAATGTATTAGGTGCCATAGATTGCACACATGTTGCATTATGCCCAGATTTGTATAATGAAACTGCATTCTGAAACAGAAGGCACTATCATTCCATAAAAGTGCAGGTCATATGTGATGCTCATTGTATCATCACCGATGTAGTTGCCAAGTACCCTGGTGGGCGCCACAATTCATACATAACAGTGGTTTATTTAGAAACTGTGAACAGGGGCTTCTAAGAGGAGGCTGGCTTTTAGGTAAGTTGTATTTGTCAGGGTGTCCTCTGAATAACTGTGGCAAAGTGGTTGATTGGGTACAGGTGCAGGAGTGATGCAGTGCATAATTAAGCAGACAGAGAGGTTTTAAATCCGGTTTGGAAACAGTTTTTATTTTTATATCCAGGTCAGGTGACCAAATAATAATCCCCGGCAATACACAACAATGTGTAGAGCATGGAGTAAATAACAACAGGGTTGCAGTCCCAAATAATAAACACAAATATCCGTCCCACAATATACTAACACAGTCACCAGTCCTAGGTGCATGCAATAGTGCTTGTGGTGGGTGATACAGGTTTATAACAGTGACAACAGTGCAGTGCTGTTCCGGGTTTTGGTGCTGGCCCTTGGCGACAGCTCCGGAAAGTGTTAGCCGTCTAATAATAACAAACAAGACAAATATAGACAAACAAACAAAACACGAAACGTATATTCACTGCTCTCTTCTCGGGTCCTTTCAGGTTTAAAATACAAACCAAAGCGAAGGAACAGATTGCGATTCTCCGTCCTCTTTTATGTCATCACACATGACCCCTTGGTAAACGAGTGCAACCGCCTCTCCAATCTGCGGCTGCCACATCGTTTCCCTTCCGGGTCAATGCGTTCTTGCAACAGAGTCTCGCCTTCATCCAGACCGGCCGACTTCCCGACCCTGGGAAAGAACTGTCAGGCCAGCCCATCCAAAGAACTCTGTTCTCGCTGCTTAGTGCCCTCACAGGTCAGGAGGGAGATTTACAACCAAGAATCATTGTATTTCTGTCACATATCCCACCACTTAGAGTGGAGCCAAAGGAACACTTGGCTGAATCTATCTTTCCCATTATTGTTCTTCTAACCATTTGGTGGCTTCCCTTTCCCTGGTGGTCCTCCTCTGTGCCAACACAAGTGCCTTACCTTTGCTTCGGGGACGACCCCATTTGGATGTAGAAGGATACTGCTGGTGTTCGACTGCAGTTCATACAGCAGAGGTCACGGTGGTGCAGGGCTGGTGCAATAGAGGTAGTACAGGGATCTGGTGCAATGGGGGTAGTACAGGGCTCTGGTGCAATGGGGGTAGTACAGGACTCTGGTGCAATGGAGGTAGTACAGGGCTCTGATGTAATGGGGTAGTACAGGGCTCTGGTGCAATGGAGGTAGTACAGGGCTGTGGTGCAGTGGAGGTAGTACAGGGCTCTGGTGCAATGGGGGTAGTACAGGGCTCTGGTGCAATGTGGGTAATACAGGGCTCTGGTGCAATGGAGGTAGTGCAGGGCTCTGGTGCAATGGAGGTAGTACAGGGCTCTAGTGCAACATGGGTAATACAGGGCTCTGGTGCAATAGAGGTAGTACAGGGCTCTGATGTAATGGGGTCGTACAGGGCTCTGGTGCAATGGAGGTAGTGCAGAGCTCTGGTGCAATGGAGGTAGTGCAGGGCTCTGGTGCAATGGGGGTAGTACAGGGCTCTGGTGCAATGGAGGTAGTGCAGGGCTCTGGTGCAATGGGGGTAGTGCAGGGATCTGGTGCAATGGAGGTAGTGCAGGGCTCTGGTGCAATGGGGGTAGTACAGGGCTCTGGCGCAACATGGGTAGTACAGGGCTCTGGTGCAATGGAGGTAGTGCAGGGATCTGGTGCAATGGAGGTAGTGCAGGGCTCTGGTGCAATGGGGGTAGTACAGGGCTCTGGCGCAACATGGGTAGTACAGGGCTCTGGTGCAATGGAGGTAGTGCAGGGCTCTGGTGCAATGGGGGTATTGCAGGGATCTGGTGCAATGGAGGTAGTGCAGGGCTCTGGTGCAATGGGGGTAGTACAGGGCTCTGGCGCAACATGGGTAGTACAGGGCTCTGGTGCAATGGAGGTAGTGCAGGGCTCTGGTGCAATGGGGGTATTGCAGGGATCTGGTGCAATGGAGGTAGTGCAGGGCTCTGGTGCAATGGGGGTAGTACAGGGCTCTGGCACAACATGGGTAGTACAGGGCTCTGGCGCAACATGGGTAGTACAGGGCTCTGGTGCAATGTAGGTAGTGCAGGGCTCTGGTGCAATGGGGGTATTGCAGGGCTCTGGTGCAATGGAGATAGTGCAGGGCTCTGGTGCAACGTGGGTAGTACAGGGCTCACACAGACCACTTCTCTGTACTGCCCCACACTGCACACTTTCAGCACACGTGGTCTCAGGCTGCGAGGACACCATTACATCTGTCCTCGCTCCCTGGAGAAACCCTTTCATTCCCTGGGGACAGATCAATACATAACATACATGTGTTTATATTGATGAAAGAATGTCTCTATATGCATACTGTATGATTCAAAGATTCTCACAATATACTATTGGAACATGTGTTATTATGTATTAGCCTACCACTCTATCAACACTTGGTTCACCTTCCCTGATTCTTGTGCTGTAAATATTTTGTACTATTATTGTATTAGCCCTCTATTGCAGATTTTTTATTTTTGTAAAAAATCCCTCGTTTCCTGCTATTTAGGGCTTTCTGTATATATATATATATATATATATATATATATATATATATATATATATATATAATTTAGCTTCAGAAAGTCCTCCACCTGTTCCCCTACAACGTTGATTATATGTAGCAATTTTTTCTTACTTCGCCAATATCTTTTTTGGACCTCCTTTGTCGACCTTTTTAAAGCAGATGTTGCATTTCTCTTTTTGGTTATTTCGGTCCATATTTTCAGTTTAGAAGCTGATCCAGACCTTTTGCCAAAATGAATAGATTAGTGTTCCAACACTTCATCAAGGAAAAGCTCAACTGGGGGGCTAGGATTTTTTTTCCCTTTCTTTTGGATTCATTCTTTTCTTTTTGTTTGTGACTCCCTGTGTCTTTATTTGTGACCAATTAGCTTGTTAAGGCACCTGAAATCAATTGCAATTTCAATTACATGGGTCGTAAAAACTACTCACAAAGGGCTTTGCGAGCCCGTTGCTCCCTTTGAAAATAGAGGCGTATAATTAGTGAGCAAAAAAAGTCATAGCAAAAATGCACTGTGACCTCTATGTTTGTTCGAAATGTGCCTCTTCTGAAAATGAGGCGATTTAATGCCTTGAATATGTTTTATTGGTATGCCCAATTTATCAACTGAACAAAACAAATCCTTTTTTAATGCAATCCACTGGCTCATTTGTTTCTTCTCCATGTTCTTGCTCTCAGAAGTTTTTTTTATTATTATTATTATTATTGTAAATATAGTTATAGTGCTATATATTTTACATTTATTTATTTATTTATTTATTTATTTATTTATTTATTTATTTATAAATGTATTGAAAATAGAAGACTATATTCCCACAAGGAGTGAGGGTGGAGCAAGATGCAGTTAAGGTTACTGGCTGATAAACAGAGCCCCTGTGACGTCCCGGTCTGACCTGGACCAAAACCTGTGCAAATTGATAAAACCATTATATTCAAATAAGAGGTATTGTTTGTAAAATGATTTTTAATCTATGTGTCCCGCTTCTGATCTTTGGAAATCTGGTCACCCTAGCTATAATTCAGTGTAGTTGTTGTTTAGTATCGACAGAGCTTTCTGCCCATCGTGCTGTAAGCTGACAGAGTGGATAGCTGTAGTTAGTGAATTATCCACGGTCCAGTGTGGCGGGTGAAGGGAGGTGACCTTGGCAGCCCTGTTTTGCTGGTGCCATTGATTTGTTTGCCTCTGCTTTCCTGAAGGGGGTTTTCAAGAGATGTGTGGGAGCAGCAAACCTAATCAATGAGCCTGACAGGCGATGCCAGGGTGTAGAATTGTATTGAATATCTATTTACTAAAGAATGTGTGTACTGTCCGTTTTACATATTGCTCACACTGTACTATGTAACACAGTTCAAAAGCCCAGCAACAAAAATAATAAACCAGATCTGAAATGGCCATGAAATCTGGATGTAATTGACTCTACAAAGGGAATTTAATTATAAACCAGAAAATGAGTACAAATAGAAGCCTGGAGGAATGAGGCTATTGCTGCTTTTCATTTTCACATAATTTAACAATAGGTAACCAGATAGACCTATGTGCTATCAGCAATGATGAAAAGATCCAGACTTCAACTCATCGCAGACCAAATGCTCTTCACTTTCTACGGCAGACTGAGCAAAGCTTGACATGTGAATGCTTCCTGTGGTATGATGTTTGCATTGTGCACTTCCAGTTTACCAAGAGGTATGACTCTAGAAACCAGACTGCTGCAGTGAATGCTCGTATTTGACCTATTTTCAATTGTTTTGTGGAAAGATACTGTACTGGCTTCTGTCATTATATTAAGTGGGTTTTTATCTTATATTGCTGAGAAGGTCTGTCTATGGTATTTTTCCTGGCCGCTGTATGACCTAAACAAGCTGAATCATTTTCAATCCTTATGGTCCATAATTTGAAAGGGTTTACAAGATTTGGAAGAACCAAAATGGCTTTTATATTATACAGTACCAGAAAATCAAATACAGATAAAATATCAGATCAGACACTCAAATGAATTAGCATCTGCCGCTCAAAACTATGCATATATTACTATTTAAAATCTGATTTAATCAGAAAAAGTCCAATCAACAAATGCAGCCGGAAAACCTATAGTTACACATTTGTAAAACTCACTGAAAAAGCAACCACTACAACTGTGAAACACAAAGAGAGTATAAGAATTTGTACTGGTTTCGAAATGAATGTTCAGAGAATATTATCTTTGGTTTGTCTATTCCTGGCAGCATTGGTTTCTTCATAAAGGCTCTGTCAAGTCTACCAGATAACTTAAACATATATTGGGCCAGACACACTGACTACTCAAGAGATTCCGCTTTTTTTGTAAAAAGAAAACCATGAATCCAAAAAGAATGATCAGGAAACAACTATTGTGTATGAACTCTCAATGTAGTCAAAATTCTGGAAGATTAACTGTTTGTTTTTCACATTTACAGTATAAATCTGGTGAATCTATCAGAATGTATCACAATGCAGACTGTTGTTCTAATGATCTGGAATTCCCGTAGTATCAATGTTCTTGACCAGCAGAGGCCATGAGCACTGTCCACAGAGGAAATCTTCACACTGTTGTGGCTGTGTTACTGCTAAAACCACTAGGAGGCAGCATTGCCACTATCAGCATGGTTCTCTTGAAAGCAGGATTTCTTTGTGTATTTCTGACAAAGTACAAATTCTATTTATTTGATATTTAAAGCAGCTAAATGTATGTATGTGCTTTGAAATACGCATTTTGACTACAGGTACAGTAAGTTAACACATTTTTAACATTGTTCCTAATGGAAACAAACAGACTTTTTTTCAGAAACTAACAAAACATTCTATTAATAGTACTCAATTGTGCCCAGTTCAATTAACTTAAAGATAAGAAATTTCACTTCATACTGTATAAATTCAAGCATGAAGCAAAGAATGTTTGTTTTTTCTATTTCTATTTATTCAATTAGAACATCACTGAAAAAGTCATTAAAATCTCCACATCCTCATTATTGCACAAATGTATTCTCTCTCCTAAAACGCTTCTTCCTGTATAAAAGTTGGTCAGTATTGGGCATTTTATCTACTGAGCCCAGAGCGTCACATTTGGAGTTTTACAGTTTCAGGGAATCTCTGAGTTGTTAATTCAGGAAGATCAGCTACAGCTGGCTGGCACAATGACTGAGCAGAGCTGTGTAGACAGCATGTTTCAGTGCCTCAACGTGTTCCCCATGTCCTCACATATGGGAAGATACCACAAGGCAGCTATACCCCCTTCATCACGATTTAAAACAGTCAATCCGCTGACCCATCCTGTCGCTCGGGGTGATTGACTCAGAATAGGCGACTGGTCCTCCTTGTGTAATTGATTTTAATGTATCCATTTTCTGAGCTGCCATGTAGAATTATTATTATTATTATTATTATTAATTTCTTAGCAGACGCCCTTATCCAGGGCGACTTACAATTGTTACAAGATGTCACATTATACATTATTTCACATTATACAGATATCACATTATTTTTACATACAATTACCCATTTATACAGTTTTTTTTTTTTTTACTGTAGCAATCTAGGTAAAGTACCTTGCTCAAGGGTACAACAGCAGTGTCCCCTACTGGGGATTGAACCCACAACCTTCCGGTCAAGAGTCCGGAGCCCTAACCACTACTCCACACTGCTGCCCTAATTGCTTAGAAGAAATTTATTTTCCTTCATTTGTGGTACAAGAGTTAAAGGTTATTTCTCACAAGCATAACATATATTTGACACAATGGTCTTTTCAAATCCTAAAACGCAAGACCGACCGACAAATAAACCTCCGTAGTTTTAGTTAGGCTCTGCTCATGCAAGCCTTTCACAAATTCAGGTCTGGTTTAAAGCCTGAGGCGTCCTTTTTTTTGGTTCTTTTTTGCTTTTGAGTCTAGTAAATTCCTATAATAACCTGTCAGATATTTTTCACACTTGTACACAGGTAACAGTTTGGGAGTTTGATTATACAAGCACAAGCATGAACTGAAAGAATCAAAGAAGTGAGTCGCCCCTTGGCAGTCACCGTTGCAGAACCCTGTTATTATTGGAGGTAAAATGACAAGTAAATATGGCACCGAAATTAGGCTATATGCTGGCTAAGCATTGCATATAAATTGTTGATAAATTACACTATGTAACACAATTTTTGTTCCTGGGTAGTAAGTGTTATTTCCTAATTGCTTATGCCTCAAAAGTATAGAAAATGGCTATTATTCCCCACAAACTTTGCTTTTGTGACCAGGACAGTGATATTTTGAAATTTACCTATTTCCAATGAGAAAACGGGCGAATTTGTGTCTTTTCGTTCACATAAAGTCAGAAAAAAACAACATATGAATCCAAATTAACATGTTTTTATACTAAAGTAATACAAAAATGACTACAAAAGATTTAGAAGTGAGTAGTTTTTCAAGATTTACGATTAAACTGTAAATCACTTTCATGAATCAGCCCCCAAATGTAGTCTCCCATCATGTTCTCGTTATACTGTCCTTGGTAGCGGACAGTATAGTAGTTCAAAGTCCAGTATATCCTGGTGGAAGCGCTCGCCTTGCTCCTCCGAGTACGCTCCCTTGTTCTCCTTGAATTTATCAAGATGAGCATCAAGGATATGGACTTTGAGGGACATCCTACAGCCCATTGTGCCGTAGTTCTTCACCAGAGTCTCAACCAGCTCCACATAGTTTTCGGCCTTGTGATTGCCCAGGAAGCCCCGAACCACTGCGACAAAGCTGTTCCAAGCCGCTTTCTCCTTACTAGTGAGCTTCTTGGGGAATTCATTGCACTCCAGGATCTTCTTTATCTGTGGTCCGACGAAGACACCGGCTTTGACCTTTGCCTCAGACAGCTTAGGGAAGAAGTCTTGAAGGTACTTGAAGGCTGCCGACTCCTTATCTAGAGCTCTGACAAATTGTTTCATAAGGCCCAATTTGATGTGCAGTGGTGGCATCAGCACCTTCCGGGGGTCCACCAGTGGCTCCCACTTAACGTTGTTCCTCCCCACAGAGAACTCGGTCCGCTGTGGCCAGTCCCGCCTGTGGTAGTGCGCCTTGGTGTCCCTGCTGTCCCAAAGGCAAAGATAGCAGGGAAACTTGGTAAAACCGCCTTGGATCAGGAATGCCACCATTTTGAAGTCTCCTATGACCTTGATCCCATCTCAGAAAAATGCAGATATGTATCCATTTAGGCAGCTGGAACTAAACTGAACTGGTGGGCTTAAGGTCCCTGTATTTATACTACTATTAATATTACTGGAAAGTTCTAGAAAGTTCTAGAAGTTACTCCAAGTTTACTCAGCACTGAATCTATCTGGAATGTTCTGGAAAATAGGTAAACTTCAAAATATCACTGTCCTGGTCACAAAAGCAAAGTTTGTGGGGAATAATAGCCATTTTCTATACTTTTGAGGCATAAGCAATTAGGAAATAACACTTACTACCCAGGAACCAAAAAATAAAAAAAAATTGTTTCACAGTGTTATTTATGCTCTCTCTCTCTCTCTCTCTCTCTCTCTCTCTCTCTCTCTCTCTCTCTCTCTCTCTCTCTCTCTCTCTCTCTCTCTCTATATCTATCTATCTATCTATCTATCTATCTATCTATCTATCTATCTATCTATATATATATATTCAAATAATACAAATAAAAACATAATTTTTTTAATTCAGCATTGTTTCCAAAAGTTTTAGTTTCAACATGTTTGTTGTATTCAATATGTGAATAATAAAATACAACCTTTTCAGTGCTTTTTTTGTGAGGTTTAGGTGCTGTGCCATGCAACTGTGTCATTTCTCCTAGAAATGCAAACTGTAGAAAAAAAGGTATGTCATAGCCAACATGCTATTGAAATCATTGAAAGGAAACTAAAGGTACATTTTAACAATGTATGGGCGCAATTGTAGGCTACTATATAATGCAATGCAGCTTTAACTCATTGTTTGTCTTTAACAGGAAAACCATATCAGTGGTACACCAGCGGGAAGGATCACCCAAAGACCAGTTCCAACAGTGGCACTGCCGCACATCAGTCCAAGCATGTACAATTCTAAAGAAACAATACATTCTACATTTCAAACCACCACCATTATCCCCTCATTACGCATTTCAATGACTCATGTTCAGTATTGTATAAAATAAATGTGTCATCTACCAAACAAATTACACACACAAAACAAAAAAACAAAAAAAATCTAAACTGACTTTCTATGTGGTTGGCATATCTGTGATAAATCGTCTCTTAAAAAACAAACATGGCCACTCTATTCTTATTTTACCACCTTCTTTCAATGCAGTAACAGGTTTTTGCTTGAACCAATTTCTTTCTATCTAGTCCATACTCATTTCTGGTTGTTAATCATCAGATGGGTGTACAGTATATGCCCTTAGAATGTATACAGGTTGAATCACAGATACAAAACAGCACTGATTAGGGATGGACCCAGTTCAATTAAATGTCTTTCTCAGCTCTGCCTTACTGTCAAAACAAAATAATACAAGGTATTTTGTGTAAAATAGGTTATATTTTAGAAAGGGCATATGTTTACCCCTTTTGGGGTGGTCAGGGTGTTTATTCAAACAGGGAGACTTGTCTCGCAGTACACTCAGTGCATCTTGTACTCATAGCTACAGTATTGTGTGACAGGAGCTCGGGGTTTTAAGGACTCTTCTTATCTAAACCTTGTCTTGAATTTCAGCCTCATTCATCCACACTCCCTTAAATGTAGTTATGCTTGCTAATTACTTGTGTTATGAGCTTATGATGTGAGATTGCACTTCATTCAACTGAAGACTTGTTTGTTGTTTCTATATAACAGGAGTGCCACTTTGTCACAGTATACTATTATTTTTCTTCACAGGCTCTTTTGATTTCCCTGTTTATTGTGCAAGATTTATAGTGAACTTTAGAGTGCTTTGCAACAAACAATACCTCAGTTTACACTGATTAATACCTGGAAATGAATGTCAGTATGTACAGGTGGAACACCAAACAGAATAACAGATATCCACAAAGGTCAACGCAATGTTGGGATGATGCATTTTTATTGTATTGATTCTCTATATACGTGTTTAATTATATTTATTGTAACCCATCACTGTGTGTCCACTGCTAAAAGCACTCATGTAAGTGCTGAAGTTGAAACTGTATTCTAACAGATGCATTTTAACAAAATATATTTCTTTAAATTGATGCACTACAACACTAGCATGATCATATACTCAACATAAAGGTGACAGTATTATTTTTAAACTTAAAACAATTTTGTTCAAAGAAAACGTGAGACAGTAACTATAAGGAGAATTTTGTAATAAGGACATTTTGGCAGATTTTGATCTCATAATGTGTAAAGAATAGTACCTGCCAATAATATTCAGTTCTGACATAGCCATTGTAAGGTGCTAAATGTACAAAGCTCTAGGGTAGATAAAAGTTTGCACAACATCATATAAGCACATATCAAAGATAATGGTTACTTTCCAGAAATATCAGCAGTGTTATAATCACATAGGGTACTTTCAACGCATGGCGAATGGGATAATAATCAGACATCCTTTTTCTCATCACAGACTGTATTATCAGATTTAAGAGGCAGTATATTTCAAACTGTAGGGGTGGTTTGAATCACACAGGGAAGTCTAAGCCTCAGAATGAGAACATGGTAAGAGCAAGCCGGTGAAGAGTGGGTAGCGAGCCAGTGTTCCACAGGCAGTAAATAGAATGTTATTACTTCTACTCTCCAGTGGATGTGTGGGGATGTGAATACCAAAAAAAACATATGCCTCTCTGGTTTAAGGGCAAATGTACAGGTTTGCATTCCAAGGGACTGCAAGACTTCTATGGAACGTCTATTATTTCATATATCCTCCTACTTCTTCACACTCACATGCTGTACTAGTCATGCCACCTTTTTCCGTTAGTTTCCTGATGAAGGTATCTGATATCACGTCATTAGGCCATCTCGGTTTTATAAGCCAGAAGTGACTCCCAGGGATCTAGCTCTGATTATCAATAAGTAGTATACATTAACAACAACAAACAAAAAAAAGAAAATAGATATACATCCCTGTGAGTCAGTCATGATTGCAGTTCCATATAAAATTACAATTTCCAAAGTTAATAATGACAATAAAAAAGAAATGAAGACATTATTAAATGTAAATGTGATGGAATTGGGGATTTAGGTTTTCCAACCCCAAGTTAATAGGCATATGGTTTGGGGTTAGCTGAGAGCTAAACTAGATTAAAGAGCTCAAGACAGAACTGCAGTAGATGTGCTTCTAATGGAATGAAGGATACAAAGGGTGCTGGAGAGAAAGCAGGAAGCAGATGACAACATGACCTCATTGTCTTGGTCTTATATTCAAGTGCTACTACAGGACTTATTATTCAGGATTTTTTTTTTTTTTTTTTGCATTTCATACTGCTGATATGTAGAACTCAATAACCCAAGCTTCAGTCTGTCTGCTCCTGGCCTCAAATCATGTGTACATGTAGGGATATTCAAGTGTTGGTTTGTCCCTCTATGACTGAAGATGACCCCCAGCTCAGATTTAGGGGGTCAATGATCTAAGAAGCATCTTGTTTTGGTGAATTGCTTTCAAAAGAAAGGCCTACATAGTGATTGAATGTCTTTCAATCATCCTTTACATTTTATAATTGTTATTATAATTAAGAAGGGTTCTGAGTTCTGTTGCTTGACATTTGTATACTTTTATAATTGTTTTTATAATTAAGAAGGGTTCCGAGTTCTGTTGCTTGACATTTGTATACTTTTATAATTGTTTTTATAATTAATTAGGGTTCCGAGTTCTGTTGCTTGACATTTGTATACTTTTATAATTGTTATTATAATTAAGAAGGGTTCCGAGTTCTGTTGCTTGACATTTGTATACTTTTATAATTGTTATTATAATTAAGAAGGGTTCCGAGTTCTGTTGCTTGTCATTTGTATACTTTTCTGCTCCATGTGCTGCCATCTCGCTTGCTGGCCTGGGTTGTGTTCTTTGTTTTCTGCATTTGAGAAGTTCTGTGATATTGTGACCTTCAACTCTGTTCACTTCATTTGTAGCTATGCTTTGGCAGTCAGATCAATAGAAACTAATTATAAAAAAACAAAATGTAAATATCAGAGCCACAGAACTGAGAAACATTCAGAATTATTGCAGACATAATATAGCAGATGGGTAAACACACACACACACACACACACACACACACACACACACACACACACACACACACACACACACACACACACACACACACACACACACACACACACATATATATATATAATAGAACATAGAATATAGAATATCTCAAAGGATCACCCCTGACTATCTCATAATAAAAGGAGAGATAATAATAATGTTAATAGAGATTGTACAAGATTATACAAATAATTATAAAGTATTGGGTTAGCACTCCTTTATATCTGCTGTTTTAAATAGATGTTTATACTTTTACTTCACAACCAATATATTAATAAAAATGTACATGTGAAAAGAACAGATGCCCCCCCAGGCTACAAATCGCTGTTCTGGCTAGCTTATCTTTATATGAGGAGACGTCCCTGCATTCTGACACCAGGTCAGGTAAATCCCAATGCAGAACTCACTAGCCAGCGGTCATGAGTCAACTCTGACCCCATTCAAGAGAAACCCAGTGGTGGAGGTATCATTCAGTGCTAGCATGCCTTTATCAAGTTCAAGATGATTTCAGTAATATGAATGGTGGGATAGGAATGGTATCATTCAGTGCTAGCATGCCTTTATCAAGTTCAAGATGATTTCAGTAATATGAATGGTGGGATAGGAATGGTATCATTCAGTGCTAGCATGCCTTTATCAAGTTCAAGATGATTTCAGTAATATAAATGGAGGGATAGGAATGGTATCATTCAGTGCTAGCATGCCTTTATCAAGTTCAAGATGATTTCAGTAATATGAATGGTGGGATAGGAATGGTATCATTCAGTGCTAGCATGCCTTTATCAAGTTCAAGATGATTTCAGTAATATGAATGGAGGGGAGAGGAAAAATGTTTCAGTTTGAATGTTCTCAGTGTAGTTGTCTTCACAGTAAAATGTTATTCATTGTACACTCATTCACTATGGAAGTGACATAATATAGTATATTGGTTGAGATTAGTACTTGAGTTACAATTCCTAGTCTATATTTGTTTGATGAAGAAACCCCCATTCATTCTAATATTTAATATAAACTAAAAAAGCTGTGTGAAACAAATACAATAACAATCAGATTCACAGTTACCAACACCAAATTCAGCATTTTCCATATTGGCTGGAAGTCTGGCATGACAACTTGGATTATCCTGTATAGTGCTGGTCACTGATACTTTCTGTAAACTCAGTCAGTGAGTTGTTCTTTGAGTCTATTATTGCGTGACTCCTCAAAATTCAACTGATCAGATGAAACATTATTGGCATGTAAAACAAACTATCATTGAACAAATAGATAGGAATTGTTACATCCACACTGTTCTGAGGTATTGACTTTCATGTCACATATTGTACATTAAAAGCACCACTTACCTTGTCTTATTCTTGTTGATCATCGTGCAGTGGCTTCATTGACACTATATGAACTGTACTAACAGAGTCAACATTATGTACACACTTAAATGACACAGTTCATCATTTTAATGAGATGCAACAGACAGAGTGGTTCAGTTGTATTTAGTACTGCTAGATGACTATGATCCATTTGGTTATGTCTACAGCTTGAATAGCTAGTGTGCAGCAGGCAGTGGTGAGTTCTGGTATTGCTGGCAATCACTTGGATGCTAGAGTTCTGTCAGTATTATGGTCTGCTCCCTTCCCTGCTTTTAACAATGTCAACTCAGAGTCCATTGTCCCATGTTTACTTCTGTCAACGGTTTATTTCTTTATTTTAATAGAATGTTACCTCGATGGTATTATAATTTTCACACTGTACGGAGTAAAAAAGCTACATTTAAATGATTTTCAAAACTATCAAAACAATGAAAGAAAAATACTGAGCAATAGAAAACAGCACCTAAAATACTCTAGGCTACCCACAATTAAATGTATACTGATACAGTGTACCACTACCATACAGTGTACAAATGCAATACACATAGGGCAAAAGTACAATACGTAAATTAAACACTTGGGCTGAAACTTACATTAAAAAAATCACTTCATATAAACACCTACTGTACAGTATATTCAAACAGATGGGGCCTGTTTAGAGAAAATCTAGTGCAAATAGATGGGAGGGAGGTGTACTTGCATTGCAGTCATTTCTGGTTTGCAGTGCCGTGCTAATAGCGATCGGATGTTAAATGAGAGAAAGCACACTGTGTGCACTAATTGGAGAATGTTTTAAAATGCATTCAAGAAAAGATCCAAGTAACTACAGATCAGAGGGTTAGCATGTTCCTGACTGTTAGCACCGAATCACTTGAATAACACACTCGTACTGTACCCTGTATATCTACAAATCAGTGCTAAATACAATACATACGTCTTTGTATCGATCGCTGAGGTGCTCGACTATGAATCGCTGACAGAAAAACTGCAGATATTTTAAACGTACCCCTCTACTTTTTTCAACACGTATTTTCACTTAATATTTTAAATCTGTGTACAGTAACTATTTATCAATGTATTCATTGTTGCAGTTTATGCAACACATTTCAGCTGCCAGGGTAATTGTGAAGGTGCGTCTGAATGACTTACTGAATACGTCTCTGACGTTTTAATGAGAGGCAAATGAACTGTATAGCACGCGCTAACCGCTTGGAATTAGACTGTACCTGAACAACCCATAAGAACCACGGACAGCTCCACCAGCTCGAAACGTTCCTCCACCTCACAGCACATACCTTCCTCTTTAACCTGATTGACGTTACCAAAGCTTAATCGGAAACCAGCAGCCAAAACAACATCCAATAAAACAGGCTGTGGGCAGGTCTATTGTGCTTGTGGAAACAACACAGGAGGAGCCAGAAGGCTTGTTTTCAGAACGGACTCAGGTTAGGAGGCTCAGTTGAGAGAGGAACGCATCTGAGTGCACACGCTGCTGTCAGGACTGTACTGTACTCATTAAAAAAAAATAGGGACGACAATCGCTTTAACTTCTGCTATTGAACTGCTGCTAACAAAACTTCAGTGATAAATGTAAACACGTTTTTCTTCTTCTGGAGAACATACAGCTGAAGAGGAATACCTCTGTTATATTTCTTTTTTAAATTATTGTTATTATTTGGATAAAAGAACAATAAGGGATGGATAATGAAAAGTACTTGCCGGAGCTCATGGCAGAGAAGGATTCGCTGGATCCATCTTTCCTACACGCTTTACGACTGGTCAATCAAGGTAAACTATTATTATTATTATTATTATTATTATTATTATTATTATTATTATTATTATTATTATTATTATTATTATTATTATATGCTTTGAAGTTTTTTTTATTGTTTTAATTGAAATGTTTTACTCAATCGTAAGTTACACATGTTACATGAAACATTCACTAGGAAAGCTATCCCTGAAAAGTAACCGAGTCCCCAGAGGTGATGGATGACACACTTCTTTGACCATGATCTGTCAGCCTGTAATGCATTAGCGAGGTTCGAGGAGACAGCTACTTTAGTGGGATCAAAACAGCAAAGCAACTGACACAGTTTAATGTTGGGTTTTCCATTTCAATAAGCGTGTGTGCCGTTTACTCGGCTAGTTTCTTTAAAATAATTAATCTTTAATTGTTCTTGTTTTTTCCCCAAAAATAAGTTTTAAAAGCTTTGCAAATTCACATAGCCATGCAGTAACATACATCATTGGGGTATTTACACATACATCGTTGTGTAAAGCAGTTTCTAATCATGCACGTTTCTATTCAGGATCGTTGGTCTAGGTCAGTGTGCGTTTAATGCCACGCGTGATAAACTGTCAGTGGAGACCTGTATTGAGATCTCACACAGGTTTCGCAATAGGAAACGTCGTACAATTAATGGATTATGCATTTGGAATTTAATATGTTTATATTATATTACACAAGGGGCAGTTCTGAAGAGAACAATACTCAAATGAAATATAATAAAACATATGCTCTATAGGAGTTTAGCTGGCTGCGCTGTCACAATAATAATAATAATAATAATAATAATAATAATAATAATAATAATAATAATAATAATGATTGAGTATTATAAATTCTCTAATGTATTAGATTAAATATCTACCTTATTGATTTAACTCTAACACACAAACCGAAAAAGAGTCACCATATATATTTTTTAAAATAAGTGGTAATCAGGTATCATTTAATAGGCTCGCTTTGCTTATGCATATCTATCTATCTATCTATCTATCTATCTATCTATCTATCTATCTATCTATCTATCTATCTATCTATACACACACACACACACACACACACACACACAAGTTAAGTTTTTTAGAATAAATTACAGTGGGCTACTGTTTTCTTTTTCGGCTGGCTGGTGGAGAAAATCCGTTTAACAGCTTTGAATTGGGGTAAATCGTTAACAAGATATGAAAAGTCAGTCAGAATAGAATAATAAGAAATTCGTCTGCTGCTGGTGGCTTAAGGGGACCCCAAGACTTCTGCTTTTTTTACTGCCTCCCGTTTTTTTGAGCACCAGCCGCCACTGGTCAAACTACTAATGTTAAATCAATGTCCTATGTGCGTAGTTCACATGAAAGGCGCTATATAAAAATAAAGAAATTACATTATTATTATTATTATTATTATTATTATTATTATTATTATTATTGATGAACACAATAACAGGCACAGTCTTGATTGCTGTTCCCGCGGCTCCAGTAGAAAGAGTTAGGTTGGGGTCAATGCCTTGATTCGCGCTGTTGAAGAGTAAGTAATTTGGCTCTCTGCATGCAACAGCCAGATTGAAAAAGAGGAAACAAAATAGCATGGTTTTAGTTATGTTGTATTTGACGCGATTTCACAGCACTTCATTGTTCGTTCTGTGTGAGAACAATGCTATTACTTCATGTCAACAATGTTAAAAACAAACAGGTTGGAGTTCATGTTTTACTCGAGTTTTAACATGGTCTGGGACTATGAAAAAACAACGTTTTCTTCAGCTGAATTCCCCTGCCATAGCGTACCTGAAATTCGGGCAGGTCTTCATATATCGGACAACATAGCACACATGCGCTCATTTAAACGTGCTTTTGGGAGACATGGTGATGGAACTGATGTAATTAGGCTGTTCCTTATGTTACTCAGAAAACAGGGTTTCCCGCAGTATCCAAGCAGACATGATTTAATACATGTAAATTGTGCTTGCATGTACAGCTACGGCCAAACGTTTTGCATCACTTAGAATTTTATGTTTGCTAAATAATAATAAAAAGTGCGAACGCAATTCATATCTTAGTTTAATTTAGTTCAGTTTATTGACTTTGTGCCCGCAGGACCAGCACAGGTACATCTCAATAGTGCAGCACTAATACAAAGAGAGACCTAAGTAGAACATACTCAGTAATAAACAATACAACAATTACTATACCTCCAAAGTAATATCAATAAAGATACACACACACACACATATATATATATATATATATATATATATATATATATATATATATATATATATATATATATACACAATACACATACATATATTAAAATATAAAGATATTTATATTTTAATAACAATTTCATCACAACTAAAACAAGTTCAGCTCAGACGCAGATGACACTGAACAGCAGTTTAAACCCAGAGAGGCTTGATAATGACACAGAGGAATCCAGAAGGGCATTCCAGAACCGCAAGGCTGTGCCAAAGAAGGAATAACGACACAACTGAAGAGATAAGGACTGATGGACACAGCAGTTCTATGGAGACCTCTCAGCCCAGGTCTTTTACAAGCACATACTGACACAGAGGTAGATCACAGTAAATGCAGAACCTTACAGACGTGAACAAGAATAAAATAGGACCTTCTGCCACTTTCTGGTTTAAGAGAAGAGCAACTAAGAAAGTTGTCATGAGTAAAATGCCAATTCCAGTCATTCAATACAATCCTACAAGCACATCTGTGCACAGACTCAAGCTTCTTAGTACTGGATTTGTGAAATGGGTCCCAGACAAAACAGTTGCACTATAAAGTTGGTCTTACCAAACTCTTGTAAAGATGCAAAACAACACCTGGAGGGGCCTCTCTAAAGGAACAAAAAATAACCCCCCAAATTCTTCTCACTTTGCTGCAAACATAATTGTCATGGTGTGTCCAGAGCAAGTTATTAGATACCCAGACCCCCAGGAGCTTATAATGAAGATACCCAACCCCCAGGAGCTTATAATGAAGATACCCAACCCCCAGGAGCTTATAATGAAGATACTCAACCCCCAGGTGCTTATAATGAGTGACTGTCTTGATTGGGAAAAAGACTGTGTAGTAAGTGCTCCAAATCGGAGTTAGCTGTTTGTTTTGTGTTTTGTTTATTTTTGTGTTTATTAAAAATTAGCGCGTCAGTGCTTGAAAACTCCATTTCTGTGTGCTGGGTCGTATTCTTAAAGGGGCAACGAATCCGAGTGGGTGCGGATCTTTTACATTTGGTGTCAGAGAGTGTGGGTGCCCCTAAGACCCAGAAATGGATTTGTTACATTTGATCGAGCAGATCACGAGGAATGCAGTTGCTCAAGGAGAGCAACTGGAGAGATGGGAGAGAGAGATGAGGTTGGCTCCATTGAAGAGAAGGGAGCCAACAGAATTGGAGCTGCTGCTCCAAGAATGGGAGCAGGCTAGCGGAGCTCCGCAGCCTCCCGAGCCAGAGGGAGAGGAGCTGCCGCTTCCAGAGCCCAGAGGGGAGGAGCTGCCGCTGTCAGAGCCCAGAGGGGAGGAGCCGCCGCTTCCGGAGCCCAGAGGGGAGGAGCCGCCGCTTCCGGAGCCCAGAGGGGAGGAGCCGCCGCTTCCGGAGCACAGAGGGGAGGAGCCGCCGCTTCCGGAGCCCAGGGAGGAGGTGAAAAGCATACTCCCACCACAGCCCCGACCACCACCCCTACAGTCCGGTGCCGCTGCGTCCAGTCCCTCACCCCTTGCTCCAGGACACCCGGCCGGTCTTCCTGGACCTCCCTGTGCTGGGCCTAGAGCCCAGGAGTCTGCAACACTGGCCACAGCTCTGCCCCTGGTTCCCTGCTCCGCTCTCCCCGAGCACCCAGACGTCGCTGGGCTGCTGCCAGACGTCGCTGTTGCTCCCCCGTTCGCTGCTTCGCTTCCCTTGGGTGATTGGACATTGCTGCGCCGGTTCCCAGGGTAAGAACACTGTCCACTGATGCATCCTCCAGTGCCCCGGCCTACGCTCCGGTCGCCGCTGTCGAACCGTTGGGTCCCCTCGTCACTGGTGCGCAGTCCTTAACTGGCTGGGCCGGGACGTGGACCGATCCACCCTCAAGTCCGCCTGTGGAAAAGGGCGGAAAAGGACATTTATGGACTTGAGGGTGGGTGGTTGTGTTTTAGGGGAGGGGGTGGCCTTGGAATGGCCGTTAGTGTTGCACACTTGGGGGGGAGGATATGTAAGGTAGCGGGAATGTGAGACAGCAGGGAGGGGGTTAAAACCTCCCTGAAGAAAAAAATGGCACCTTTTGTATTGTTTAATTGTATTGCTTTTCTGTTAATTAGTTTTTGTTAATTATTCTATTGTTTTAATTTAATTGTTTTATTATGTATTATCCCCTGCACCCGGGGGTGATTAAAAATTAGAACCGGGTGCAGGGTATTTAAGACGTGCAGCCAGGCTGCACGGGGCTGCTGAGTAGAAGGAGGCAGAAGAGGTGCTCTGTCTCTGAGCAGTCAGAAAAAGAGTAAGTGCTGTGTAAACCTGTGAGTTGGTGTTTGTGTCGGTGCCAGGTAAACGGCTTAGCCGCCCTGCAAGTTAGTCAGGGAAATACCTGTGTAGTAAGTGCTCCAAATCGGAGTTAGGTGTTTGTTTTGTGTTTTGTTTATTTTTCTGTTTATTAAAAATTAGCGCGTCAGCGCTTGAAAACTCAATTTCTGTGTGCTGGGTCGTATTCTTAAAGGGGCAACGAACCCGAGTGGGTGCGGATCTTTTACAATATATATATATATATATATATATATACTGTATATCGTCAGACCGACGTCATCTCGCATTTGTAAATATTGACACTTGCTTTTAAAGGGAGATGCAGCATTTTTGTGCCTAACCCCTGTAAAAGTTGTCCAAATGTTTTTTTGTTTGTTTGTTTTTGCATTTCTAACCTTTTTAATCACAGTCTAGAGCTCTGCATTATAATTTCTCATTTCTCTTTGCTTCAGTGGTACAAACAGATACACGATGGTGTGATTGACAGAGCATTGTGTTTTGAGGAATCATATCATCATAAAGAACTGTCGGTGCGTACCAGTGGCAAGCCTGTCGCATACCAGTAAAGGTACGCGTACCACAGGTTGAAAAGCACTGGTCTAGCCGGTCAAGTGGAGTGGCTCCGTTACAACAGGTCACGTGGAAAACTGAGATGTTCAATTTTAAAAAAGGGATTCAAAGAGGAATCAAATGAGAATCTTTGGTATGAGGCTGTGCACAAAAGTTGGAAACTTATGAAATGGTCAAAAATCACTAAAGAATCGTGCCAAAAGCACTTTGATAAACATCCTAATCGTTAAAGGTTATTATTTTTAAAGGTGCCTATTAGCTATTAATTAAATCAGCATTTTGGGGTTTTTGCTAAAAAAATTGCTGAAATAAATAATTGTAGACATCCATTTCTTGTAACTTTTTTTTTTCCTTCATCCAGAAAAGCAAAATTTATGCTACAAAAGATTTTTCCTATAATTATTTGTTTTCGAGAAATTTCTAGAGATTATAAATTTCCATTGGGGTATGTAAAATTTTGACTACAACAATATATATATATATATATATATATATATATATATATATATATATATATATATATATATATATATATTTTTTTTTTCCTGTTACACATTACATGTGTGAGACATAACTAGACTAATTTGTTGTTCACAGAATGAGTGGAGAGGTCTCTGATAGGAGCAAGATACAAATTATGTTCTTACTATTGATTCATAAATGCTGTCATTACTGCGAATGCTTATTTAGGTGAATAATACAATCGTCCCTTAATGCAAAGCTCTTAACTACACAGAATGCTGTTAAACTGCTCTCTTGGTTATTCTCTGCACCCCCTAAGCACATGTGAAAAGTATGGCCCTTGAGAACAATCTTCTAATGAGCATGGAGTGAAAATGAATGGTCTACTTACAGTAGATTTATAACGTATTAGCATCAGCCTAAACCGTAAGGGCAAAACTGTGCTCAAAATAAATCTGTTAAGTGTACTTGCTGTGGGCAGAGGTTCATGAATGTGTTTGTGCTTTGTGTTACCTTTCACATGTGCTGAATAGTTAGAAAAACTCGAGTCGTACCTCATTACACATAGGAAGTGGCTGGCTACTATTACTTACCATAAGATCTTTAATTTTAATTGACATTACAGGAGGTAATAGGTTCCTTGTAAGATCCCAGTATCACCCTTTCCCTAATGTAATTCTAGTAATCTTTTTGCACTAACCCTTAGATTACAATTATTTTTTTGGCCACAGCAGTTGGGGAAAGAGTTAATGTGACTGCTGTACTAAATTGCTTCTTTTCAGTGAAGGGGAATGTAATTGAGGCACCAGTAGCTGACTCAAAATGATATATGGAGGAAACTTTTAAGGCTTTATTAATGAGATTCAGGATAAACTGTACCACATGTTTGCAGTTGGACACATTTATTGACCATCGAGTTCTGTTTGACATCATGCTTTTTTCCCTTTTGGTGCAAACGCCGCTGAACACTAGACCAGTGGTTGGTTTCAGACACTCTGATTAGCCCTAATCTCGGACTACACTCCTTATGAAAGGTGTGATAATCGACTGTTAGTGGTAGTCATGTTCTGTGAAACTAGCCGTCAGTCAGGCAGAAACTATAATGCTATACTGTGTGATATTTAAAATGAACTTTGCAAAAATCTTTAATTAAAATGTGTTCACATAACAAAACTATCTGAGCCACATTCATAGCTTGAGATCTCTGTTATTTGTGCTCAACATACACATTACATGCCTTGCACTGTCTTTGGACTGTCAGACTGCAAAATTCCTAATACCGACTGTCTGCTTCTGTTTACTTTGCAATTATTTGAAATCATTTAAGAAGTCAGTAATTCAGTGCTGTCAGATCAGAGCTGGGTGTATAACAGTTATCTTATCTAATGTATTCTTCTGGTTTAGAATCTCTTTGCATATCAGCCTCTGTTTCACGTCCTGGAGACTTTTTAAAATGCTATAACTGTATATAAATATGCCTTCTCTGTAAGTACAGCTGGCAAATGTAACATACACCACATTTCTTCTGTGTGGTATTTATTACATCCACTGGGGGCAGTGTTGTAGGAGTTACACCCTTTTGTATCATCTGTACTCAGAGAAGAAACCACATCTGAGAGCTCAGAAAGATTCTGGGTTCTAAACTAGAAGAACAATGAATTAGTTAAGGTAACTGTGTCGCTGGGTAGGTCTACAATGTATACTTAAATGAAGTATAATACAATGGTAATAACTGGATAACTACCAAGGATTCATACAGTTAACTATACTGTGTGCAATTATACATGGGAATGGTCGGTGCCGTAGTGTTACTTTGTAACAAGTTGTTGTTTACAAGGTCTATTGCATGTAACTACTCAGGACTTGTAAGCTGGGACCATTAGAAAGTAAGCAGTTATTACCATGTAATAACACTGCTATTCATGCTGTGTAATCTAAAATCCTACCATTACATACATACTGTACCAAGTTACTCTTTAAGCCCATTGGTGTCAATAGATAAGAAACGTATAGCTACAAATAGGCTAAGAAGGCATCTGTCGATTTACGTAGGATCAAATTCAGTGGTGCTTTCACACAGGTAATGGTAATCATAATCCTTTGCTTTAGCAAGAGATGCCGTTTGACAGCAGCAGCATCAAAAAACACAAACTGCCACAGAGGGACAGAGGGAATAGTGTGCTTGCTGTCTGATAGTCTTGGAATAACTGCTCATATGCTGTAAATTGCAGTTTTGTTTTGACAGAAGAAAGATTTATTAGAAGAAAAAGTATAACCACAGTAATCAGTTTCCGATATGAAATTCAGCCCTGTGGTGACTGTGGAAATGTGTGGTTTGTAAGAGCAGAAGAAGAGCTACATTCAGAAGTCATGGCAATAATAAATCCATTATGTTGGGTGCCATCTCCTCGCTGGGAGTGTCGCATTTATGAATGCAGGTTTGCACTCGTAACAACAAAAAAAACTGTCTTGCAAAGTAATCAGAAATAGTTCCTTATCATTATTTCGGTCAGTTAGTAAAAAATGCAATCAGCTCCCTTTAAATATATGTTGTGTCTACAGTATCTACACAATATAAAACACATACTTCAACATAGAGGAGGCTGTGTGGTCCAGTGGTTAAAGAAAAGGGGTTGTAACCAGGAGGTCCGCGGTTCAAATCCCACCTCAGCCACTGACTCATTGTGTGACCCTGAGCAAGTCACTTGACCTCCTTGTGCTCCGTCTTTCGGGTGAGATGTAGTTGTAAGTGACTTTGCAGCTGATGCATAGTTCACACACCCTAGTCTCTGTAAGTCGCCTTAGATAAAGGCGTCTGCTAAATAAACAAATAATAATAATAATAATAATAATAATAATATTACTGTGCAAACAGTTTCAGATTCAACTTGGACATCAGAATCAATGTGATCTGTCTGTACACAATCTTCCTGGTAACACTTTACATTGTGTATCTAGTTACTGTGTATTTACATAGTACTTACTTAGTAAATTCATGTGTACATACACATAATTACAGTGCTATTAAGCATAGTTACAGTGGCACTCCAAATGATGACTGTGAAAGATCCAAAGAGCCAAATCAGTCAAATCCGTCTTTCCATCTTCTCATAAATCAAGGCTGATGATATGCAGCTGATGAAAAACAGTACTGACAATATTTGATGAAAGGAAAATAACTGAAAGATGAGTTTGAAAGTGGTATGTAGCCTAGCCTGTTGAAAGGGTTAAGATGTGAATCTGTGCAGTGTAACGGTTATGTAGTTGGAGTGAAAGTATGACTAGTTAGGTGTACAAAAGTGTGTATGTTCAATGAAAGTGCCATTCATATCAACTTCATTTTTTCACATAAAAATGTGTTTATTACACATAAATAAAATATATATATATATATATATATATATATATATATATATATATATATATATATATATATATATATATATATATATATATATATTCAGTTTGTGACTAGTCCATTTTAAAATATCAATAAATCGTTTAATATAAATGATATAGCGTCAAAATAAATGCGTTCCCTAGTGTATTTCCATGTTGACAAAACAAGTTAATTGTCATTAAACCCGGATGTCCTGTAATATACATATGCATGGATAAAAGTGCCTGGGGTTTGCAAAAATCTGAAAACAAACAAGAAATAAAAGGAGAAGGACATTTTGACCTTACTTTGGCGACTTAATTCTCTTACTGTATGACAGGTATTGACTTTTATTCTGCATTTCACCTAAGAGTGTTGGGATCTACAAATTAAAAGTGAAATGGTGCTTTTGGCTGATTTACTTTTGCTGCTCCAATACCTTAAAAACACGTGAACAAGGCAGTGCAATTCCATTTTCTAAAGTGTCCTACAAACCAACGATCATGAAACACTGTACATGAAATAATAATAGCAGACCACTCTCAGTATCATTACAGCGTGTGAACCCTTGGAATGAAGAATAACAGATAAGCTTACAGAAAGAAGCCTGTCTGGTTTTTATGTTCAATTTGCGTTAGAAGGAGCAGTTGGGTGTAAAGCAGTGTCATGCTCTTTTTGGTAATTAGCTGTGGGAAGTGCTGACACTTTAAAGCAGTGCAGGCTGCCAGGTATCTACACTGGAACGCAGATGTGCTGTGTCGGGTATCACAGCGGGTGGGATGAGGAACAAGGCAGCTCAGCGCTGTCAGCTGATTGTTCCTTCACTGATCCGCAGGACTGGTACAGTGCTTTTTTTAATTCAATGCAGTCACGAAACACTGTCAGTGTATGAGGACTGCTTTTTGCAGGGCTTTCATTAAAATTCACTGATAACTATCCCAGAGATTCAAGTGCTGTTATTTTTTGCTGGGGCTCTCTGGAGGAATTGAAACACAGGCCATCCAAAGTCAGCCTGTTTATTGTTTTCTAATAATGTAGCAATGTGTTTGCTGGTGTATGTCCTTGGATATACAGAATGTCTGGATGTTAGTAGCTGAAATGCTTTTTAATTCAGTTTTTTCAACAGTGTTTTTCCATGTATTAATTATTTCTCATACATATATGAACTCACACACATGCATATAACTTAAAATGGCATTTTTATTTTGAAAGGAGTGGTTAGTGTAACATGTTTATTAAAACATACCATTAACAGTACGCACTGCTCTTTTACTGAAATATGTATATTTACGTAATATGTACAGTTGACTACAGGCATCTAACCCATATTATACCTTGTTTTGTTTGGCATTGGCTTACTTTAAAATCTTTAAAATAAAATATAAAAATGGAAAAGTATTCAGAGGATGGACCACATTTATAAACAATCACAACAAATTCTCCCTACACAAACATATTGGTTTGACCTAAGGTCTGCACCGTGGCTGACGTTAGCGAACAGAGAGTATAACGCATTATTAAAATAAAAAAGGTAAGGAAGAGAGAGTATCTGACCGTTATTAAAAATGTAATAATGTTGGGTTTGTGCTGCACGGTCAAGTTCAATTCCCACCAAAATCTTTTATTTTTAACTTGGCTAAGGATTAGTAAATGTGTAAAAAGTAGCACTTCAAAATCACCAAACCTGATTTTACTTTAGTGATGATGCCTACAACGCATCCGCATGGTTTGTTTTGTATTACGTTAGACAAAAAAAAAAAGCCTGCTAGATATTCATTTGATTTTACTACTGTATTGTTAAGCCTATTGTAGGTATTTATATTTTGACATAATGTAATGTCTACAAAGAACATATTAATGTTATTTTAATATGCCTGCATATTTAGTAGGCAAGTAATATTTTTTACTAAACAAACCTAAATTGATTGAAAACATACAAATACATACATACAGCAGTACTTTAATGACTTACTGTGTGGTGTAGTGGTTAGGGCTCTGGATTGTCAATCAGAGGGCAGTGGGTTCAATACCAGGACACTGTTGCTGTAAAAACCCAACTGTATAAATGGGTACCGGAACTTGTATGTAAAATAACTAATTAGAACTCGCTTTGGAAAAAAGTGTCAGCCAAATAAATACATTATTATTATTATTATTATAATTATTATTATAAATAGACAACAAGACCATAGTGCTGACAAACCCGCCAGAACCAACCTTTATTTCACATACCTGATGATAAATACTTACCTTTATTCATAAAACCACCCAGAACACTAGGTTCCAAAGTTCCATTTGGAGGAAAGTGATGCATGTAATAAAACTAAGTGAGTATAACACTAACTACTGAAAAAACCTACCAACCCGACCTATAAATATCTTCATTGATTAAACAGTGGTAGAAGCAAATTTCAAATGTTTGACACAATGTTACAAGATTCATCACAGTTGTAATTAAACATAGTTATTAAAATTGTAACTAAACATAGTTCAATGTACATTTTTCTGTAGGATCTTTCCGGCTTTAACAAAGTTTGGAGGTTACATTATAACAGTGAATCTTAATGAATCTCTCATGTTTTTATCCATGCCTCCACCAGTAAGTAGGCTCCTTCACCTGTTGTCAATAGAATACATACTGTGTGTAACTTCAGACCTGTTGCCACCCACAATTTGTATGCTAATTATAATTTTTGCTTCTAATTAGTTAGTAAATAGGGTGTGGCACGTTGGGAATTACCATGCGCAGTAATCGTAATTTTCCTCCTGTAATTCTGGCCAAATTACCGCTGCTTAGTAAATCTGGCCAATAGTGTAGTTTTAAATCTATGTGCCCCAGTTCTGATCCATCACTACTGTAGAGCATGCAAAGGTGACATGTACGCCATATTCGATGCTATTGGCTCTTAGCTTCATGAAATAGTAATAGCATGTTGTTGCAGGCAGCACACGTGACTGCATTCATTCATTCACGGTTTTATATGTAAATGTCAATGCAATAAAGAGTAAGTAAAGTAGCTTCAATTGCATGCTCTTCTTTTTACTGTAGCTTTACTTTGTATGGTGCTTACAATCATTCGAGCAGCTGCTATTACAATTACCTACAGCAAATATTATCCATTGATTTGAATAAGTCTGTGTTAACCTGCTTTTAATTGGTCATCTTACAGAAGGAAGAACCAATGCCATCTAGTGAACAGCTACTGTGTACCTTTTTGTACGGCTGGCATTACAGAGTTGTGCACTAGATGGTGTTAGTGCTTTCTATTACAAAGACCCTTTGGGTGATCTAGCCTGTGTTACACATGTCTATGTCAGGCAATTAGAACCGGAGATCTAAAGGCACCTTCACATAGGCAGATAAAAAAGACCTTTACAAGAGTATATTAAAAAACGGGGGAAAAACAATATGTTTGAGCCATTACCATCAGAACCACCTCAGAAGGAGACTTTTATCACAGTACACTTTTAAAGTGGTTGTTCTGCAGATAATTAAAACAAATAATTGATAATAATAATAATAATAATAATAATAATAATAATAATAATAATAATAATAATAATAATAATAAACACCTTTGCGAGATAGATGTTTTTTATTTTTTTTCTTTTCCCGGTCAGGGCAATTGAGGCTTAAGCTTCGAATGTATAAATCATCATATTGAATGAGGAGTTTACTCAGCATGGGTGTGCACTGCGGAAGGACAGTGATAACTAAGGGATCTGAACATTTTGGATCAGCCCAACATGTCCATAAGCTCCATGGAAATGCATTTTGCAGCTTCCTAGTGAAGAATGAAACTGTAAACCCTGAACAGATTGGTATGGAAGTGCTTCTTCTGGTTCATGCTTCAATGCTTAAATAATGTAGTTTTCCATCCGTCTATTGTCTAACATGCTTCTTACTGGTTCAGACAGAACGTTGTAGTATGTGCCTCTATTTCAATATACTAATGTGTGTTTTCTACAGGCTGACATGACTTTTTATTCACAAGATTGTAGTTGCAAGAGTCTATTTCGGTTGAATTATTTGTTTTCATCGTTTAAATCAGTTCATATCCATGATCCTCTTATTCTTGTTTAAAAACGACTCTAGCAATACAACTTATTTTTCCTTGAGGGTAAAAGCACACGGAGAGGCATGGTACTTTAGATGTAGTGCCAGTAAACCACGCAACCTTATCCTTAACTTTTAACCACATTTATAAAGCATTGTTATTGAACATTCTTCAGAGAAAGACTTACTTGTGTTACTCAGATTTAATATAGATGCATTAGAGTTTCATGGCTATGACTTAATTTTGAACTTCACATTAAGATATTAAACTGAAGGCTTGAAGGTTTGCATATAGAGGTAAATGTGATGTAGCTGTAGATCCAGAGACCTATTTCCTTGACTGAACATGTGGAAGCATGAACACGTTTTCTAGTCTTCCAGTTTTCCAGAAAACATTTTCTCATTCACACAGGGATGCCCAACATACTGTAAGTTTCATTCCTAACCTATTACTACTAAAAAAAAACTTAGCAGCAGACAAACATTTCAGAGAGAAGTCAGTATCACTGCAAAGGGTGTAATACCCAATCTTTTATTTATATCTGTTTATTAAAGAGAAGAAAAATGGCTGTTAACTTAATATACAACAACTTATTGTAATAAAAGGTCTGTTATGCACCTTTAAGCTTTTCTTCTCGATTTACAATGCTCATTTAGGTTTAGGTGCCCTCACCGCATCCATCCCCGCAGCCGCTCAGGGGAACTAAAGATCTGTGGAGGTCCTCTGTTCACATGACCAAACCAATTGCCTCATAAAGGTGTCTGTTAAATAAACAAACAAATAAATGCAAAACTCCCTGTGGAATTCCCGGCTTCGTAGAGCCAGAATGCAAACACATGTTTCTCTGACTGTATGACTCACCATGCACACCACACCACCAGTGGTGCATTTGTTAGGTGAGCCACTCGGGCCACCTCGTTTTTTGAAAGTTAATTAAAGGGAGTAATCCCTTTGAAAAAAACAAACAAAAAAACATTGATAAACACTTCTAGTTGAAAAGTTGGTTTAAGTTTCTTTTTAGTAATACTATACTGTAAAGTTCCCTGTTTCAAAGAAGTTGGGGATTTGAAAACAACAGCATTTGGGTTGTGAAAACTTGCAGTGAGTTTTAAGCCCTGCAATGGTATTCTAAAGGGAGTGAGCATGTTTAGCTGCAGAGTATCTGGTACACTGTTGAAATATGCTATACAGAGGAGTGTATTGGAATGGGAATATGTCTGGTAGGTCAATGAATATTTAAAGCAGAGTGTTCAGGCAGGCTTGTAGGGCTGCCCTGCAAGTACCCTACAGTACATTAACATCAATACAATAATTAATGGGATGTGATTAATGGGTCTATCTTTTGTAATGAGGGCGCCATGGCAAAATGTGTGGGTGCGTGTGATTAATATAGAAATTAACAAAGTGCTGCAAAGCTCACAGCATGAGCCATGCTGCTCTTTCTTTCATTTTGTTTAGCAGATAAGGGGTCCTGCCTCATCTTTAGCTGGACTGAAACCTCACGCTGGGCTTTAATGGACTTATTGCTAGTGGCACACTTGGTCCCTCTTTAACAAAACTGATAATGGACTTAATCATTAATTCCAGGCCATATGGACTGTGTTTTGTCAGCCCTGCTCTGTGTTCTCAGCCCTGCTCTGTGTTGTGTTGGCCCTGTTCTGTGTTCTCAGCCCTGCTCTGTGTTTGTCAGCCCTGCTCTGTGTTCTCAGCCCTGCTCTGTGTTGTGTTGGCCCTGTTCTGTGTTCTCAGCCCTGCTCTGTGTTTGTCAGCCCTGCTCTGTGTTCTCAGCCCTGCTCTGTGTTGTGTTGGCCCTGTTCTGTGTTCTCAGCCCTGCTCTGTGTTTGTCAGCCCTGCTCTGTGTTCTCAGCCCTGCTCTGTGTTGTGTTGGCCCTGTTCTGTGTTCTCAGCCCTGCTCTGTGTTTGTCAGCCCTGCTCTGTGTTCTCAGCCCTGCTCTGTCTTGTGTTGGCCCTGTTCTGTGTTCTCAGCCCTGCTCTGTGTTTGTCAGCCCTGCTCTGTGTTCTCAGCCCTGCTCTGTGTTGTGTTGGCCCTGTTCTGTGTTCTCAGCCCTGCTCTGTGTTTTGTCAGCCCCGCTCCTCTCCGCTGAGTGGTAGCGCAGATGCGGGGAGCCGGGGGTCCTCTTTTGGGAGCAAGTGACGTTCACTTCCAAACCTTAGGCCAACTGAACTGGCTTCAACCTCCGAGACGAAGGTTTTCCGAGAGTTAGAGGGGACCCCCCGCCAAATTCTTAACAATCTCCCTATCTTTTGAAGTTCCCCCTGAGGGCAGCATACATGGTCACCGGCCTTGGAGGCTGATCGGTTCGGTGTCACCTCCGTGAGGACGGCTCTCCACGAGCCAAGGGGAAAGCATGTCATCTTCCTAAAGTCACAAGCACAGAATTCCTATTTCAAGTCCCAGGGCTTACTCCTTGCAGCTTGTGAATTCATCTGGCATTATCTACAGTGTGTGCAATCTTAGCTGCTGGCTCCTTTTGAGAGATTCTTGACTAAAAAAAAAAAAAACATGATCTGGTGAACTGAACTCTGCTAGCCCCATACTAATACAGCTAATACAGTGTTAAGATAGAGACACTTTGAAAATACAGTATGCCCCAACATGTCATCCACTTTTTTTACACAGAGAATTGTGGGAGTCTGGAACAAACTCCCCAGTAATGTTGTTGAAGCTGACACCATGGGATCCTTCAAGAAGCTGCTTGATGAGATTCTGGGATCAATAAGCTACTAACAACCAAACGAGCAAGATGGGCTGAATGGCCTCCTCTCGTTTGTAAACTTTCTTATGTTCTTATGTACTGTAACATGGATTGAATATTTACCATTGCAGTGTTCTGGTTATCCTCGATTTCCTATATTTATACAATAGTTTTATTGTGCTTCTACTTTATTTGTTCTTTACCGTGCTTCACCATATTTATTTGTTCTTTACCGTGCTTCCCCAAGATTTCAAAAAGCTTTACTTACTACACTACAATGGTTAACTTCCAGAGACTTGGGAATGGGTGGTTGTTTAGTGTTGTGTTGTGTTAATAGGCATCCTGTTTTTCTGTCAGGAATGCTCATTATTGTTCCAGCTGTTACTGCTTTGAGTAATTTTTCTATAATACACATGGGGAACATCTGCAACAAGCTAGTGCCTTAGATCAGAACATCTCGAACCAGATTTTTGCAGCTGGTTTCTGTAAATCTATTTGCCGATTAATACAAACAGTAATTCCTTTGAGATGTCAACCCAGAGGCATGTATTGAGAAACCAGAGCAGCAATTAGACATGCTTTGATAAATAGAACACGACCAGTGGTCAGTGTTCAGATGTGGAATCCCATTGCTTCAAAAGCACAATAAATATGCTACCCTTTCCTTCTTCAGAAATTATTACAACATACAAATACAACATACATTTCTTGTTAATACGAATTTCAAGGGACTAGCAAAAAAAATGTAATCTATTATCAGTAATTCGTATTATCAGGAGTCTAAGCCAAATCCCTCCTCTCAGTTTTTATTGAAGTCACACTAACACTGAAATCAGATTTCAATTACAGAACAATAAAAAATATTGTGCATTTATACACAACAGGCAAGTACTAGGGGTGAAGCGCTGGTGGGCACATTTATTAATCGAATAAAAATGTTGAACAGGAAATAAAATACCTTCACAAAGTAGCCAGCACGAGTATTAATTGTTTTTATTCTTACTTTCTTTATCTCACGACTCACGTCTCTCTCTCCACCCTGAACACCAACCTCGCTCAGCCAAAGCTGCAGGTTTTTATACATGTGACCGTCTCCAGATTAGCAATAAATGAATCAATCTGGGGACAGTCACAGTCTGCACGAGTTTAGCATGGCTGGGGAATTTTAACCCCATCCATGCTTTAAAATAATTAACAACAAAACAATGTTCAAACAAAAGACAGTAACTTTAAATAATAATGCTACAAATACAAAATAACACAAATACAAAAAAAACTTTGCAAATGAACTGCACTTGAAACCTGCATATTATTATTATTATTATTATTATTATTATTATTATTATTATTATTATTATTATTATTATTATTTATTTCTTAGCAGACGCCCTTATCCAGGGCGATTTACAATCGTAAGCAAATACATTTCAAGTATCACAGTACAAGTAATAATACAATTAAGAGCAAGATAAATACAATGACTTTGGTTCAAGCAAGTACAAGTGTGACAAAATACAATTCAATAATACAGCAGATAACAGTGTCAGTGATAGTTACATCAGGATATGATTAAATACAAAATACTACAGATTAAACACTTGGCAGATTACAGTATTCTGAAGTACAGGATTAAATGCAGTAAAATAGGGGGCAGATAAGAGCAAGTAAAGCGCATTTAAGGAAGGGTGATAAGTGTCCCAGGGGAAAAACAGAGGAGTTCTACAGGTGCTGTCTGAAGAGGTGAGTCTTAAGGAGGCACCGGAATGTGGTCAGGGACTGGGCAGTCCTGACATCTGTAGGAAGGTTATTCCACCACTGTGGAGCAAGGGTGGAGAAGGAGCGGGCTCTGGAGGCAGGGGAGCGTAGGGGAGGTAGAGCCAGTCTTCTAGTGCAGGCGGAGTGGCGAGGTCGAGTGGGGGTGTAGGGAGAAATGAGGGTCTGGAGGTAGCTGGGTGCAGTCTGGTCAAGGCATCTGTAGGCTAGTACAAGAGTCTTGAACTGGATGCGAGCGGTGATCGGGAGCGGAGTAGTGGAGTTGCGTGGGAGAAGCGAGGCAGAGAGAACACCAGGCGGGCAGCAGAGTTCTGGATGAGCTGGAGCGGACGGGTGGCGGATGCAGGGAGGCCAGCCAGGAGGGAGTTGCAGTAGTCTAGGTGGGAGAGTACCAAGCATATCCCATTCTGACCACAGGCATTTTTAAACCACAAAAGCATGGCGTCCTAAACATCAGGATATTGTGCAAATTGGAAATGCTGATCGCTTGCATACAGTTTGCCGTTCATAGGCCTGTATTATTGTATCCCGGTTTTTCAGAATGGTAGAGAAAGTGTTCCCGGGAATGTTGAAATCTTTCTTTTTCTTGTACTGTAGTGCATTATCCACGGCTTTCAACACCTCGACTTTTGCCTGCAAGGATAATAGTGTATGTTGTTGCATTGATTCATGAAAATGGCATTGATGCATGAGCACTAAAATAAACAACAGAGGTGCTAATCTGGATGCAAGTGAATACATTTGCCAATATACTCAGCTGTTTGAACTAGGGCTTTTATTCAATGTTTTCTTCCCAGGTGGGGGGGGGGGGGGGGGGGGTTCCAAAATAATTTGCACTAATGGAAATTTGTGTTAAGTGAATTCGTATTATAAGAGGTAATTTATAATGAGCTAAATGACTGCTAAATTTGTCCGGGACATGTAGAAAATGCGTAGTCTCTGGAAATGAATGTAATCCAAGTTCATTTTAACAAGACCTCACTGTAACTGCTTGTAGCAGGGTGATTTCCCAGTGTTGGTGTAATTTATATGTGGAAACAGATTTGTTTTGTGTGCTTTTTGGAGTTGTTATGTTTGATTAAATGATTGTTTACAGACAGGTGTTCGATTGAGACTTGCTGCTTGCTAGGTTTGGTTGAGAGGAAGAGCAGCGAGTGATTGGCTGTGTCGGTCCTCAATCAGCAGGTGGGCAGGTCTCGACTGAATGTCCGCCAGCATAAAAACATCTGGTTCTGGGTGACTGCACCGCCATGCTACAGAGGGGCGCTGCGTACACTCTGCGTACACAGATTCAACCTGATTAGCATTAATCTTGGAATATCCATTGTTACTTTAAGGAAGTCCAAGATTAATGCTGACCAGGGTCTGTGAAACCAACTGATTATGTTGTTCATCTAACTGTTATACCATTATCATCAGTATAACAGCAAAGTCTGAAGCATCAATGGCTATGTTTACAACAGAAATAGAAGTAGCACGCCTTATAAATACCTATAAAGTTGTTCCCCAGTAGTTTAGTCCACAGTCCTCTCCAGTAATCTCAAAGTCATATGCTAGACATGCCCCCTTGTGTCTCTCAGCTTGACCTCTTGAATGCGCTGCACTCTAGATACTGTTTCAAACTGATGCCTTTTTGCTGAAGAGATCGGAGAGGATTACCTGTTCCACTTTCCAAATGATCCGATCTGTTTGGTGTAATCCAACTCAATTTAATTATATCTGCCATTCACTCTCCCTGAACCATGGCCATCAGTGTGGCTTTAAGTCACTGTGTCTTGTTGAGATTCTGGCTGCTCTGAGTGATGAGGTTTGCGGTACAGAGTACAGTTACAAACCCTTTATAGATTCTATACAGCCAGGGAAGTCTCTCAACTCATACCTGCTTTTATATCGTGCGGGCCAAGAGCCTGCCAAGCTTAGGAGATGTTGATTTTTACACATCTGTTCACAACCACAGCAATGTTACTGAACACCTGCCCCTCACTCCTTACCCTGAAGATCGTAATTCATACTTGTAAGTGATCTTTAGACAGGCACGCCAAACATTTAGACTTTCTAAACAGCTGTTTCTTTTGTTTTGCAGCCACTATATATATATATATATATATATATATATATATATATATATATATATATATATATATATATATATATACAGCTCTGGAAAAAATTAAGAGACCACTGCAAAATTATCAGTTTTTCTGGTTTTACTATTTACAGGCATGTGTTTGGGTAAAATGAACATTTTTGTTTTATTCTATAAACTACTGACAACATTTCTCCCAAATTCCAAATAAAACTATTGTCATTTAGAGCATTTATTTGCAGAAAATGACAACTGGTCAAAATAACAAAAAAGATGCAGTGTTGTCAGACCTCGAATAATGCAAAGAAAATAAGTTCATATTCATTTTTAAACAACACAATACTAATGTTTTAACTTAGGAAGAGTTCAGAAATCAATATTTGGTGGAATAGCCCTGATTTTCAAGCACAGCTTTCATGCGTCTTGGCATGCTCTCCACCAGTCTTTCACATTGATGTTGGGTGACTTTATGCCACTCCTGGCGCAAACATTCAAGCAGCCTCTTTGTGGCAACGCTTTCCATTAAGTGTCTCTAATTACTGTGGATTTACATAGTAGATACAGTAATCCATCGCATATCCGACTGCGGTGGGACCAGAGTAAGGGCGGACATGTAAAAAGGCGGATGAATGAATCCTGTTTTAAATACCATTATGCACAGCTGTAACAATTACTATATTTTACACAATTATTGTTTTGAGATTCAGCTTTTAGTGTGGAGCTCTCCCAAATCCCTTGTTTAGAAAGATACAGGGTATTAATGTTTGCCATGTGGGTGCGTGCATTCGCTGCTGAATGACAGGCAAGAGATTGACACGGAGGTTGAAGCTGATACGCCCCGCAGGCAAACAGGATTTATTTACATAACAATACACTGAACAGCTCACGTGACACTACCAGCAATGGCAGCACACAGATCACCTACAACACAGTGTACGAAAACTTTGGTAGGATCTACAATATCTGGGCTAATCTTTTCTGCTCAGTAATAAACTAATGTTGCTGAAAAGGTTGATCGTGGCGGATAAACGGATAGGGTGGATATGTGCATAGTTACAATGTACTTAATGTGTCGATTTTTTTGCATGATATAACCCTAACTCTATACCTAACTCTAAACTGATCCCTACCCCGCTAACCCTAACCCTACAGTAACCATAACCCTTTTCTGATACAATTGTATATATATCGTGCACAAAGATGTACACGTTAAGTACATTGTAACTATGCATAATAACATTATAATAACTGGTGAGCAATGTTTTCAATGGGCTCTTCCAGTTGATATTTCCCATAATAACTGCCCGGTTATTACGGGGACCATGCGCTTGTTAACACCAGCAACAGAGCAAGACCCCAGCACGAGCTGTCAAAATGAAAGGAAAAAAATTGCTCACCAGAGATTACAAAAAATTGGGGAGGGATGCTTGGATGTGTAGCATATCTCACACTACACCATGCATTATTCTCTATGTAATTATGTGTTAGTACACATGTATTTTAAGGCTTGTAGTTTTCTACTAAAAGCCATAACTCCACTCGTTGTTTATATAATGTATTAACCTTTAGTTCTTACTATGTTTTCACATTGAACTTATAGTGCTCACAAGAAGCAATTACAGACAGGATAATCAGTGGCATTGAAGGCAAAAGAAGGTAGATACTCATAACAAGACATTGCCTGTTAAATCTACTGGTTTAAGTTCTCCTGTATTTGAACTTGTGAAAAGGCTTTCCTTTCGGCAACAATTTTGTTGATTGTAGGTAAAACATAGTGTTCTGATTCTACCTGGTTTGCAAACACTGGAATTACAGTAGGAGCTCAAAAAGGTGAACCGATTTGACCACAGAGTATGTTAGCTAACCCAAGCCTGGAGGAAGGCCTAAGCAAACTAGGGAGCCGTCTAGAGCGGCAAATTTAGGGAGATAGTTCAGGGGACAGTTTAGGGGGACAGTACTTAATGAGACAGATTTACAGACTCCTATCATCACCAATGCATAATAGACAGGTGTGTAGGATTATTCAATGGTTCCGTGATAAGCCATTCATGTATCTTAATTACAAATGAGAAATGTAATACTGATAAACTGTGCATACAGACGCTGTTTTCTGCCTTCATGTTTAATAATAGCCTACGTGCTTAATTAGTTTAATTACAGTGATGTGTATAATTAGACTGACAATATTGGGGAAGGTAGTAGTTGGCGTGACAGCGTCTGTGTTGCCCTGCAGCCCTGTCACAGTTTTGTGTTTGTATGTTCAAAACATAGAGTACATTGGGAGTGTGTTTTTTTGATAATATTGTAGCATTGTGTGGAAATGAATGCAGCGGTTTATCAAGCTGGGACTCTACACTGGACCAGCAAAGTGTGCTGCTTTACCAGCCAGTGGTACAGCTTATTTCCTTCTTCGTTCCTTAGTCCCACTTTTCTTTGGCTCTCCTTGGCTGTTCTCTCCAATTCTCTCTCCTTTAGCCGCTGCAGCTGCTTGCCACTGCTCTCACTCTTCTACTTATCCCCCCATCCAGGCCACACCCCTAGTGCATCAGCCACCAATCCCAAGCATGCACGGCTTCCTGCTCTTGGCCCCTGGTTTCCTGCTCTCAATCCCTTGCAACATTCTTGTAACAATTTACCCCTGATTTGTGACAACAATGTTGCAACCGGGTCCCGCCCACTCTGCAAGCTGAGCTCCTGATTGGTGGCGATTCAATCAATAAATCTTTATTTTTATATATCGCCTTTCACAATAGAGCATCGCAAAGCACTTTACAACGATAAAAACATTAATAAATATTACAAAAAGTAATAAAACAATAAAACAATAAAACAGTAAAACAAGCAAGTACAGGTAAGAAAACACCAGCTGCGGTTGAACCTTTGACTAGGTCACAAGAACACAGTTACTCACAGCAGACCCAGGTCATTACAGTATTGTGATGTAATGTAATGGTTACAGCAGACCCAGGTCGTTACAGTATTGTGATGTAATGGTTACAGCAAACCCAGGTCATTACAGTATTGTGATGTAATGTAATGGTTACAGCAAACCCAGGTCATTACAGTATTGTGATGTAATGGTTACAGCAGACCCAGGTCGTTACAGTATTGTGATGTAATGTAATGGTTACAGCAAACCCAGGTCATTACAGTATTGTGATGTAATGTAATGGTTACAGCAGACCCAGGTCGTTACAGTATTGTGAGTAATGGTTACAGCAAACCCAGGTCATTACAGTATTGTGATGTAATGTAATGGTTACAGCAAACCCTGGTCATTACAGTATTGTGATGTAATGGTTACAGCAGACCCAGGTCGTTACAGTATTGTGATGTAATGGTTACAGCAAACCCAGGTCATTACAGTATTGTGATGTAATGTAATGGTTACAGCAAACCCAGGTCATTACAGTATTGTGATGTAATGGTTAAAGCAGACCCAGGTCGTTACAGTATTGTGATGTAATGGTTACAGCAAACCCAGGTCATTACAGTATTGTGATGTAATGTAATGGTTACAGCAAACCCAGGTCATTACAGTATTGTGATGTAATGGTTACAGCAGACCCAGGTCGTTACAGTATTGTGGCGTAATGGTTAAAGCAGACCCAGGTCGTTACAGTATTGTGATGTATTGTAATGTAATGCTTACAGCAGACCCAGGTCATTGCAGTATTGTGATGTAAATAGTTCTGTTTTCGCCTGATAAACTTTTGTTTACCAACGCATTAGATCAGGGGTCTCCAATCCTGGTCCTGGAGGGCCGGTGTCCCTCCTAGTTTTTGTTCCAACTGTACCCTAAATTACTTAATTGGACCAATTAAGCTTATAATAAGCACTTAATTGGTCCAATTACGTAAGTTAAGGTACAGTTGGAACAAAAACCAGGAGGGACATCAGCCCTCCAGGACCAAGATTGGGGACCCCTGCATTAGGTAATTTGACAGCACAGATTCATACATAGGCATAATTTACACTGGGGACGTGGGGGGCATGTCCCCCTCACCTTTTCAATGATGGGGACGATACATTTTATTTCACCATAATGTATTGGTATAATCACTAGTCAGTATAGAAGTCAATGGAAAGAAAATGGGATTGGATCCGGGATCACTGGAGCCGCATCATGAGATGGTGTTTTATACGAGGATCTGGATCAGGCTTTGATCCTGGAGCTACACACACCTTAAATAGGGAAACTGACCAATCAGAAGTGAACATACGTGGCGTGTAATTTAAAGACCCCAGCTGACAAATTTGTATACAACCGGAGATCACAGTAATATTGGGGGAAAATGGCAAACGGATAGACAGAGATAGAGGATGCGCTACATTGCTGAAAAAGTGACTAAATTCGGTAGGATGGTAGATGCTCAAGGGAAGTTGGTGAATATTAATTGAACATATGTCACATGGCTTGGCCGCCATATTGGATTGAAAAAAAACATTTTGCCTAAATGTAAAAATGTGTCTTTTGAAAACCACTAATTGCAGAGTGCTGAAAGTTGGTAAACTTGTTGAGGGATAGTCCAAGATTAAGTGGTGTTTGTAAGAAGCTGATAGTTTGTGTGATATGGCGGCCATGCTGCATGACGTCAAAAGTGCACGGTACAGACGTCATAATCACAACCTACAAAGATCTTCTCCCAAACCGCTAGTCCGATTGAAGCAAACCCAACAGCACATATGATCGTAGTGTGGTTGTCTTTAAAGGTTGTTCAAGGGAAGTTGCTACAATAAAAAACATGGCAGCCACGTTGGATGACATCATCAACATACAAAACTGGCTAATAACTCCTTATAGAGTGCACATAGGGCCATGGTTACTATGTAATAATGGCATTCTGCACTATTTGCTAAAGTGTTTGGTACTGTTACTGGTACTGGTATTGGAAGCCGTAAAGTTGCTGGCAACTCTAGTTTTAAATTGAAACAGTAAACTTAAAACAGCAAAATGAACTTTGTGCCTTGTGCTAAATACATTACCAAGAACGTTTTACACAATTATTATAACAAATTCATCACAATATATTACTGATTTCTAAATTATTTTGCGTGTTCAAATACATCGCACAGACTCTTCCATCTCTATTTATCAATGTTCCAAAAACGGACTTTTGGTCACGTTTACTAAACATTTTTAAATTAATAAATAAACAATTACCACAATGAACATTATCGTAATCACCGTAGTAAAGGTGAGTTCTTACCTGTAAACAGGAATTAATTGAAAGTTTGCATCTCATTGTCTGGAGCTTGGTGTCATTCACATTATCATCGATACACTGCGGTTTCAGGTTCAAGCTGCATATTTTAAGTGAATGGAAGCTAAAAATACTTTTTAAAAACACTCTTTTCTTAAACCTATACAGTACGAGCATCGTTTTAATAGCAAAACTGTATTTATCTGTGGGGTTTCAATTGTGGGGAAACTTCAACGTTTCTAGAAATATATTTCAAGGGCAATTCTCAGCCCTCTCATTTAATTTGCCTTGTGCCACACTTGCTCTAGAGCTCAACGATGCCCCCAGTGGCCGGTTGTACTAAAGGCATCTGATCCTGGATCCAGGCTCGATCTGATCGGAGCTTCGTGCTCTTTGAAGACATGGCTTCGTTATTCCATGACTCAGAAGCGACTGAATAATACAGCTATTTGGCACACATTGTGCCAACAATGTATTGTTTCAAATGATTGCTGCAGGAATGTCTTTGGGTCTTTTAATTAGACATACAAGGGATGCAATATTTTGTTATACTTGTTTGTAACATATTTTATTATTTCAGATAGAAAAATCTTCATGCATGCCCCAGCTACAGAAACTGCCCCCCCCCCCCCCACACTTTTGAAACCAAAGTTATGCCACTAGCTTCATGTTAAATTGGGATCCACAATGTGTGCTACGTAAGTTAAAAAGCTATATATTTTCGGTCTGCCTAGCTTATTCTAACATTGGTATTGGCCCCACAACCTACCGTTTTAAAATGGTTTGATATTTCCCTATAGTGTTGTGTTCTTCTGTAGAATAGTTGTTAAGCATGAAAAAGCTAATTTGCAGCATCAAAGGAACATTAATGCTTTTGCATTAATTTTAACATTAATTTTCAACCAGTACATTTAGTTTCATATTACAGTTTAAAATGATGATGTTATTGAAGTTATGAAACAGTAATTTCAAAATCCCATATACCATGGGAAACCCAGTTTAAAATCCGTACAATTTTTCCAAACAGAAACCAGATTATATATAAGCACACTGAGCAATTGCACAATACAAGCTGAATCAAAAACTTGCTGATTAAAAAAAAAAAAACATTACCTGCTAGGCTTTACCTAGGGCAGCAAGTTGCCTAGCACCGGCCTGACCTAATAAGAAGAAGTCATAGTTATTTTCTCCATAGATTCACAAACATAATCACCTACTGTACTGTCGCTCCCAGTGCCTACCTGTGAAGACATGTCCTCCTGACACTGTTTTCCCAATGCACTTCGATCCTCGAAAGGTGAAAACAAAATAGTAAAGTGTTTGAAAAAAAATCTAGATTTATAGATTAGTGGTTTGCCAAGAGTTCAGACGAGTGGCAGTTTCTAATTGTTGTCAAAGTGTGGTTCAATCTTACGAAGACAATCTGGTCGAAAGGGTTTTATTTTATTATTATTATTATTTATTTCTTACCCTTATCCAGGGCGACTTACAATCGTAAGCGAATACATTTCAAGTGTTACAATACAAGTAATACAATAAGAGCAAGAAATACAATAACTTTTGTTCAAGTGTGACAAACCACAATTCAATAATACAGCAGATAATAGTGATAGTTACATCAGGATATGATTAAATACAAAATACTACAGGTCAAACACTTGGCAGATTACAGTATTCTGAAGTACAGGATTAAATGCAGTAAAATAGGGGCAGATAAGAGCAAAATAAAGCACATTTAAATGAAGGGTGATAGTGTCCCAGGATACAAACAGAGGAGTTCTACAGGTGCTGTTTGAAGAGGTGAGTCTTAAGGAGGCGCCGGAATGTGGTCAGGGACTGGGCAGTCCTGACATCTGTAGGAAGGTCATTCCACCACTGCGGAGTAAGGGTGGAGAAGGAGCGGGCTCTGGAGGCAGGGGAGCATAGCGGAGGTAGGGCCAGTCTTCTAGTGCAGGCGGAACGGAGAGGTCGAGTGGGGGTGTAGGGAGAGATGAGGGTCTGGAGGTAGCTGGGTGCAGTCTGGTCAAGGCATCTGTAGGCTAGTACAAGAGTCTTGAACTGGATGCGAGCGGTGATCGGGAGCCAGTGGAGCGAGCGGAGTAGTGGAGTAGCGTGGGCGAAGCGAGGCAGAGAGAACACCAGGCGGGCAGCAGAGTTCTGGATGAGCTGGAGCGGACGGGTGGCGGACGCAGAGAGGCCAGCCAGGAGGGAGTTGCAGTAGTCTAGGCGGGAGAGTACCAGGGCCTGGACCAGGATCTGGGTAGCATAGTTGGTGAGGAAGGGTCGGATTCTTCGGATGTTGCTCAGGAAGAATCGGCAAGTGCGTGCCAGAGTGGAGATGTGCTGGGAATAAGAGAGGCAGGGGTCCAGGGTGACTCCAAGGTTCTTAGCTGAGGAAGAGGGAGAGAGTGTGGTAGATTCCAGAGGAACAGAGATCAGAGGAGGGGGAGGAGGAGGGAAAGAGAAGGAGGTCAGATTTAGAGAGGTTGAGTTTGAGGTGATGCGAGTGCATCCAGGAGGAAATAGCAGACAGACAGGTAGAGATACGGGAGGAGATGGTGGAGTCAGAGGTGGGGAAGGAGAGGAAAATCTGAGCATCATCAGCATAGAAATGGTATGAGAAACCATAGGATGCGATGAGGGGGCCCAGGGAGCGGGTGTAGAGAGAGAACAGGAGAGGACCCAAGACTGACCCTTGGGGGACTCCAGTTAAGAGAGGGTGAGGTGTGGAGGTTGCTCCACGCCAGGTTACCTGGTAAGTGCGGTTGGAGAGGTAGGAGGTGAACCAGGCCAGAGCAGTGCCAGAGATCCCCAGGTCAGCAAGAGATGATTTATTTCCACTGGCTCATTGTACTGACAGTTGGACTCTGGGAAGGTTGATAAGAATAAGAGGGGGGGGTATAAGGAGTTGCGGTAGATCAGAGTAGATCAGATTTCAGACGTGGAAACCTTAGCTTTCTGGGGCCCTGGAAGTGGCGAGCTGTCAAGACATTCCCTGCACAGGGAGGGAGATTGTGGTACAGGTCTAATTGAAATCTGACAGAATGGTAAATGCAGTGTAGAAGCCAGCTCATGTAAGAAAGAAATGGGAGCAGATGGCTGAGGTGGAAATAGATTAAAGAGAAGGCCAGCTCCTGAGGCTCTTTGAAGCTTCAAGATGTGCAGCCCTGTACTAGAAGAGTCACGGCTTGAATAGATTTATATTCAAGGGGTTATATTTGACATTTTCCTAATTAAAAGTCAATGAACTGTAAATATATATTTAATTTCAGTTTTCACAGTTAATGATAGCCTTATATTTACCTAAGAGATTAACGGAAATGTTTGAAAAACTATGTAGCCTTTTTCTTTTTGATCAGGATGCCACTATCACAGGTATTTTTATTTCATTTTTGTCAGCCGCTTTATATAATAAATGTCCCTCTGCGGATGTTTGTGCGTCTGTGTAGTTCATGTGAAAGAAGCCAACAAGTGGATAGGAGGAAGAGCAAATTAGAAAATGACTCTGTGCAATTATTTTTAGTAATGCAGTGCTTTGTAAGAAAATGCAAAAGAAGGACATGCTTAATGCCTTCCCCACCTCAAACACAAGACAAGGCTAAGTGCTGGACTTCACCGTTTAACTGTGTGATGACATTTAGCCGACTGAAACACGAATCAAATCCAAACCAGATGAAACATCTTGCAAAGTGCAACACCAGAATAGCACAGTTCTGGACAAACGCTTTGCATCCCCCTATAGAATTAACTCATTTTGCTTCATGAAGTCAAATGAAACCTGCTGAATAATGTTACGTTAACATATTAAATTGCACACCACTTTATAGTTTTCCATATACTTACCTAAAAACAGACAAAATGTGTATCATTTTGAAATCTAACATAAAATACTGTACGACTATTATGACTTCCAGTAGACTTTTGCAATATCATTTTGTAGTTTATTTGATTACATAAAAAATATCTAAATTATGTTCATCTAAATTATGTTCAGGTGTTTTTAATACTGTATGAGTTAACTCTGTATTGCTCAGGAGGACAGGTGTTTTTGATACTGTGTGAGTTAACTCTGTATTGCTCAGGAGGACAGGTGTTTTTGATACTGTGTGAGTTAACTCTGTATTGCTCAGGAGGACAGGTGTTTTTGATACTGTATGAGTTAACTCTGTATTGCTCAGGAGGACAGGTGTTTTTGATACTGTATGAGTTAACTCTGTATTGCTCAGGAGGACAGGTGTTTTTGATACTGTATGAGTTAACTCTGTATTGCTCAGGAGGACAGGTGTTTTTGATACTGTGTGAGTTAACTCTGTATTGCTCAGGAGGACAGGTGTTTTTGATACTGTGTGAGTTAACTCTGTATTGCTCAGGAGGACAGGTGTTTTTGATACTGTGTGAGTTAACTCTGTATTGCTCAGGAGGACAGGTGGTTTTGATACTGTGTGAGTTAACTCTGTATTGCTCAGGAGGACAGGTGTTTTTGATACTGTATGAGTTAACTCTGTATTGCTCAGGAGGACAGGTGTTTTTAACCTGTAATGACCTACAAAACTTTTGGCCATAGCTGTAGAGATAGCAACTTTACTGTAAATATATACATATATAAATATATAAATATGCAGTTTAGTCAAAAGTTTACATACCCCAGTGGAAATTTATAATTTCTAGGCAGTTCTCGAAAACAAAGAATTTTAGGGAAAATCTTTTATAGCAAAAGTTTTGCTTTTGTGGATGAGGAAAAAAACTTACAACAAATAGATGTCTACAATTATTTACTTAAGCAATTTCTTTTGCAAAACTCAAACAATTCAAAAGTATTCATACCCTTTGATGCTATGATAATATTGTCTACAAGGTGCTAGAAATTTCAGTATGATAATGCATAACCTAATTCTAGAAAATGCTGGATTGTAGGTGTACATTCTTACAGAGTATGAAAGGGTTAGGCATAGGATGATTGCTGTCATTACCAATACGTCAATGTGGGAAAAAGTAAAGAGCTATCTGAAGACCTTAGGCAGAAATGTATTTATTGTCATAAAGCTGGAGAAGGACACAAGACTTCTAAGCATTTGAGTATCCCAATTTCAACTATTGTTGTTACGATCAAGAAATACAAGACTCGTGGTACTGTCACAACGCTCCCTCGGTCTGGAAGAAAGAATGTTCTTTCACCAAGAACAAGTAGAAGAATTGTGAGGAAGGTAAATAACAATAACAACACCATACCTACTGTCAAGCATGGAGGTGGTAATATCCTTCTATGGGGCTGTTTTTCCTCTAATGGCACAGGAAATTTAGTTCCAATACATTGTAAAATGCATTCCATAGCATACCAAAAGATATTGGCCAATCATCTGAAACCCTCCAATACAAAACTTGGTTTAAAGCGCAACTGGACATTCCAACACAACGATCCAAAGCACACATCCAAAACTACTTCAGAATGGTTAAAGAAGAATAAAATCAAGGTTCTGGAATGGCCGAGTCAAAGTGCCGATCTAAATCTGATTGAGAATCTTTGGTATGAGTTGAAGAAGGCTGTGCACAAGAGAAGTCCTTGGAATTTGAATGAACTGGAACAATTTTGTGTCAAAAATCACTAAAGAATCATGCCAAAAGCTCATTGACAAATATCCTAATTGTTTAAAAGAGGTTATTATTGCTAAAGGTGCCTCAACTAGCTATTCATTTCATTTTACTTGTCAGGGTATGAATACTTTTGAATTAGCATTTTTTGAGTTTTGCAAAAAAAATTGCTGAAATAAATAATTGTACACATCTATTTCTTAGGACTTTTTTTTCCTCATCCACAAAAGCAAAACTTTTGCTACAAAAATGTTTTCCTATCATTATTTGTTTAATAATATATATATGAGAGAGAGAGAGAGAGAGAGAGAGAGAGAGAGAGAGAGAGAGAGAGAGAGAGAGAGAGAGAGAGAGAGAGAGAGAGAGAGAGAGAGAGAGAGAGAGAGAGAGAGAGAGAGAGAGAGAGAGAGAGATTAGCTTTGTTTTGTTTTCGTTATTAAATCTGACACTAGGGCTCCCATTGCTGCTACCCTAGTGGCAGCGCCTGTGTTATTAAATCTGTGTGCCTCTGCAGCGTGTCAAAACCTACTGCTCTGTGTCTGACTCATTATTATTCAGTGACGACCAACGCACATAACACGCTGTTACACAAAGCAAATCCGATATTCAGCAATCTTCTCCATTACAGTGAGGCTCTGCTGTAAAGTGTGCTCACGTGAGGAATACAATCGATCCGTTATAGGTTCCGTGCACCGGAGTGAATTTCTGATTTTCAATCAATGCTTCTTAAAGCCAATCACAATTCCTCAGTAAAAAAAAAAAAAAAACATTCCCACCCCGCTCACAGCACTGTTTAAGAATTTCATCAAGTTGTCTTTAAGCGATCAGTGGGAATGTATTACTTTTCAGGGTATTGCATGTATTCATTCTGCAGGTGCCTTTTGGAGTCAGCATTGCCTGCTTGATATTATCCACCTTTTGTAAATGTGTGGGTCTGCTGCTTCAACTTACTGTGGGTAATTTATGAGATTCCGTCACCGATAAGAGACTAATCATATGTAAATGTATTGCTTGGTGTATGTGAGCATCGTAATGTTGTGGAAAAGTAAAGTCAGTGGCATTAGTCATATGACCTGGCATCTGCAGATATTTTCAACAAACCACTATAGATAAACTGCTGCATCATGGAACCTCTGCCCAAGGTCACATGGTCTGATTTTTGAGCTAGCCCATTGGAGTTAGTTTAAACTAATTGCATACTAATTGCTATTATATTACGGTAAAGTCTGTGATGTTACCAAAACATGATTAGAATTCAAATTCTTCTAACCAAAATGTATCTGTTGCAGCTTCCATGTGCACTTCCTTAGTGGAAAAGCACATCCTTTATTACACTCACAACATCTACCACATTGTCTTTTAGCGGTCGTGGAATGTCATAACTTTTCAGGTTTCCAATCGGTCATTTAATTTACCAGTAGACAAAGAATGAAAGAATGATGTTCATGTATTTGCTGCACCACTAAAAAACTAAACAAAAAAAACAAACAAAAAAAACAACAACATTGGATTGGATTGCAACTACTGATTCTAGTTCTAAACAATATAGCTTGACTAATGGGTAAATGGCCTTGCCCTTCAGCCTCATGAATTACACAATGCCTTTTTTTTCTCCTGTGATGCTCAGTTTATAGTTGACTCTCATAACCTTGTAATGTAGTCTACCTGTAATGTAGCAAACACCAGTGTCTCTCTGGTGTTTGCTACTGGAAAGAAAAAACAAACAAATGAAAAAAAATATATATAAAAAATGAATTGCTTGCATGGACATTTTTTGGTGCTGACATTCATCAGGCAATCTTTCAGACAGCTTGTGTTTCATTATTGCGATTATGGTTGTTTGCTACCCAGATGGAATTTTTATTCTTGGACTCTTTTTTTCTTCAGTAAATGTGTTGAAATGTGTGTTTTTTTCAGCATGAACATATTCAGATTTCGCTGGGTTTAAGCACTGTCACTGTGCATTACCTCAGTATTGAGTTTAGTTAGCGTGACAGGAGTTAAAGGGTATGGATACTCCTGGTGCATTGTGTCCTGTGCACATTTTAAGTTTTACCCCCCCATTTTAAGTTTTTATACAAAAGTATTGCAAAGCACTGTACAGTATATAGCAGAAAAAAAAAAAAACACAATACATTTGTATAGCATGTCACACATACAACTGCCACAGTCAGACCATTTAAATAACAGATTTAAATAACTGTATACACAATACAAAAGCAGCAATTTAAAAGTTACATTAAAACCCACAAAGATAAGAAAGCCATTTATACAAGTGCCTTTTTGGTCTTGACTTGAAAACTGTAATGGTCCCAGCGTTTTCTTTTTTTTGGTAAGTATCTTATTTCTTCTACTCATAAAAAGAAAACGCTATTAAATACAGTTTTGTTAAGTGCGATTAGCGGGTTGTCAAAGTTTTCATTTGGTCCCAGCCTAAGTTTGGCTATATTTTTCAAAAACTTTAGAAACTTCCCTAATATGAGTCTCAAATGAGAGATCAGGATCAAAGATGAGCCCCAGACTCTTCATTTCTAGTTTAAGTTTTGATGAGAGACTGCAAGGGTCGAGCTCATGTAATCCCACATTTCCTTTTAGTTGGTTCTGTGAGCCCACTAGCATAACCTCTGTTTTATCTGAATTCAACATTAGAAAATTCTGTGACATCCAGTGCTTGATGTCTGTGAGGCAAGTAGTTAATAACACCCAGGCAGAAGAAATTCCTGGCTTTATGGACAGATGTAGCTGGGTATCATCAGCATAGCAATGGAAGTTCACTCTGTGTCTGTGTATAATGTCACCTAACAGTAGCATATATAATGAAAACAACAAGGAACCTAGAATAGAGCCCTGTGCAACACTACAGACAACTTGCAATTCATTTTAAGATTAAACTACCCTTAATTGTAAAGAGCCAGGCTTGTATAATTAAAACTCGGGTAGTTAACTCATTAACAGCTACAAAGTTTTGTGAGGCTTTTCATTTATTGCCAGTTGCTCAGGCTGCATCATTAAATGAGTTAGTTGACACCTATAACACCTCCATGACTAGCATTGTTGATACTATAGCTCGCGTTAAAACACGGAGGGTGTTTTCCAAAAGAAGTACTCCATGGTTTAATGATTCTACTCGGAAGCTGAAATGTGATGGTCGTGAATTGGAACAGAGATAGAAGAATTCCAAACTGCATGTTCATTATCTTGCGTAGAAAAGCCACCAAGTTAAATATAAGAAGGCTTTGTCCCAGGCTAGATCTTCATACCATTCTAACCTGATTGAAAAAAAATAAAAATAATCCTAGATTTCTTTTTGCATCTATAGATAAATTAGTAAATCCACCTTCTATTACTTCTACCTCTAATATTGGTTAAATTTTTAAAATTCTTTCAAAATAAAATTCTTGACATTACAGATCAGATCTTACATACTCCTTCTATTATGGACCTTTCTTCCGACTTTGAATTAACTAGACCTGATAAAGTTACGATTTCTCGTTGGTTAGTTTGCAAGAGTTGACAGCATTAGTTAGGGATATGAGACCAACAACTTGTGCCCTTGAACCTATTTCTACTAAACCATTAAAATATGTATTAAGGTTGCAGTGGTTATACCCCTGCTTAAAAAAAGTCATTTGGATCCTACAGTTATTAACAACTATAGGCCAATTTCCAATCTTCCATTTTTAGCCAAGGTCTTGGAGAAAGTTGTTGCCAATCAATTACTCACAGTTTTAGCTTGTAATGTTTTATTTCAGACATTTCAGTCTGGATTTCGATCTGCACATAGCACTGAGACGGCACTTGTTAGGGTAGTAAACGATCTTTTGATAAGCTCCGACTCTGGCTTTTCTTCAATTTTAAGTCTTCTTGATCTTAACATTGCCTTTGACACCGTGAACCATTCCATTCTATTAAATCGGCTTGGGAGTTTAGTGGGTTTGGCAGGTGGTTCCATTCTTGGTTTAGGTCTTATCTTTCTGATAAGTTTCAGTACGTTTCTGTCAGGGAGATGAAGCCTGATTTGTCAGAGGCTGTCTGTGGTGTTTCTCAGGATTCTGTTTTAGGTCCCCTGTTGTTTTCATTATATGTGTTGCCATTAGGTGATATTATCCGCAGGCATGGAGTGAATTTCCATTGTTACGCTGATGATACTTTCAGTCCCTCTACTGGGGCGCTATTAGCTGCTTGCTTTGCGGACATAAAATGTTGGATGTCACAGAATTTTCAGATGTTGAATTCTGATAAAATGGAGGTCATGCTTGTGGGTTCACAGCACCAATTAAAAAATGTTGATTTATATAAAATAGATCTTAGCAGACTTTCCTCAGAACTAAAACTTGTAGCATGAAATCTGGGGGTCATTTTTGATCCAGTTCTATCATTTGAGTCCCACATTAGGAAAATTAGTAAAGTGTATTTTTATCATTTGAGAAATATAGCTAAACTTAGATCTATTATTTCTGTATCTGATGCTGAGAGGCTAATGCATGCCTTTGTTTCATCGAGAATCGACTATTGTAATGCACTTTTTTTCTGGGATTCCAAAGGTGTCTCGCTTGCAGCTTACTCAGAATGCTGCTGCAAGAATTCTAACTAAAACCAGAAAAGGTGAACATATTACTTCTGTCTTGGCCTCTTTACATTCGCTTCCTGTGCAGTTTCAAATTGATTTTAAGATTTTATTTTTAACTTATAAAGCCCTTAATGGATTAGCACCCAGTTATTTACAAGAGCTGCTGCTCCCATACATTCCTAAGTGGAATCTTAGATCTCAGGATGCAGGGTCTTGGTTATTCCTAAAGGGTCAATACAAACAGTATGGGAGGAAGGGACTTTTCTTATGATGCTCCTACATTATGGAACGCTCTGCCTTTTTTTGTCAGAGAAGCTCAGAGTCTCGCTGTTTTTAAGTCAAGATTGAAGACTTATTTATATACACAGTCCTCTTTTTCTGTAAAGCACCTTGGGGTCTATGACGTAAGGTGCTACATAAATTAAATGAATAAATCAAATAAATAAATAACTTACAATAATGCCGATTTTACCTCCCCAATAGAGACAAACCGAAACCTATCAGAAAGATAAGATTTGAACCAGGATAGGACAAGGCCAGACAGTCCCACTGTGATTTCAAGATGATTCAGTAGGATGGAATGGTCTACAGTATCAAAGGCAGCACTTAGATCTAGAAGAATTAAAACTGATGGAAAGCCCGAGTCAGAGCTTATCAGCAGAACATTCACAACTCTGACAAGAGCCGTCTCGGTGCTATGTGCAGCACGAAAACCAGACTGAAACTTCTCGAATATACCGTTAAGAGTTAGAGATTTTTGTAATTGAATTGCAACAACTCTCTCTAGAACCTTATCTAAAAATGGTAGGTTGGAGATTGGCCTATAGTTATTGAGGACTTTAGGGTCTAAATTGTGTTTCTTAAGCATAGGCGTTACCACAGCTACCTTAAGTGCTGAGGGAACTACAGTGCCTTGCGAAAGTATTCGGCCCCCTTGAACTTTGCGACCTTTTGCCACATTTCAGGCTTCAAACATAAAGATATGAAACTGTAATTTTTTGTGAAGAATCAACAACAAGTGGGACACAATCATGAAGTGGAACGAAATTTATTGGATATTTCAAACTTTTTTAACAAATAAAAAACTGAAAAATTGGGCGTGCAAAATTATTCAGCCCCCTTAAGTTAATACTTTGTAGCGCCACCTTTTGCTGCGATTACAGCTGTAAGTCGCTTGGGGTATGTCTCTATCAGTTTTGCACATCGAGAGACTGAAATTTTTGCCCATTCCTCCTTGCAAAACAGCTCGAGCTCAGTGAGGTTGGATGGAGAGCATTTGTGAACAGCAGTTTTCAGTTCTTTCCACAGATTCTCGATTGGATTCAGGTCTGGACTTTGACTTGGCCATTCTAACACCTGGATATGTTTATTTGTGAACCATTCCATTGTAGATTTTGCTTTATGTTTTGGATCATTGTCTTGTTGGAAGACAAATCTCCGTCCCAGTCTCAGGTCTTTTGCAGACTCCATCAGGTTTTCTTCCAGAATGGTCCTGTATTTGGCTCCATCCATCTTCCCTGTCCCTGCTGAAGAAAAGCAGGCCCAAACCATGATGCTGCCACCACCATGTTTGACAGTGGGGATGGTGTGTTCAGGGTGATGAGCTGTGTTGCTTTTACGCCAAACATAACGTTTTGCATTGTTGCCAAAAAGTTCGATTTTGGTTTCATCTGACCAGAGCACCTTCTTCCACATGTTTGGTGTGTCTCCCAGGTGGCTTGTGGCAAACTGTAAACGACACTTTTTATGGATATCTTTAAGAAATGGCTTTCTTCTTGCCACTCTTCCATAAAGGCCAGATTTGTGCAGTATACGACTGATTGTTGTCCTATGGACAGAGTCTCCCACCTCAGCTGTAGATCTCTGCAGTTCATCCAGAGTGATCATGGGCCTCTTGGCTGCATCTCTGATCAGTCTTCTCCTTGTATGAGCTGAAAGTTTAGAGGGACGGCCAGGTCTTGGTAGATTTGCAGTGGTCTGATACTCCTTCCATTTCAATATTATCGCTTGCACAGTGCTCCTTGGGATGTTTAAAGCTTGGGAAATCTCTTTGTATCCAAATCCGGCTTTAAACTTCTCCACAACAGTATCTCGGACCTGCCTGGTGTGTTCCTTGTTCTTCATGATGCTCTCTGCGCTTTAAACGGACCTCTGAGACTATCACAGTGGAGGTGCATTTATACGGAGACTTGATTACACACAAGTGGATTCTATTTATCATCATTAGTCATTTAGGTCAACATTGGATCATTCAGAGATCCTCACTGAACTTCTGGAGAGAGTTTGCTGCACTGAAAGTAAAGGGGCTGAATAATTTTGCACGCCCAATTTTTCAGTTTTTTATTTGTTAAAAAAGTTTGAAATATCCAATAAATTTCGTTCCACTTCATGATTGTGTCCCACTTGTTGTTGATTCTATGTTTGAAGCCTGAAATGTGGCAAAAGGTCGCAAAGTTCAAGGGGGCCGAATACTTTCGCAAGGCACTGTATACAAGAGGAAAGTGAACCATTTATAATTTTTTTAAACACAGGTATTAATAACACCACAAACATCTTTAATAGTTTTGTAGGAATAGGATCAAGAGAGCATGTAGTAGCTGTCATATGTTGAACTAGCTCTGTCAGTTCCTGCAAGGTAATCAAAGAAAAAGCCCCCATAGTAGCCTTAATAGGTATAGTTGGTAAAATTGTGCTGGAGTCCACCTTAATAGAAGGTGTCTGCGGAATCTCATTTCTGATGTCTAGTATTTTGTTTTTAAAGAAATGTAAGAAGTCATTGCAGCTGTGAGAGGAGCCAATGCCAAGGGTGGGACTATTGGGGGAAGGATAAATTAATTTATCTTGGGTTGCAAAAAGAAATCTAGGATTATTTTTATTTGTTTCAATTAGAATAATATGATGATCTAGCCAATACCAGAGCCTTCCTGTATTTAACCAGGTGGCCCTTCCATGCAATGTAATGAACATGCAGTTTAGATTCCTGCCATCTCCATTCTAGTTTACAACCCTCATATTTCATCTTACGAGTTGTATCCTTGAACCACGGTGAGTTTTTTTTTAAAAGACACTCTCTGAGTTTTGACTGGCACTACAGTATCTAAGATACCAGTCAAGGTTGTGTTGTAGGTATTAACCAGCTCATCTACTGATGAGGACTCAGAGAGTGGTAATGAGCTCAATACTCTCCGTGCATCCTCCCACAGGAATTTAGTTTATTTTAAATTATTGTATTTTAATCCAGTTAAAGAGTTAAGGTGCCCCAAGTCCTGCAGCTATCATTTCTGAGATTTCTACTTTCTCATGCCTCTGTTTTCCATCTCACTACAGCGATTGGCCCAAAGTGTTGCATCACACTATCGAATAATGTTACGTTAACAACAAATTACAAACCTCTTTGTAGTTTTCCATATTATTAACAAAAAACTGACAGAAATTGAAAAATGTGACATTTCTAAATCTAACATGAAATGCTGTACTACTATTATGGCTTCCGGTAGACTTTTGAAATATCATTTTGTAGTTTCTTTAATTACATGATGTTAAATAAAAGATCTAAATTATGTTCATGTATAGTTTTTTTATTTAATTATGACTCAATATTAAAATTCTAGGTGATGCTAAACATTTGACTATTGCTGTATAGCCAGTTCATTTTGCATCAGTGCTAAGGAACAAAAGCAATAATCAGCCACACATTTTGAAGCAACCTGTAAGACATGCAGCAGCTGTGGGGTCTTGTTCCTGCAGATTAAATACACAATGGGCGATGACACCTGGGTCCTGCCCAAGCATTTAACATGTACACTTCCTCAAAAGTACAGGCTGTGGTGTTGACGGAGTGTGCAAGCAGGGGACTCACTTTAAGAGTGCACAGACTTTCCACATTTCATTGTCCTCCATGGTAATGGAGAGGGGGCTTGGGAATGTTAGATCTAAGTCGACATACTGTATGCTGCCACCCAGGCACTGACAAGCAGCAGCTGTGTGGGTACATTTGATGCCTCTGTAGTCTATCACTTTCCAGCAGGTGGAGATGAACATGGGGAGAACTACAGTGTGAGAAAGCGAACATTGTGACATAAACTAAACATGCAGTAGATAAAACAATTTAACTTCCCCTTCCCATAAGAAAAATACAATTGCTCACAGTTATATAGGAACGAGTTACTTCTTGACAACAGTGACTAATGTCAATATATGTTTTTATAAATCCCTGCAGTACTGTATTGCGGTTTGAGTCCACCTACTGCAGCGCTCACTAGTCACATTGTAAAATAGCATGGAGGCTATGTAAATGAACTGATTTATGTTTCTCTGATTAGATCTGGTGTGTATAATTAGTGAAAGAGGCCTGCCACTCTTCCTCACGTTATTTCACTGATGAAGTCTTGAGGCTAGGGGAGCGGGACAGTACTGTCCGGTTAGCACACCAAGAGCAAAGATAGCACACCGATGCTGCGTTTACACTGCCACCTCGGACCTAAGCCGACTCAGGCCCAACTGATCGCGGAGATTCTTATCATTTTTCACGTAGCGTTTACACTGCGGTTGTGCCCTGAGCCGGCTTAGGTCCGAATGCGCGTGCATATCATCTAAATTACAATACATGCTCGGTGACGTCATAACGACCACTGAAGGGATGACAAGTTTTCCCCTCCCCAAACCACAAAGGCAGAAGAGGCAGAGTGGTATTACAAACGAACAATACAGTCGTGTTCATATTGCGGGGACTCGTCTTAATTAAAGATATACTTATCTTGCAGTCTACGAGAAAAATGGTTATTCGTTTGACAGTGTTTGACACAACATAGCGGTTCCTGACCCATTTGTTATGTGAAGGTGTGACAGAGATCGAATGGTGCTTGGTGTTAGATCTCCCTCTCGACCTGTGAGGGCACTGTGTAATGGGAACAGAGTACCCTTAACTAAATGGCACGACAACTTATTCCTTAGGGTAGGTGGAAGTCGGTCATTTAGGAAAGGGGCGCAGCTACGGTATCCAAACTCAATGACCCAGACGGTAAATGGTGTGGCATTTGAGGATTGGAGGAGCGGATGCGCTCGTTAACCTAGGGGTCATGAGCGAGGATATAAATAGGGGACTTAGCATACGTGATCTGTTCCTTGGTAAATGGTTAGTGCTAAAAATCTACAAGGAGTCTGTGTGCTGTTTCGTGAACTGTGAGTTTTGTCTTGTGTTTGTTAGTGTTTTGTTAACTGTCGTCTGTTTTTAATAGACTACCAGTTGCAAGATCCGGAGGTGTAGCGAAAGCCAGCATAAACCCAGACATCACTTTCACCCCTGCATTTCACAGAGAACTGTATTACACCACTTGCACGTATTCACTATCCCTAAGAACCGTGTTTGTGTTTTGTGTTTAGTGTTAGTGTGTAAAACTGGACTTTTTGGTTACGGGTCAAACCGGGGGATTTACAAATACAGAGTGATACACGCCGCTGTATCACTCCATCATTATTATTTACAGGCGTTTGCCATAAGGCTCTGGACATTGTTAATTAAATCAATAAACACCCTTGCACCTGGAAATCATTGTCTGTCTGTTTTGTATCCACTCTGCACTGCACGCACCTGTATTCACTCACCACTTTGCCACAGAAGGATTTCACCTTGAGTAAGATAAGTACATTTGCTGTTTATTACTGTAATAATAAAACCCCTTTTTGTTTTCAAAAGAACTCTATTCTGTTTCTTCAACAATATTATCTCACCTTGTATATATACATAATTGTATCATTTTTTGTTAAAATAGGCTGAGCAGCCACAGGAATACCGTAGAAAAAACATTTACTGTATACAATTGCACTTAACACATTTTATTTTTTCAAATTGGCCTTGTTACAAATACTACTACTGCAAATGAATACATAATAATAATAATAATAATAATAATAACTAGAACTGCCAGGCAGTTTAATGGCTCCCAAGCCCTAGTACCAGTTCCAAACACTTAAGCAATTACTGGAAGAAGCAGGTTTAGTTCTTGATATTTGACAAGTTTTAAATCTGAGATTTAAAAAGAGTTTATTCCCGAAAATGCATCAGGCAGCTGTCTTGGTTCACGCACAAACACCATTTACTGATACAGGCATGATGATTTTCAGGTTTGGAGTTAATCAAGTAAATCATTTTTAAACTGAAGCAGTTTTAATCCTTTGCGGTCCATTTATTCAGCGCGTCTCAGGCACGTCAGGTCCAATTTATTTTCACACGCACAGTTTATTTTATACGCGCTGTTTAAAAGTATTTTTTTTCACAGTAAAACAGGTTTAAAAGGTTAACACACCAAGAGCAAAGAGGCTAGCACATGAAGAACAAAGAGGCTAGCACACCAAGATCAAAGAGGCTAGCACGCGAAGAACAAAGAGGTTGCCACACCAAGAGTAAAGAGGTTAGCACACCAAGAACAAAGAGGTTAGCACACCAAGAGCAAAGAGGTTACCACACCAAGAACAAAGAGGTTAGCACACCAAGAGCAAAGAGGTTACCACACCAAGAACAAAGAGGTTAGCACACCAAGAACAAAGAGGTTACCACACCAAGAACAAAGAGGTTAGCACACCAAGAGCAAAGAGGTTACCACACCAAGAACAAAGAGGTTAGCACACCAAGAGCAAAGAGGTTACCACACCAAGAACAAAGAGGTTAGCACACCAAGAGCAAAGAGGTTACCACACCAAGAACAAAGAGGTTAGCACACCAAGAGCAAAGAGGTTAGCACACCAAGAACAAAGAGGTTACCACACCAAGAGCAAAGAGGTTAGCACACCAGGAGCAAAGATAACACACCAAGAGCAAAGGTGATCACTTAACATGTGGCAAGGGTTTAAAAGACAACCCACTTAAGGATGGCCTTTAACACCTGAGGAAAGAAAGACACTTTTATATCTTTTTTATTAAAAGTCAATTTCTGGTTAAAGCTCTGTGCACATATTTGAAGAGAACAAGGACGGATATAACTGAGTGTCAATGTCACTGCATTTACTGTAGTAGCTGTGTGCGTGACAGGCACAGTAAGATAGTGAATGTTAAATACATGCATTTGTATATATGTGTCTGGCCAGTGTATCAGATGACCATTTTATGAAACATGTTATAAAGAAACTCTATTGTATATACAGTACATTCTAGTGAAAAGTCAGTTTCTGGCAAAAAAACAACACATTACATGGCATTTACCTCTTTTACCCCTTTTTAGTTAACTCTGTATTGCTCAGGAAGACAGGTGTTTTTGATAGTGTGTGAGTTAGCTCTGTATTGCTCAGGAGGACATGTGTTTTTGATACTGTATGAGTTAACTCTGTATTGCTCAGGAAGACAGGTGTTTTTGATACTGTGTGAGTTAACTCTGTATTGCTCAGGAGGACAGGTGTTTTTGATACTGTGTGAGTTAACTCTGTATTGCTCAGGAGGACAGGTGTTTTTGATACTGTGTGAGTTAACTCTGTATTGCTCAGCAGGACAGGTGTTTTTGATACTGTGTGAGTTAACTCTGTATTGCTCAGGAGGACAGGTGTTTTTGATACTGTATGAGTTAACTCTGTATTGCTCAGGAGGACAGATGGTTTTGATACTGTGTGAGTTAACTCTGTATTGCTCAGGAGGACAGGTGTTTTTGATACTGTGTGAGTTAACTCTGTATTGCTCAGGAGGACAGGTGTTTTTGATACTGTGTGAGTTAACTGTGTAATGCTCAGGAGGACAGGTGTTTTTGATACTGTGTGAGTTAACTCTGTATTGCTCAGGAGGACAGATGTTTTTGATACTGTGTGAGTTAACTCTGTATTGCTCAGGAGGACAGGTGTTTTTGATACTGTATGAGTTAACTCTGTATTGCTCAGGAGGACAGGTGTTTTTGATACTGTATGAGTTAACTCTGTATTGCTCAGGAGGACAGGTGTTTTTGATACTGTATGAGTTAACTCTGTATTGCTCAGGAGGACAGGTGTTTTTGATACTGTGTGAGTTAACTCTGTATTGCTCAGGAAGACAGGTGTTTTTGATAGTGTGTGAGTTAGCTCTGTATTGCTCAGGAGGACAGGTGTTTTTGATACTGTATGAGTTAACTCTGTATTGCTCAGGAAGACAGGTGTTTTTGATAGTGTGTGAGTTAGCTCTGTATTGCTCAGGAAGACAGGTGTTTTTGATACTGTGTGAGTTAACTCTGTATTGCTCAGGAGGACAGGTGTTTTTGATACTGTGTGAGTTAACTCTGTATTGCTCAGCAGGACAGGTGTTTTTGATACTGTGTGAGTTAACTCTGTATTGCTCAGCAGGACAGGTGTTTTTGATACTGTATGAGTTAACTCTGTATTGCTCAGGAGGACAGGTGTTTTTGATACTGTGTGAGTTAACTCTGTATTGCTCAGGAGGACAGGTGTTTTTGATACTGTATGAGTTAACTCTGTATTGCTCAGGAGGACAGGTGTTTTTGATACTGTGTGAGTTAACTCTGTATTGCTCAGGAGGACAGGTGTTTTTGATACTGTGTGAGTTAACTGTGTATTGCTCAGGAGGACAGGTGTTTTTGATACTGTGTGAGTTAACTCTGTATTGCTCAGGAGGACAGGTGTTTTTGATACTGTGTGAGTTAACTCTGTATTGCTCAGGAGGACAGGTGTTTTTGATACTGTGTGAGTTAACTCTGTATTGCTCAGGAGGACAGGTGTTTTTGATACTGTGTGAGTTAACTCTGTATTGCTCAGGAGGACAGGTGTTTTTGATACTGTGTGAGTTAACTCTGTATTGCTCAGGAGGACAGGTGTTTTTGATACTGTGTGAGTTAACTCTGTATTGCTCAGGAGGACAGGTGTTTTTGATACTGTGTGAGTTAACTGTGTATTGCTCAGGAGGACAGGTGTTTTTGATACTGTGTGAGTTAACTCTGTATTGCTCAGGAGGACAGGTGTTTTTGATACTGTGTGAGTTAACTCTGTATTGCTCAGGAGGACAGGTGTTTTTGATACTGTGTGAGTTAACTCTGTATTGCTCAGGAGGACAGGTGTTTTTGATACTGTGTGAGTTAACTCTGTATTGCTCAGGAGGACAGGTGTTTTTGATACTGTGTGAGTTAACTCTGTATTGCTCAGGAGGACAGGTGTTTTTGATACTGTGTGAGTTAACTCTGTATTGCTCAGGAGGACAGGTGTTTTTGATACTGTGTGAGTTAACTCTGTATTGATCAGGAGGACAGGTGTTTTTGATACTGTGTGAGTTAACTCTGTATTGCTCAGGACAGGTGTTATTTTTATCGCACTTGGCAACCTGGCATTGGCGTCTCTTGCGGCTCTCAGCGGGGTTGCCAGCTTCAGCTGTGGGTACACGCTTGGCAGTCTCCATCTGTTCCAAATGCTTCTTGTGAAGTTCCTGTGCTAACTGTAAAATATATTCTCTCCTTGGTAAATTCTTCTCCGTGCATTCTTTATAAAGAATTGATGGCTTAAAGGAGTTGATGGCTGCTATGTCCAATACATTGTGAAACACCTGAACAGGCCACCGTCGGGAGCCAGCTTTCACAAAATACTTCCGTGCCATCTGATCCAAAACATCAACTCCATATTTTCTTGCGTTGTAAAACTCCACGGTCTCTGGTATTTATTTTCACTAGTTCTCATGCTAATTGACTGACCAAAACAGCACAACTGGCAAGCAGGCGCCAGCCTTTGAAAAGGCTGATTGAAAAACAATAGACTGTCAGTCATTCACTCAGGCAGAGAATAGAGACTAATCTAATTACAGCTAAGCACATTGCAGACTGGTAAATAAAAATATTAAAGTAGAATACCGTTATGTATAATCAAAATGCAATTGTTTTCTGTGTGGCCATCAGTGTGACTGCTCCCGGGGCTTTTAGGTATAATGTAATATATCTCCTTTATTTCTGCACTCCCGTGTTTCATGCTTTGTGAGAATATTTAATACATACGGACAGAAAGGTACATGAACGCGCAACCCCATATGTGTTACACGAGTGGAGAAAATTACATTTTTAAACCAAAAACCATCAAAATGACCACCGCGGGTCTGGAGCATGGAGAAGCACATTATCTGTATTCTGAACAGCCTTAGAATCAAGGTAAAGGAATACCATTTTGTCGAAAAAAAAGAAAAAAAGAACAATAAATTAGACTTTTTTTATAACTTCTTGTGCTGTGCGCTTCTGTAAAATGTTTGTAAAATAAATGTTCATATGAGTATATATATATATATATATATATATATATATATATGCTTTGGTTTTTCAGATGTTTATGTAATGTACTCACATCTGTAATTACATCTGACTGTTTCTCCTTTTGTTATACTATTTACAGTGTTTTGAATACAGCCGTCAGAAAGACTGCTGCGGGGCTTCTAGGTATGAGTATATCTCCGGTCCTTCTAGTGTTAATACTGAGTTAACTCTGTATTGCTCAGGAGGACAGGTGTTTTTGATACTGTGTGAGTTAACTCTGTATTGCTCAGGAGGACAGGTGTTTTCCCACTATGTACGTAACATCTTGCAGTATGTAGGATTAACATTGCTTTCTGCATGCAAGTAGACCAAAGTGATTTTAACAAGTTCTGGCGATGACTTGACTAGGTCCTGTTCAAATGCAGCACTTCAGCTTTGTAATACATTTTTATTCAGTGCTACGCATATGCCTCCCTCATGACTCGCAACTATTCTTTAAAATGAAAGTACAGTGTACAGTAATACGTCTAAAACTGCCCTCTCCCCACAGAGCGCTGTGGAACAGTCCTGAAAACTGTCTCTTTGAATTTCTTCCCCAAATCTCCTCACAGTGTAATAATGTAGACCTGCCCTTTTGACACACACTGTACATCTAGCTTGTGGATTCCTGTAAACACTCTAGGAACCACTAGCATGTATCATTCATTTGCGTACGCGCATTCAGTTTTTCATTTTGGATTCTCTAGCTCCTATCAGTCGCAATGTTAGTGACTATACCCCCCCTCCCCTCCCCTCCCGCCCCCTCCCTTCCCCTCCCCTCCCCTCTCCCCTTCCCCCCTCCCCTCTTCCCCTCTCCCCCTCCCCTCCCCTCCCCTCCCCTCCCCTCTCCCCTCCCCCCTCCCCTCTTCCCCTCTCCCCTCCCCCCTCCCGTCTCCCGTCTCCCGTCTCCCATTATTATTTGATACCCTTGGAGCAAACCATGTGTTTTGTAAATGGGCTACTTTAGTTTTCAGCATGCTGCTTCTCACTTTAGAATAGTAATTTCCAATGCAATTTAACTAAAGGGAGTACCAATTTTAGCAAACAAACACAAATAAATGGCCAATTTTTGTTTTACTGTTCAGCTGGAGGAAAAATATATTCCCTGCCAGCCTCCAAGTGATTGGACTTTCTTATTCTAAGCGTAATCATTCTTGCTCGCTTGCTCCTTTTTCTTCAGAAGCATGCTGTTATTTATTAGTTAAATGAAACACACTCTTGTAGTTATTACCAAGGTATGGTGAAAGACTGCAGTAAAGCTGGCTGAGTAGAATGAAGCAGCTCATCTGCACCATGACTATTGGATTTACAGCTCTGGCCAAAAGTGTTGCTTTAACCTGTAAAATTAACTCATTTTGCTTCATAAAGTCAAATGAAACCTGCTGAATGATGTTACATTAACATATTGAATTACATACCGCTTTGTAGTTTTCCATATACTTCACGAAAAACTGAAAACATTGAAAAATGTGACATTTCAAAATCTAACATGACATACCATACTACTATTATGGCTTCCAGTAGACTTTAGCAATATCATTTTGTAGTTTATTTGATTACATGTTAAATAAAATATCTAAATTATGTTCATATAAATTATGTTCAGGTGTTTTTGATACTGTACGAGTTAACTCTGTATTGCTCAGAAGGACAGGTGTTTTTAATATTATTTATTTTTTAGCAGACGCCCTTATCCAGGGCGACTTACAATTGTTAGAAGATATCAAATTATACAGATTCACATTATTTTTACATACAATTACCCATTTATACAGTTGGGTTTTTATTGGAGCAATCTAGGTAAAGTACCTTGCTCAAGGGTACAACAGCAGTGTCCCCATCTGGGATTGAACCCACAACCCTCCAGTCAAGAGTCCAGAGCCCTAACCACTACTCCACACTGCTGCCCTTACTGAGTTAACCCTGTATTACTCAGAAGGACAGGTGTTTTAATACTGAGTTAACCCTGTATTGCTCAGGAGGACAGGTGTTTTAATACTGAGTTAACTCTGTATTGCTCAGGAGGACAGGTGTTTTAATATTGAGTTAACTCTGTATTGCTCAGAGGGACAGGCTACAAACCGTCAGTCTCTGTTTGTAGCTTGAACCCTAGAGAATTATTCCAATTGTACAGCAATGAATTGGCATACAAATACCGTAGCTACTTTGTGCAAGTAAAACCAGCTTTGTTTTTCTTGTGCTTCATATTTTAGGTTTTGTGAATGGTTTTATGCTTTAGTTTGGAAAACCATGGGTAATTGGCCGTGATGGGACGAGGCGGGACTAACTGGGGCTAAAGACCAGTGACAGGGGGAGTGTTTGTTGTTGTTGTTGGGAAGCAGAGAGAGAAGCAAATAAACGACCTCACCTAGAATATTGTGTTCAGTTATGGTCACCTTGCTCTAGAAAGAGTGCAAAGAAGAGCAACCAGAATTATCCCAGTTTTAAAAGTTGTATGCAGACAGGCTAAAATAATTGAATCTATTCAGTCTTGAACAAAGAAGACTACGCGGTGATCTGATTCAAACATTCAAAATCCTAAAAGGTATAGACAATGTCTACCCAGGGGACTTTTTTGACCTGAAAAAAGAAACAAGGACCAGGGGTCACAAATGGAGATTAGATAAAGGGGCATTCAGAACAGAAAATAGGAGGCACTTTTTTACACAGAGAATTGTGAGGGTCTGGAACCAACTCGCCAGTAATGTTGTTGAAGCTGACACCCTGGGATCCTTCAAGAAGCTGCTTGATGAGATTCTGGGATCAATAAGCTACTAACAATCAAACGAGCAAGATGGGCTGAATGGCCTCCTCTCGTTTGTAAACTTTCTTATATTCTTATGTTCTTAATTACAGAATGCTTTATTTAAAATACCCACAGCAGACTAGGGGCTTGTCAGTGGACAATTGTAGAAATTGTCTTGTATTCTAGCATTTTTATATAAGCCCTTAACCTCCTAAAGACTGTAATATAAGGTTATCAGAATATATGTAAAAAGAAGCAAAATTACCAAATTAGTTCCTTTTTCTGAAATGAAATGTGTCTTGCTTTAAAACATATATTTTTTCTCGCTCAGATCATGTCACTCATTCCAGCAGGATAAATGAGACAGGCACAAAGGGAAATGGGCTCTCTAATGAGGGCTCTTCGGAAATAGCGAAAGAATCAAACTTCTTTTGAGGATCATTATTGTGCTTAATCTCAAAGCCTTTTTTAATTCCCTGGTTGGGCCATCAGCTGTAACTGGTGACCTCCAGTGGCAGATAATTGGGTGTGATAACATGGCCTTCTGCCTCCACATCCCATAATGACCTGCTCAATTAAAAACCCCAGAACCTGAAGAAAACCTTACAGCCATTCTGGTCACCATAGCAACCTATAACTCATTATTTTTTTCTCTTTCCCCATGTTTACAAAGCTAGAGGCTGCCTGTGCTATCTGGAAAAAAAAGAGACATCTTACTTCGTGCTGTCTGAAAAAACAAAACAAAACATAAAACGTTCTCTTACACTAAACCATTTGTTACTATTTATGACAGCAATTTTAAAATATAAAAACCTGGGTGACTGATCAGTATTGGGATTAAGGCTGCCATGTTTTTTTCTTGTTGTAAATTGACAAACAAAAACAAACAAAACACTCACGTTTCACAGCACAGGTTCTCCTTCTGGTCATTTAACATAACCATTGACAAAGGAACAGATCACATCACTACTGCCCCTTTTTATAACGTCACCCATGACCCCTTGGTCAACGAGCGCATCCGCTCCTCCAATCTGCTGATGCTACACCGTTTCCCGTCCAGGTCATTGAGTTCGTATACCGTAGCTTTGCCCCCTGTCTAGATGGCCAACTTCCACCTAACCCTGGGAATAAACTATCGTGCCATTTAGTCCAGGGTATTCTGTTCCCTTTGTGCAGCTGCCTCGCAGGTCGGGAGGGAGATCTAACACTCTGTCACAAGGTTAAACAGAGTTGTAAGTAGTACATTTCCACTTGTGCTTCTGTAAGGGAGTGCAGAGCATTTGGAAGAATGCATGGCTAATTAGCATACAACCCAAGCAGCTTATACTTGTCGTAGAATGGTGTGCGTTGTACTGTAATAATGATGGTAATTGTTGGACAGTGGGATAGGGTTTACACATTGATTTATGTGGGTTTCAAGGACGATAGGCACTGAAATTCTGGTGCTCAATTAGTTCACCTGTTGCAGCCCGGGAAACAATAAAAAGCTGTGGGATGTAATGTAAATGTCAGTGGCAGGTAGTGGTAGAGCTCAGCAGTAAGAGGGCTGGACTCATAGCTCAGGGGCGATAAAAATTGGGGGAGCATTCTCAACTAATCACAGGACAGCGTTGGCAATCTCCATGTGACTCAAATCAGCACCTAAATGCAGCAGCTAAGAAAGATTCCAGTCAAACTGCATGCCTCTGTTACAAAAACATATGTTGCATTATCTACTCTTTCTGTATTATGAACTGCTACGAAATGATTGTTACTGAAAAACGTAGAGGTCATCTTCATGAAAGCAATATCAAATATAATTGGAAAAGACCTTTCAATACTGAATGAGATCCTTTCAATACTTTGAATGAGATCCTTCCATTCACTTCTCATTCTGGAGAGAGACCTTTAGGATAAGTGGCCTGACTGTGCAGTCTTCTTCTTTACAGACATTGTAATGAATATACTGTAAACAGGAAGCTGGCTAGTATCTGTTTACAAAGCAGAAAGGTATTAATATACTCTCCCTCTGAATCCCTCATGGCTCACAATGAACCCATCTCTGTCTGTCTGTCTCCCTGCTTGCCTGCCTGTCAGTGTGTCTGTCTGGATTCTTTCTACCAATGTGCTATTTAGAAGCTTAAGATTTCACTTAACCTACACATCTGGGATGGAGTTAACATGTGTTTCTTTGGAAACAGCATGTTTAGTGTGGAAACAGCCACCTTTGCAGCATAGTTTTGTGTAATTGACATAGGTGGTCAGCAGTTTCAGTCCTTGAAAAAGAAAGAAAAGAAAAGATAATCTGCCAAAGAGCTTGTAAATCAGATGTAAATATTTTATAAGGTCTGTTCTTCATTTTTTTTACTTACTGAGCCACCATACTTTGCAGTACAGCTTGTTAACGCATATCATTGGATAGGGGAGAGACTGAATTTCATTGGCTGCTTGATTTTTGTTTCATCACTGAGACGGGCATTTCATTTTTAAAGGGCGGAGACATAGGTCTTGAATTTTTACGAAAATGTAATTTCATAAACAGGCACTGTTCAATTTAACGATGATGTCCAAACACAATTTTTCCCCCACATAATTACTTTATTTGGAGTAAAAAGGCTATAAGATATAAAAATAGGTATGTTTTTCCAAAGATGGTATGATAATAACATGTTGTTGGTGAGTCAATTATGATGGACAACTGAAAATTATTCAACAGGTTCAAAATATTATATTCATGAAATGATACAATATAAACCAAACTTTGCCATATTTAAAAAAGTGGACAATTACATCAACACCATCAAGATGCTTAAAAACAAAAAAATAAAAAAAAACAAACAAACCAGTATGATATCTTTATTTGATTTCTTTTCCAATTAGTAGTGGTACCCCTGGCATTGCCTTTGCATTTTAGTTTATGTTTATGAATTGTATTTGGAAGTGTTGGAATCTGCATGTTTGTTTGTATTATATTGTTATGTTATGTTCAGCAAATAAAACATTAAAAATATAAAAATGACAAAGGGCAGAGACATTTTCAAGCAGCAATAATACAGTAATAAATATAAACATGACAAAGGGCAGAGACATTTTGAAGCAGCAATAATACAGTAATAAATATAAACATGACAAAGGGCAGAGACATTTTGAAGCAGCGATAATACAGTAATAAATATAAACATGACAAAGGGCAGAGACACTTTGAAGCAGCGATAATACAGTAATAAATATAAAAATGACAAAGGGCAGAGACATTTTGAAGCAGCGATAATACAGTAATAAATATAAAAATGACAAAGGGCAGAGACATTTTGAAGCAGCAATAATACAGTAATAAATATAAAAATGACAAAGGGCAGAGACATTTTGAAGCAGCGATAATACAGTAATAAATATAAACATGACAAAGGGCAGAGACATTTTTAAGCAGCAATAATACAGTAATAAATATAAACATGACAAAGGGCAGAGACATTTTCAAGCAGCAATAATACAGTAATAAATATAAACATGACAAAGGGCAGAGACATTTTCAAGCAGCAATAATACAGTAATAAATATAAACATGACAAAGGGCAGAGACATTTTCAAGCAGCAATAATACAGTAATAAATATAAAAATGACAAAGGGCAGTGACATTTTGAAGCAGCGATAATACAGTAATAAATATAAAAATGACAAAGGGCAGAGACACTTTCAAGCAGCAATAATACAGTAATAAATATAAACATGACAAAGGGCAGAGACATTTTGAAGCAGCGATAATACAGTAATAAATATAAAAATGACAAAGGGCAGAGACACTTTGAAGCAGCAATAATACAGTAATAAATATAAACATGACAAAGGGCAGAGACACTTTGAAGCAGCAATAATACAGTAATAAATATAAACATGACAAAGGGCAGAGACATTTTGAAGCAGCAATAATACAGTAATAAATCTATTTATTACTGTATTATTACTTGTACTGTGATTCTTGAACTGTATCTTTGTTTACGACTGTAAGTCCCCCTGGCGTCTGCTAAGAAATAAATAAATAATAATAATAAGAAGAAGAAGAACTAAACATCACAGGAACTTGTTTAAAGAAACGGAGAAACACTGTAAATATGATGTACTTGACTTCTAATTATATTAGCACATTTTTTCTGTCTCGTGTATTTTAATATATATGTTTTTACAACATTTATACATATCAAGAAATAAGTGGATATAAGCAGATACTGTTTCAAGAACTAAATTGATCAGGTACTTTTTTTTTCTTTATTACTGATAATAATGGAAGGAAGAACAATTATTTTATTTATAAATATTTATTTTGAGAAAATGTATTTTCTCAAAAGACCCTGAGAATAAACATTTATTATGGTATTGCAATCACTCAGGTGAAACAATGTCTTGTAATTTGCCCAAACATTAATATTTTCCAACAACACTTCCAGGAAGTATTGTAAGGTCCCCCAGGTCATAGAATACATGTATCTCTAAGCAGAATACATACAAATAAATACAAAAATATTTTACAAAATATTGTGTTGAAAAAAAAAGCTAAAATTTTTTATGTAAATAATAAATAAACAATAAGGCATGTAGTTACTGCGACTATGACTAATTATGGCCCTGGTCCGATCCCGGGTTAATTTAGATCATGCCCACGCGGAGTCCGCTGGCGACATGCCATCATTTGTTGACCAGTGAGCTCTAGGGGGCGTGCTCTGTACCACCTCCCCTTTGGTTTTGCTAATTTAATTTATAGTCCTTTGAACCGATGTTTTTTGTTAAATTAGTTAGGGTCTGTCTTTTTTAGCACCCTCAAGGGTCATACGGACCTTAAATAGGACTACGACTTATTATTATTATTATTATTATTATTATTATTATTATTATTATTATTATTATTATTATTATTATTATTATTATATCCATATATTATATTTATTTTATTCAGCAACTCAAGTCTGTTAAATGTTTATACATTTAAAACTTCAATATTGACAGTATATTGGAAAAGCAGTGCACTAATGGAGTGGAGAAGTGAGTAGCCTACACTGTGTTTGATAGTCCTGGGAAGGAAATTCAATTTCCCTTCAGGAAAATGTAAAATGTATTTTACATTACCAAAGAGCTGCAATCAAGCAGTCATGTGCCGATGGAGTGGCTGCTCCTAGGTCTTGATAATAATTTAAAACAAAGCTACACAAGATGCTTTATTAGGACTCAGAGACACCTCAAACCAATGCTGGCAATGATGTGCTTATGACAGCATGACACATTGTTTCAAACCAATGCTGGCAATAGGTCGCGTTACATGAGTGTTTGTTACATGAGCGTTTATTTCTCGAGACATCTGTTTCTCATGACATAAACGTGGACATGGTGCCTGTTTGTGTTTCCATGTAAAGCCTCTAATTTCCTTTGGAATGGCTACTTTTCCCTGAATGCTATGCAAATGAAAGAGAGGGGGAGGGGGGTCAGATTTAAATTAGCCATGCTGACGGCCCACTTAGAGTCTCGTGCTGTTAACCGTGAAAGTCCCCAAAATACTGTTTACATGAGTAGAGAAAAGTTTCATTAGAGAGAATCCCCGTGTCATCGTGTGTCACGTAAATAGTTATTAAAGATCTGATTTGCCAATGGATAGTGCCTGCTTTTTTAATACTTTGTTTTAGTGTTGTCGCCCACACTGCTTTTCACACATCATCTGAACCACAAGTGTGTTCCCCAAATTATTACTGCCTGCTGTAACCTGCAGCCTGTGCCAGGACTGTAAGGAGGTGCTCAGGCAAGCGGAGGAACAGCTACCTCAGCCGTCAGCAAGAATTGCACAACAGCGATATGAAGAGGGTCCTGCTATTAGAGATGCACGGCTGCCTTTATTTTTGTAACCTGACGGTGTACTTTTATTTTGTATCACATTTTTGTTTCATTAGCTTATTTTGTATCTCTTTACACCAAATATAGCATCCTCATTTGCGCTGTACTTGTGTGACTGCTTCTGCTAAATAATAATGGAATATTGAGTAGTATTGTTGATTCCCAATACAGAAGTCACGAAAATTCCACCCCACATTTTATTTTGAGAGTGGGTTAAACAGTGTTTGTGTTGTGCATTGTATCAAGCTGCCTCATCATATCCTCTTCCCTTCTGGATATTAACACCCGAGCCTCTTCATCGCTTCAACGGACAGAAGTGGAGGATGGACACGGGTTTTGCTCAGACATAACTCAGAGAAATCGCATGGGAGTATAGTTTTACACATTTAAACATAGTACTCAGTAGTACTTAACAATAAAATATTTTTGACGGTTGTTTGTAAGGCTATTTGCAAGTGTTTTCTGAAGTACTGTACAGTAGCTGTAACCACCTGAATTTACAAGCCCACGATGCAGTTTATCAAACATTTTTAGTAATAGTTTTAAACAGAAACTTGGTAAATACAATCTGTATGATACTTTACAAACACATTTAGATTCATGCATGATTAGCATTATGCAAAGTTCTAGGGAAGACAGAGAAGAAATTGGGGTTATCTGCAAACCAACATGTAAACTGGCATAATGACGCGCTTGTGACAGCATGACACATTGTTTCAAACCAGTGCTGGCAATGATGCGCTTGTGACAGCATGACACATTGTTTAGATTTCTCTTTTCCAACACAAATCTCTGAGCAGCTTCTGATGGCAGCTGATCCGTTCAGCCCCCAAGGGTGAAACGCCTCTACCTGAAAATCTCTAGACCGAGGGAGACGTATAAGGCAAACACTGGTTATAAATACATAGATTGTATTCTTATTACTCTTTGTATATGCCTCTTCCAGTGGTGTAGTGGTAAATAAAAAAGTGGGTAAGCACCCCTGTTTGGTGGAGTTGAACAGATAGATTGAACAGATAAACATGAACACATACATTGTTATTGGCCCTCAGCCAACCAGAGCCACACATAAAGTTATTTCCACTCACAGATGCTGTTCACATGGAAAATCACAGACCCGACGGTGTGCTTTACAGGAACAGTTCTGTGAGCGTCCTTTCGCAGGTTAGGATGAAGGATACTAGCACCGCAATGCAGGTCCAGTGTGCCTAACAACAGAACATTAACAGAACATAAACAACCAATCACAGAACACTCACACACACACACACACACACACACACACACACAAACAGAACCCGCAGTCCCGTGGCCACGCCCCCTTGCTCGTGCCACAGTTCTGACTGAGAGCTCTCAGCTGACCCGAGTCTGACATGAGTCTCGAGCGCAGCAACACAACACAGACGCTCACTGTTGAAATAGCTTGTCTTTACCCAGGATTTGCATATCACAGGAGAGTAGAAATGAGTAAATCAGCCCATTTTACAAAACACAGAGGGCAGCAGTGTGGAGTAGTGGTTAGGGCTCTGGACTCTTGACCAGAGGGTTGTGGGTTCAATCCCCAGTGGGGGACACTGCTGTTGTACCCTTGAGCAAGGTACTTTACCTAGATTGCTCCAGTAAAAACCCAACTGTATAAATGGATAATTGTATGTAAAAATAACGTGATATCTGTATAATGTGAAATAATGTATAATGTGATATCTTGTAACAATTGTAAGTCGCCCTGGATAAGGGCGTCTGCTAAGAAATAAATAATAATAAAAGGCAAAGGCCTATTTTACAAAACACAGAGGACGAAGAACATAAGAACATTCAGCCCATCTTGCTCGTTTGGTTGTTAGTAGCTTATTGATCCCAGAATCTCATCAAGCAGCTTCTTGAAGGATCCCAGGGTGTCAGCTTCAACAACATTACTGGAGAGTTTGTTCCAGACTCTCACAATTCTCTGTGTAAAAAAGTGCCTCCTATTTTCTGTTCTGAATGCCCCTTTATCTAATCTCCATTTGTGACCCCTGGTCCTTGTTTCTTTTTTCAGGTCAAGAAAGTCCCCTCAATCAAGAGAAGTAATGTTAAAACTTTACAATGCATTAGTAAGACCTCATCTAGAATATTGTGTTCAGTTCTGGTCACCTTGCGCTAGAAAGAGTGCAAAGAAGAGCAACCAGAATTATCCCGGGTTTAAAAGGCAAAGAAGACTATGCAGTGATCTGATTCAAACATTCCAAATTTTAAAAGGTATTGACAATGTCGACCCAGGGGACTTTTTCGACCTGAAAAAAGAAACAAGGGCCAGGGGTCACAAATGGAGATTAGATAAAGGGGCATTCAGAACAGAAAATAGGAGGCTCTTTTTTACACAGAGAATTGTGAGGGTCTGGAACCAACTCCCCAGTAATGTTGTTGAAGCTGACACCCTGGGATCCTTCAAGAAGCTGCTTGATGAGATCCTGGGATCAATAAGCTACTAACAACCTTTAACGAGCAAGATGGGCCGAATGGCCTCCTCTCGTTTGTAAACTTTCTTATGTTCTTCTTATGTTCTTTATAGCTGCTTCCGCATCCAGCGCAAAGAAAATCACTGACATTTGCCAAGCTTTTTGAGATGTTATAGTAATAAAATAACGACTTGGAAAGCATTATTGAGGAGTTTGGCGATAAATCGAGTGATCAAGAGATGATTTATCAGTATGCACTACTATGAAGAGATATGTGATAAATACAGTGAACATGGGGTGGGGCGGGGCTGGAGATGCAGTACTGAGTGTCCTGTTGATATGCAGTGCCCTTTAGACCTGTTTTACTGTGAAAAAAATTACTTTTAAACAGCGCGTGTAAAATAAACAGTTCATGTGAAAATAAATTAGCCCCGACGCGCCTGACATGCGCTGAATAAATGGACCGCAAAGGGTTAATGTAGATTAGGAATAGCAGAGGACCTAATTCTACATGTTAACCAATCCCTGATCCTTGTGCATGCATTTCCTTGAATCCCTACTGCGTTCAGTTTGAGAATTAATCTTTTATGCATGACTTTGTCAAAAGCTTTCCGGAAATCTAAATAAACCATGTCGTATGCTTTGCAATTATCCATTGTCGATGTTGCATCCTCAAAAAAATCAAGCAGGTTATTTAGACACGATCTCCCTTTCCTAAAGCCATGCTGACTGTCTCCCAGGATACTGTTACCATATACAGTAGGTAATTCTCCATTTTGGATCTTATTATATTTTCTATAAGTTTACATATAATAGAAGTCAGACTTATTGGTCTGTAGTTACCTGGTTCGGTTTTGTCTCCCTTTTTGTCGGTACAACCCCTGTGTCAAGAGACTGTTGCATGATCTTGGTTAGTGGTTTGTAAATAACTTCTTTAATTTCTTTGAGTACTATTGGGAGGATACAATGTGGGGCATCCTTCGTAGTTTGCCTTTCTAAAATTGTAAACCTTAGCTTTATTCATTACTTTTTGGGTTTTAAAAAGCACTTCAAATGAGACCATGTTATGGTCTGAGTTTGCCAATGGCTCTCTGACCTCTGTTTTAGTTATTCTGTCTTTGTTTTTTGAAAAGACTAAATCAAGGCATGCCTCCCGTCTAGTCGGTGCCCTGCCAAATTGCGTCAGGAAGCAGTCCTTTGCCATTTCCACCATTTCAAAGACCTGCTTTACAAAGCACAGAGGACAAATTAAGGCAAAGGCCCATTTTCTGAAAGGAGTAAAAACAAGTTTAACAACTTCCTTGCAGGCAGGAGCAGTCAGGAGATTGTTTTTGTGCACTTGCATGTACTCAAGGGAAATGGAAAGGACAAGAGAATAAAGTAGCAGGTACATCAGACCCAGTAACAGCTCAGTGATTTATGTAACCTTTTGTCTTTGCCAGTATAGGCCCAAAATGCCTAGTTGTATGGTCCTTAATTGTTTGTATCATTTGTCTGGCTAACAGAGTAACCTCTAAAAATTCCTTGTATATGGGGATATAGAAGTAGGCATCTTTCAGGTCTATGTAAACCCCTGGTTGAACTGCTTTTATGACAGTGGCCAGTGATACCATTTTGCTTCTTCATCTGGCCCAGAGTCCATGACATCATCGTCTCCCAGACTGTGTGCTTATGGAGAGTAATCCTGCTCCCGTGCACTCCATACTGGAGAGTAATCCTGCTCCTGTGCACTTCATGCTGGAGAGTAATCCTGCTCCTGTGCACTTCATGCTGGAGAGTAATCCTGCTCCTGTGCACTTCATGCTGGAGAGTAATCCTGCTCCCGTGTACTCCATGCTGGAGAGTAATCCTGCTCCTGTGCACTTCATACTGGAGAGTAATCCTGCTCCTGTGCACTTCATACTGGAGAGTAATCCTGCTCCTGTGCGTTCCATACTGGAGAGTAATCCTGCTCCCCGTGCACTCCATACTGGAGAGTAATCCTGCTCCCGTGCACTTCATGCTGGAGAGTAATCCTGCTCCTGTGTACTCCATGCTGGAGAGTAATCCTGCTCCCGTGTACTCCATGCTGGAGAGTAATCCTGCTCCCGTGCACTCCATACTGGAGAGTAATCCTGCTCCCGTGCGCTCCATGCTGGAGAGTAATCCTGCTCCCCGTGCACTCCATACTGGAGAGTAATCCTGCTCCTGTGCACTTCATGCTGGAGAGTAATCCTGCTCCTGTGTACTCCATGCTGGAGAGTAATCCTGCTCCCGTGTACTCCATGCTGGAGAGTAATCCTGCTCCTGTGCACTTCATACTGGAGAGTAATCCTGCTCCTGTGCACTTCATACTGGAGAGTAATCCTGCTCCTGTGCACTTCATACTGGAGAGTAATCCTGCTCCTGTGCACTTCATGCTGGAGAGTAATCCTGCTCCCGTGCGCTCCATACTGGAGAGTAATCCTGCTCCTGTGCACTTCATGCTGGAGAGTAATCCTGCTCCCGTGCGCTCCATACTGGAGAGTAATCCTGCTCCCGTGCGCTCCATGCTGGAGAGTAATCCTGCTCCCCGTGCACTCCATACTGGAGAGTAATCCTGCTCCCGTGCACTCCATACTGGAGAGTATTCCTGCTCCCGTGCGCTCCATGCTGGAGAGTAATCCTGCTCCCCGTGCACTCCATACTGGAGAGTAATCCTGCTCCCGTGCGCTCCATACTGGAGAGTAATCCTGCTCCCCGTGCACTCCATACTTGAGCGTAATCCTGCTCCCCGTGCACTCCATACTGGAGAGTAATCCTGCTCCTGTGCACTTCATGCTGGAGAGTAATCCTGCTCCCGTGTACTCCATGCTGGAGAGTAATCCTGCTCCTGTGCACTTCATACTGGAGAGTAATCCTGCTCCTGTGCACTTCATACTGGAGAGTAATCCTGCTCCCGTGCACTTCATACTGGAGAGTAATCCTGCTCCTGTGCACTTCATGCTGGAGAGTAATCCTGCTCCCGTGCGCTCCATACTGGAGAGTAATCCTGCTCCCGTGCGCTCCATACTGGAGAGTAATCCTGCTCCTGTGCACTTCATGCTGGAGAGTAATCCTGCTCCCGTGCGCTCCATACTGGAGAGTAATCCTGCTCCCGTGCGCTCCATACTGGAGAGTAATCCTGCTCCCGTGCGCTCCATGCTGGAGAGTAATCCTGCTCCCCGTGCACTCCATACTGGAGAGTAATCCTGCTCCCGTGCGCTCCATACTGGAGAGTAATCCTGCTCCCCGTGCACTCCATACTTGAGCGTAATCCTGCTCCCCGTGCACTCCATACTGGAGAGTAATCCTGCTCCTGTGCACTTCATGCTGGAGAGTAATCCTGCTCCCGTGTACTCCATGCTGGAGAGTAATCCTGCTCCTGTGCACTTCATACTGGAGAGTAATCCTGCTCCTGTGCACTTCATACTGGAGAGTAATCCTGCTCCCGTGCACTTCATACTGGAGAGTAATCCTGCTCCTGTGCACTTCATGCTGGAGAGTAATCCTGCTCCTGTGCACTTCATGCTGGAGAGTAATCCTGCTCCCGTGCGCTCCATACTGGAGAGTAATCCTGCTCCCGTGCGCTCCATACTGGAGAGTAATCCTGCTCCTGTGCACTTCATGCTGGAGAGTAATCCTGCTCCCGTGCGCTCCATACTGGAGAGTAATCCTGCTCCCGTGCGCTCCATACTGGAGAGTAATCCTGCTCCCGTGCGCTCCATGCTGGAGAGTAATCCTGCTCCCGTGCGTTCCATACTGGAGAGTAATCCTGCTCCCCGTGCGCTCCATACTGGAGAGTAATCCTGCTCCTGTGCACTTCATGCTGGAGAGTAATCCTGCTCCTGTGCACTTCATGCTGGAGAGTAATCCTGCTCCCGTGCGCTCCATGCTGGAGAGTAATCCTGCTCCTGTGCACTCCATGCTAGAGAGTAATCTCTAGGGTTCGGTTAGGGTTAGGTTTAGGGTTAGGGTTAGGGTTAGGGTTAGAGTTAGGGTTCCGTTAGGTTTAGGGTTAGGGTTAGGGTTCGGTTAGGGTTAAGGTTAGGGTTCGGTTAAGGTTAGGGTTAGTGTTTGGTTAGGGTTAGGGTTCGGTTAGGGTTAGGGTTAGGGTTCGGTTAGGGTTAGGTTTAGGGTTAGGGTTAGGGTTCGGTTAGGGTTAGGGTTAGGGTTAGGGTTGGAGTTCCATTAGGTTTAGGGTTAGGGTTAGGGTTCGGTTAGGGTCAGTGTTAGTGTTTGGTTAGGGTCAGGGTTCGGTTAGCGTTAGTGTTAGGTTGAGGTTTGTCTATCAGGTGCTTCAAAGCAGGACGACATTATGTATTCAAATACACAGTTCGATTGTCATTCTTTTAACGAGAGAGAAATCCTGCTTAAGCTGCTGCAAATCTAGTCTGTCTGAGGATTTGCATACAATAAGAATACTTCCATTCAGACTTCACCTGGATACACACAAAAATATTTTTTTGCAAAATGTAAAAGAATAAGGTACATTTAATGCAATTTCCCCTTAAACTTTCTAGAAATAAACACAATGATAAATGTGTTCAATGCAGCAGTATGATTTATTTTGTGTTACCAGTAGGCTAAAGTACAAAAAGATTTATATTGTTACATACTGTAATGTGTACCCAAAACACATTAGTGTTATTTCAGCGCAATGCTTCATATTTCAAATACATCGAGAACTGTGAATGTATGTGTGTGAGGTTTTATTGTGTTTAAACCCGACACCTCCTTATGTCGGACAAACATGTCCGGTTTAGCGAGGGGCTACTGTATGATTATGAAAAGCCCACTATTATTATTATTTATTTCTTAGCGGATGCCCTTATCCAGGGCGACTTAAAATTGTTACAAGATATCACATTATTTTTACATACAATTACCCATTTATACAGTTGGGTTTTTACTGGAGCAATCTAGGTAAAGTACCTTGCTCAAGGGTACAGCAGCAGTGTCCCCACCTGGTATTGAACCCACGACCCTCCAGTCAAGAGTCCAGAGCTTTAACCACTAATCCACACTGCTCCACATTGCTGCCCTATAGAATCTGATGGGATTAAACTGCCTTTCATTTTTTACATATATAACAAAATAGGTAAAATGAAGATGGAACAGAATGCATTGTACAGATGACATTTACATTTAACAAAAACAATGTTATTTTGATTCTTGCACCCTTGCATGTATAGACATTATCCTTCGGACACTGTCTGCTGCAGCAAACCACAACTCAACTGCCACTATTTTATTTGACAAAATGTCACACATCTCTCACTAGAGATCTCGCTAAGTTGACACAAATAATATTTAAATGAGTACATTGCGGCTCTCTCCTCATTAACATATTTTATCTTTGTCATAACGAAAATGCAAATTGCGGTATGTCTGCGCTGCAGCTGGCCCATCTTAGTACATCTACCCCTAAGTGTTTTTTTTTTTTTTTTCCGTGTAGAAAGTGCTGGTAAGAGGATAAAAAAGAATCGGGTTCCCTTTTATTACGGATCCATCATTTTTTTCTTTTCATTTTTATAATAACGATAAGCAGCAAACCTACATGAGACCAATTTCTGTTCCGCCTCAAGTCATGATTTGTTATTTTCCATTTATCAGTGTCTCCTTGCAGAGTGTCTCCACAGCCAGCTCTGTAGCTTAAAGAATTGCATTTCCAGGATACCTGCAGTAATTGCAAGGCAGGCAGAGCGCGGGGTGTGGGGGTGGGGGTGGGGAGGGGGTTTAGTTCCTTCTTGAAGACAAGATTAATTTCTTTACAGATTAAAATGAATCTTTTTTTAATCACCCTGAATAAAGGGATCTAGGCAATGACAAAGGAAATCAAATCATAAGAAAAAGCTAAGAGGTACTTTTGGGTTGTTTCTCTTCGGTGTGACAGGAAGCTGGAGTGGGAGGGAGAGGTAGCCTGTAGTGTCTCTAGTGATTCTTAGTGACTGCACCAGACAGGGAGTGAGGCATCTTAATCCTGGGCATTATCTTGGCCTTTGATCGTGCATTGGCTCATTATTCCTGAGCAAAGAGCTGGCACACGGAGAGGAGTTGCATGGAATGTAATCTCAGGATTAGGGAAAGACAAATTCTTCTTTACGTTTGACCCTGAAAAACCTGATTGAGGAAACAAAGAGAAACTAAGACATCATGAGTGGATGTGAATGTACGTGCGGAAGGGAGCTCACAAAGATTTCACTACCTTCGAAAGGAAGGAAATAAGCCTAGCTGTGGAGATATAAAAATCTCTTAATGCTGTCCGCTGTTTTGTCTTTAATCATCAATTCGGATTATTTTTCATAAACTGACACCAGTTGAGCTGATAAACATACAGCTGGAAGCCCTTCAGAAATGTAAACAAAGCCAGAAATTCTTCTGTCTCTATAGTACAGTACATGGAAACATGCAGCTTGCAGACTTTATAGGGTTTTGGTTCACCATGTCCAATAAACTCTCAATAAAATCTCCTCTCTAATGCTCTATGTATATTGAGTATTTCATAGCCCTCTCTTTTAACTTCACAGTTTTTGGTTACAGTGTTTTGGCTATGTAACAATAAGACTGCCACAGTATTATATCATGCTCCTTCATTAAAATGGCATCCTTTATAGCTTGGAACTGGTTATAAGACAATATGACAGCATTGTCCCCATGAAGTAATTTCACTTGCAACAGCATGGTGTCATTAGAACATGCCCTGTAGCTCCCAAGTACAGCGTTTCAAAGAGGGAGCAATACCCTTAAAGCAGAAAGGCATACATGCTCTGGAGGCAAGAGTAAGGAACTTTATCTGATTTCTTAATGAGGGCCTAATGTCGATTTAAAAAGGAATTTCCAGGGTGTATATTTTAAACATATTTAAAATAGCACACATCTCTTAGCCGGTCTATAGTAGACTAGGGGAGCGACGAGAACAAGGCAGAGTGTGACCCGAGATGAACTGTTTTGAATTTCATTCTCACCTCCAGACAGTGATGACAGTGAACAGGAGAGGCAGAGAACATTGATTTTTTATTTTTATGACAGTGGTGATTCTTGGACATAGTGAATAGAGGGTCACCCATAGGGGCTCAGATACTATATTATATCCACCATACAATATAACACACTGCCAGAAAATGAAATAACAGTACAAATATTGAATCTAAATATCCAGTGCTGCTCTCCTGTTCTGCAGGTAGTTCCCAGACAGTTTGCAGTGGTAATGCATACACCCCTCCCTCGTAATTATTAACCTGTACTTTTACAACCCCAGATACACCCCTCCCTCATAACTAACCTGTACTTTTACAACCCCAGATACACCCCTCCCTCGTAATTATTAATCTGTACTTTTACCTCAGCAACACAGATTCTGCTTCAAAGCTACTTCATAAATACTGTACTGTCATTTAATCGGACACTACCGACAGTAACTGAACATGATGCTGTAGTTTTCACTAACTAACAAAATATCTATGTCAATATATTCCACTATACATAAATAATAAGTTAGCTCTTTTTCTATTGTAAATAATAATAATAATAATAATAATAAATAGACTGTGATTGTATTATGCAGTTGTATAGATTCTGCTCTGTTTTTATTTTCACCTTTAATGTCTATCATTTTCTCATTCCAGCTTAACAAACCAGATATACATTCCATGACTGTAGTCATCTATTGTTTACTGTATACTTTGAGTTTTAAAGACAATATGTGGTAAGGTTTTCTAAGGCAAATACATTATTTGGCTTCAGAACCACAGCTTTAGACTACACACCTCAATACTCCCATTAGATAAGCAAACCACTGCTTTAGACTACACACCTCAATACTCCCATTAGATAAGCAAACCCATTAAAAGGGAATACTTATTTTTCCATCAAAATGTAAGATTAAAACGATTTTGCCATCAAAACGTACAAGGTGAAAAGAAGAAAAAGATATCTAGTGGTTGTTTATGACACTTACTAACCAAATAAGATTCAAAAAGTTTTCAGGCACTTGAAACAATTTTCAGGAATTGTTTTTACATTTGTTAATACCAGGTACTGATGAGTTAAGAGCCAAGCAATGCAAATTCACACTATGCAGATCTAATAAATAATTTATCAGGAAATAATGAACTTCATAGCCTAATCATTTGCTCAGTCTGCAGATGACTAATACAGAGCAGGTGCATTTGGAGCTGAACATTATCAATTATTTACTATGTTTTGTATTTTTTCCTGAAATAAAGGCCAAGCCAGCAAAACGGGGGAAAGCAATGTGAGTTTAAAGATCGCCAGTTTGAAGGGTTAGTGAAGCATCTGGTTAGACTGTAGGTACTTCGTTTGTAGCTTCAGCAGCAGGGAGACACATTTCTTCTCTCTTTCAAGCCTGAAAAGGCATGTGTCCGCTACTCCCAGGACACTATTAATGCAGGAACTGCTGTACTGTGCCTCTGAAGCAACTCAAAGGCATAAGCAAATGTAAAAAGGAGTTCTGAACTGTACTTATATAATGTTACGCATAAAGCACTTTAAGGGTTGTGTTTGCTTGTAGCTGATGACTGATGACAGACACACTCATTATGTGTCAAAACACAGTAAAACCAAGTCGACCGACAGCCACTGCTTTTAATAGAAGCGCAGGGGTATGTTCAGTTGATATAAACAGCTGTGTGAATAAATACTGCACTGAGCTAAGGCTATGGGAATAGAACACCTATAGTGCATGTGAGTCTTTCTGTTCGTAAGAATAATATTATAATAATAACAATGCCAGGAAGAGGCCCATTTGGTGATTAAATGAACTGTGGTGTTCAGATGCAAAACAATTTACATGAGGTGAATACTGCATGCACTTCAGCATTACAGTACCTCAATACGTTTTGATAGGAAGTGCTGATGCTAGTAATTAACTGACTCCAGCTTACTGTGGGTGCCTGAATGCAGCACTGCTCAAGTACATTGGGAAAGCAGCTCCGATCAGACTATCGCTACTTCTTTACGTGAGTTAACACAGCATTCGTCCTGCATAGAGCCCTCAATAAAAACATCCTGGAGATCCTTCTCTTGAGAGTCCTGTATCAACCTTTGGAGACAAATCAAATACAGAGCAACTGCGTTCTTTTCTTTGTTTCAGTGCTGAACACAGCCCCTGTCTGAAGAAGCCTAGAGGTTAATTCCGTATATTTTGCGACTGATTGTCCCCTATAAATGTAGACATCAGCAAGAGTCAGAACTCTCCACTTTGTGAATGTTGGATTTTCACTAAAGTAATGGGCTTCAACCGGAAAACTTTCTGCTAGGAAGCCAAAGTGTGCCCAATGGAAAGATTTTTGTTTTCAAAGCACTGATGGGAATCATGGGATTACACAAGGTGAGTGGTTCTCCGCCCTCACAGTAGTTATTAGTCTTTAGGAAAGATTTAATCAAAAAGGTTTTATTCAGGAACAAACATCAAAAAGTAGTACTGGATACAATAGCAACAGCAATGGCGCTGCAGGTAAACTCCCAGGTCTCACAGGATGGAATAGAGCCATAGAGCTGCAGGTAATCCCACAGGTCTTGGCAGGTGGATTCCGAGCCCCACAATACCTTATACAAACTCTAATGTATCTATCAAGCCAACTGCTGAAGTGAATATTTCCAAAAGCTAATTTGTTGAAAGTAGAAAGGGGATATTTATATCATGCAGTCAAAAATGACTTTTAGCAAACTGCTTACATGTGTTTAGTGCAATACCTGTGTTAATCAGCTCTAAGACAATTAAAGCTTGTTGCTGGGCACACACTGTATTATTCTTAGCAGATTTATACAATTATATTATTTTTTACCTGCAATTACCCATTTATACAGTTGTTTTTTTACTGGAGCAATCTAGGTAAAGTACATAAAGTCACATTTCACTGTCCTTGTATTAATAAACTCAATCCCCATTATATATGTATCAAATGAATGCACTTACCCATCACACGTGATTTCCGACTCTGTCACTAGTTTTCTGATACAAAGCCTATCTCTTCAATGTTACAATTCACTTGTTTAACCGGCACAGCCCGTGGCTTTTTTTTTTTGTTTGTTTGTTTTTCTGGGATGGCAAATCAGTATTTATTGTTGCACAGCGCTTCCTCCAAAAACAAAGTGAATGAGACAAGGCACGGTAATGTAAAGATTAATCATTAGGCAGTCTTAAATACTGTGATGCATTTAAAAATAATCTGTGATCTTTGGTTGTTTTTGTGCATTTTCATTTGCATTGTGACATTAAGGCCTTATCGAGCACTATATATTCTGCAATTTTGAAGACGTTAGATACATTTTTATTCTGGAGACTGTGGTGTTGTTATTTTTTTTAATATTGGCATTGCGTTTACGTTTTAAGCAGTTCTGTGCATTTTGGCAAGTGATATTTTCAGAATCATATTGTTCTGAATTAACACAAAAGCTTCCAGAAAGCTTTTGACAAAGTCCCGCATAAAAGATTAATTCTCAAACTGAATGCAGTAGGGATTCAAGGAAATGCATGCACATGGATTAGGGAGTGGTTAACATGTAGAAAACAGAAAGTACTGATTAGAGGAGAAACCTCAAAATGGAGTGAGGTAACCAGTGGTGTACCACAGGGATCAGTTTTAGGTCCTCTGCTATTCCTAATCTACATTAATGATTTAGATTCTGGTATAGTAAGCAAACTCGTTAAATTTGCAGACGACACAAAAATAGGAGGAGTGGCAAACACTGTTGCAGCAGCAAAAGTCATTCAAAATGATCTAGACAGCATTCAGAACTGGGCAGACATATGGCAAATGACATTTAATAGAGAAAAGTGTAAAGTATTGCATGCAGGCAATGCAAATGTGCATTATAAATATCATATGGGAGATAGTGAAATTGAAGAAGGGAACTATGAAAAAGACCTAGGAGTTTATGTTGACTCAGAAATGTCTTCATCTAGACAATGTGGGGAAGCTATAAAAAAGGCCAACAAGATGCTTGGATATATTGTGAGAAGTGTTGAATTTAAATCAAGGGAAATAATAAGGCAGCAGTGTGGAGTAGTGGTTAGGGCTCTGGACTCTTGACCGGAGGGTTGTGGGTTCAATCCCCAGTGGGGGACACTGCTGTTGTACCCTTGAGCAAGGTACTTTACCTAGATTGCTCCAGTAAAAACCCAACTGTATAAATGGGTAATTGTATGTAAAAATAATGTGATATCTGTATAATGTGAAATAATGTATAATGTGATATGTTGTAACAATTGTAAGTTGCCCTGGATAAGGGCGTCTGCTAAGAAATAAATAATAATAATAATAATAATAATAATAATAATAATAATAATAATAATAATAATGTTAAAACTCTACAATGCATTAGTAAGACCTCACCTAGAATATTGTGTTCAGTTCTGGTCACCTCGTTACAAAAAGGATATTGCTGCTCTAGAAAGAGTGCAAAGAAGAGCAACCAGAATTATCCCGGGTTTAAAAGGCATGTCGTATGCAGACAGGCTAAAAGAATTGAATATATTCAGTCTTGAACAAAGAAGACTACGTGGCGATCTGATTCAAACATTCAAAATCCTAAAAGGTATAGACAATGTCAACCCGGGGGACTTCTTTGAATTGAAAAAAGAAAAAAGGACCAGGGGTCATAAATGGAGATTAGATAAAGGGGCATTCAGAACAGAAAATAGGAGGCACTTTTTTACACAGAGAATTGTGAGGATCTGGAACCAACTCCCCAGTAATGTTGTTGAAGCTGACACCCTGGGATCCTTCAAGAAGCTGCTTGATGAGATTCTGGGATCAATAAGCTACTAACAACCAAACGAGCAAGATGGGCTGAATGGCCTCCTCTCGTTTGTAAACTTTCTTATGTTCTTATGTTCTTAAAATACTACTTCTGTTGAAAATATAGTACTGTACCAACAAAACCAATACAGTGCATCTACATGGAACATTAAAACACTGTCCTTTCAGCTGTGTATTTTTGACATTGTATCTTTTTGTGCTACCTAAAAAAACAGACAAGTTTTTGTCTTTTACTGCTGTGTTATTCCCCCAACTCGTGCACTTACAAATTTCAATGAAAGAATCAACGTTTCCCTTTACAGTCCCTCAAACGCAAGTCATAGTTTTTCTTTGTGCGAAATGTGTGTGTGTGTGTGTGAGTATGTGTGTGTGCAGGGCAGGGGGTGTTGGGGTGGGAGGGGGCAGGTTACAACGTGCTCACCAACATACACGTCAAATCAGATATGCATCACACTCGTTTAACCATCACTGAAGTCAAACCTTTATAGGGTCGAATATGTGAGTTCTTACTGTATTAATAAGTACCAGTGTGGAGGCGTAGGGTAATGCAGTCACACAACAATGGAGATCTTCAAGGAAGTAATTAGTAATGAAAAAACACATACAAGCATTTCAGGTAAAGTGAACAGTGGTGTCGCTCCGGCTCCAGTGTGGAGCAAGTGAGTGAATTCACTGTCTAAGCAGGGTGGTCCAGCTGCCGGCTCAACTCACACTGAACATTTAAACTCCAGAAAGTAAACTTACCCAGTAAATACTACACATTTTTTAAAAAAAACAACACCATACAATGACAATCTTTTAAGGTTTTTATTTTTAGCCCAACAGAAAGGAAACATACACCAGTATGGCTGTGGTTTTATTTGAAAGGAGATTGTTGATTTGATTTGTAAGTCGCAAAAACCGTTGTCCGCCATTACAGGATTTTTCTTGCGTACCCCCTGACGAGAGCTCGCGTACCCCCGTTTGAAAACCACTGATCTACACTATTCTGTTTTTTAAATAGTATTTTACCAGCCTGCCATGTATCATAAGGACATAGCAGGTATGAGTAAATGCCTTTTTTTATGACACCTGCTGTCAAACAGTCGTATACCAGCTGCAGCGTTGTATGCATCTTATTAAAAACAATGAGCTTCAACACTCCACATTGTATGGAGTTGTGGATACTAGGAAATCACTGGTGTGCAATTTTGCCATTTGAACAGACAAGACTGAATATAAATTGTATTTTTTTTTTTTTGTTAAGTAAAGGTTTTTATTGACAAGTGCAAACATTCCCCATTGCTACAGCAACTGACACAAGCCCCAAGTCATATGACAGATGACTTTATCCTGTCCCTGCTGAGGGGTTGAAAATATACGTTTCAATTAAATACATATCACCTTCATTTAAATAGCTATTACCTTCATGCACACCCAATCTTCTCCTGTGTTTGTGCTCGCTCCCCTCCTGATAGAGCACGTCGCTATTGATTTAGTTATTGAGTGCTCTGAAATATGACTCAGCTGCTTGTTATTGTAAGGGGCAAACAGTCAGAGATTAGGTTGGTGTGGGAGGGCAGCATTGTGGTCCAGCTTTTAAGGGCTGTACAAATAGCAGGCAGAGGCGAAAGAAATGAACTTTAAGCACTCTTGCGCATATTTATTTACAGAAAACAGAAATAAAAACTGTTCACAAAATAAATGGTACTGCGTCTTTAAACATAGTACAACTATATACATGCTATCCCAGGCAGAGCAAGGTTATAAACAAGTGTTATTCCAGTAAGCAGGCACAGCCGTAGAGGCTGGGCTGACAGGTCATCGTCTCTGGTAGTTACCTGCTTTTAGTTAGAGAAATAACAGGAGAATTGTAGGCCATGATTTGGTTGCTGTGCTCTGCTCCTTGCCCTGGGTTTGTCTCCCACAAGTGGAGAGACTGCCATTGTTGCCAACTCCTAAAAGCAGGAAGTCTCCAGAGAACCCTCACAAAGTCATTAGATGTCACTATTTAGACTAAAGTTGCCAAAAATGTCGCTGGACAATTTACCACTCCTCTCAGAATCGCTCAACCGTTAAGAGTGAGCACCAATATAAACAATATTAAATGTGTTAATGATGGGTGATCATTTTTAAATGTTTATATTTGTCTGGATTATCTACCTATACAGAGTCAGTTTAATGTCATTGATTAACATGAACTTTACTGTAACATTATGCATTACTTATCACAGATTTAGTACATTATGTTTGTTTAAATAATTGATGTTGTTCGCTTCCGTTAACAAGGGAGCAGCTGTAGTTTTAGTAGCTATTAACATTACGATTAGCAGGTCACTTGTGATCTGTTTGGTTCACAGCCGCAACCAGTCTCTGCAGCAACTTTTCAAAGCTGCGCTGTGCTGTGCAGGGTCTGCACAGATTTCTGTGGGAGAAGCGTGGTGTATTGAGCTGCTTGTGATGGGGGAAGCGTGGTGTATTGAGCTGCTTGTGACTGAGCTGCTTGTGACGGGAGAAGCGTGGTGTATTGAGCTGCTTGTGACGGGAGAAGCGTGGTGTATTGAGCTGCTTGTGATGGGAGAAGCGTGGTGTATTGAGCTGCTTGTGACAGGAGAAGCGTGTTGTATTGAGCTGCTTCTGACAGGAGAAGCGTGGTGTATTGAGCTGCTTGTGACGGGAGAAGCGTGGTGTATTGAGCTGCTTGTGACGGGAGAAGCGTGGTGTATTGAGCTGCTTGTGACGGGAGAAGCGTGGTGTATTGAGCTGCTTGTGACAGGAGAAGCGTGGTGTATTGAGCTGCTTGTGACAGGAGAAGCGTGGTGTATTGAGCTGCTTGTGACGGGAGAAGCGTGGTGTATTGAGCTGCTTGTGATGGGAGAAGCATGGTGTATTGAGCTGCTTGTGATGGGAGAAGCGTGGTGTATTGAGCTGCTTGTGATGGGAGAAGCGTGGTGTATTGAGCTGCTTGTGATGGGAGAAGCGTGGTGTATTGAGCTGCTTGTGATGGGAGAAGCGTGGTGTATTGAGCTGCTTGTGACGGGAGAAGCGTGGTGTATTGAGCTGCTTGTGACACGAGAAGCGTGGTGTATTGAGCTGCTTGTGATGGGAGAAGCGTGGTGCATTGAGCTGCTTGTGACGGGAGAAGCGTGGTGTATTGAGCTGCTTGTGATGGGAGAAGCGTGGTGTATTGAGCTGCTTGTGATGGGGGAAGCGTGGTGTATTGAGCTGCTTGTGACAGGAGAAGTGTGGTGTATTGAGCTGCTTGTGACACGAGAAGCGTGGTGTATTGAGCTGCTTGTGACGGGAGAAGCGTGGTGTATTGAGCTGCTTGTGATGGGAGAAGCGTGGTGTATTGAACTGCTTGTGACAGGAGAAGCGTGTTGTATTGAACTGCTTGTGACAGGAGAAGCGTGTTGTATTGAGCTGCTTGTGATGGGAGAAGCGTGGTGTATTGAGCTGCTTGTGACAGGAGAAGCGTGGTGTATTGAGCTGCTTGTGATGGGAGAAGCGTGGTGTATTGAACTGCTTGTGACGGGAGAAGCGTGGTGTATTGAGCTGCTTGTGACACGAGAAGCGTGGTGTATTGAGCTGCTTGTGATTGAGCTGCTTGTGACAGGAGAAGCGTGTTGTATTGAACTGCTTGTGACGGGAGAAGCGTGTTGTATTGAGCTGCTTGTGACACGAGAAGCGTGGTGTATTGAGCTGCTTGTGATGGGAGAAGCGTGGTGTATTGAGCTGCTTGTGACGGGAGAAGCGTGGTGTATTGAGCTGCTTGTGATGGGGGAAGCGTGGTGTATTGAGCTGCTTGTGACAGGAGAAGCGTGGTGTATTGAGCTGCTTGTGACGGGAGAAGCGTGGTGTATTGATTTGCTTGTGACAGGAAAAGCGTGTTGTATTGAGCTGCTTGTGACAGGAGAAGCGTGGTGTATTGAGCTGCTTGTGATGGGAGAAGCGTGTTGTATTGAGCTGCATGTGACAGGAGAAGCGTGTTGTATTGAGCTGCTTGTGACAGGAGAAGCATGGTGTATTGAGCTGCTTATATCACACTATGTGTATGTATTGTTTTATATCACTATGTGTATGTATTGTTTTATATCACACTATGTGTATGTATTGTTTTATATCACACTATGTGTATGTATTGTTTTATATCACACTATGTGTATGTATTGTTTTATATCACACTATGTGTATGTATTGTTTTATATCACACTATGTGTATGTATTGTTTTATATCACACTATGTGTATGTATTGTTTTATATCACACTACGTGTATGTATTGTTTTATGTCACACTATGTGTATGTATTGTTTTATATCACACTACGTGTATGTATTGTTTTATATCACACTATGTGTGTTCTCTTTCATTATGCATTGCTGTATCTAGCGGTCCAGATAAGCTGCCATTTTTATGCATTAAAAAATACGCACTCAATTTAAATTGAATGCGTAAAAGTATTCTAGCAATTTTGCTGCACAGCTTGTCTGCCTCCCTTAAAACTTCCACTAACAACTACATCTCCCAGAATACAATGTCTTCAATTACTAGGAAACTGTACACAAGAAAAAAACAACATTAACCAATTTCTGACTAGCCCTGTTGCCTTTGCAGCCAATCACAGTAAGAATAAGAAAAATTCGCAGCTACACAGGTTGAAGCGTAAACATTTAACTGGAGCACTGGTTGTGTCGATTTAGATAGAAGATCATTACTGACAGTTAAAACAATATGCTACCTACCTACTCAGCTTTAGAAACCCGGGGCTGGTGAAAGGAAATCTATGAATAAAGTGGTTTTAATACTCAGAATACGTGCAAACCTCTGACGGCTCCATTTGAAGCTGCTTTGTGCTGTTCTGGTGCTGCACCTTGCAGGATTAGTCTGGGACGGATTTGATTCTTGTATCAGTTGGCTAAATGTCACCACACAGTTAAACAGTGAAGTCCAGCACTTAGCCTTGTCTTGTGTTTGAGGTGGGGAAGGCATTAAGCATGTCCTTCTTTTGCATTTTCTTATAAAGCACTACATTGTTAAAAATAATTGCTCAGTCATTCTTTTTTTTCCCTTTAATTAAATAGAGGCAAGCAATGAGCTGAAAGCTGTTAGCTCAATCGAGTGCAGCAGAGCATGACCCCAGCTTTAATTAGCACAGAAAAATAAATGGTTGCTCTTATTGTGAAGGAGTTGTGTTAGAAACCATTTCTAAACAGCTACCCTGACTGGGGATACATAGGATCTCCTTGTATCTGTTCCTAGAGCACGTTTCCAGCACCGTAACTCTGAACTTTTAATACTTAACACAAATAACCCCCATTCCTGGGGGTCATCAAAGAAAAACAACCCTTTCTGGCACTGCTGTTAATGGTCTTTGTTATATGTATATTGTTAGGTACCTGTACAATTGCAATATATATATATATATATATATATATATATATATATATATATATATATATATATATATATATATATATATATATATATTCTTTATTATTTTACTATCCAATGTTCTGTTAAAATGAAACCTTAAATAAGGAAATATAATTAAGCTTTATGAGGAAGGAAATTGCCAGTGATCTGGCAGGTTATCAAGCATTAAGGACTGTGTTTTAGCCAATCAGATTGCAAATTTCCTGGTCACTGACATAATAACTTTTAAGACAGCGGGCTTGACTGCCCTCATATTACAAGAGGTGATAACGTACCTCACCGAGTATGATGAGCAATGGAGCAATGAACATGAAGCCTATAGCTTACCCTCAGCTGTGCTTTGTTTCAGCCTTTGCAAGACAACCATTTACTTTAGACTGCTAACAGTATTTTACTAAGCAGTGTTTCTTTATTTCAGAAAATTGCAGAATTGTCCTTTAAAGAACTGTCAGTTTTATTCAGCTTGTTTCTTCCGCTTTTGTTACTGGAATGTCTGCTTCACTTTGCTGAAGTAACAAACCACCACCTACAAAATTACAACTATAGACCTTCTTTTACAGTGGAAATTGCAGCAACATTTACTATTACTGATACAGGGCAAATAGCTTATTTTGGGCCGAAGTAATCACTAACCATTTTGTGGCTGGTTGGAGAGCCAAAAGGAGCAGGTTAGGCACCAATATAATATCATTGGACTGCCCCAAAACTAGTCCTTTGGCTATATCATTAAGGATATAAGAAAGTTTACAAACGAGAGGAAGCCAGAATCTCATCAAGCAGCTTCTTGAAGGGTCACAGAGTGTCAGCTTCAACAACATTACAGGGGAGTTTGTTCCAGACCCTCACAATTCTCTGTGTAAAAAAGTGCCTCCAATTTTCTGTTCTAAATGCCCCTTTATCTAATTTCCACTTGTGACCCCTGGTCCTTGTTTCTTTTTTCAGGTAGAAAAAGTCCCTTGGGTCAACATTGTCAATACCTTTTAGGTTTTTGAATGTTTGAATCACTTCGCCGCGTAGTCTTCTTTGTTCAAGACTAAATAGATTCAATTATTTAAGCCTGTCTGCATATGACATGCCTTTTAAACCCGGGATAATTCTGGTTGCTCTTCTTTGCACTCTTTCTAGAGCAGCAATATCCTTTTTGTAACGAGGTGACCAGAAGTAAACACAATATTCTAGGTGAGGTCTTACTAATGCATTGTAAAGTTTTAACATTACTTTCCTTGATTTAAATTCAACACTTCTCACAATATATCTGAGCATCTTGTTGGCCTTTTTTTATAGCTTCCCCACATTGTCTAGATGAAGACATTTCAGAGTCAACATAAACTCCTAGGCCTTTTTCATAGTTCCCTTCTTCAATTTCAGTATCTCCCATATGATATTTATAATGCACATTTTTATTTCCTGCATGCAATACTTTACACTTTTCTCTATTAAATGTCATTTGCCATATGTCTGCCCAGTTCTGAATGCTGTCTAGATCATTTTGAATGACTTTTGCTGCTGCAACAGTGTTTGCCACTCCTCCTATTTTTGTGTCGTCTGCAAATTTAACGAGTTTGCTTACTATACCAGAATCTAAATCATTAATGTAGATTAGGAATAGCAGAGGACCTAAAACTGATCCCTGTGGTACACCACTGGTTACCTCACTCCATTTTGAGGTTTCTCCTCTAATCAGTACTTTCTGTTTTCTACATGTTAACCACTCCCTAATCCATGTGCATGCATTTCCTTGAATCCCTACTGCGTTCAGTTTGAGAATTAATATTTTACGCTGGACTTAGTCAATAGATTTATGAAAACTAAATAAACCATGTCATATGCTTTGCAGTTATCCATTAGCATGTTTGAGCTTTTCAGTTGAAGGCGTATACAGCCAACACTGTCATACAAATGCAAGTTGTCTCTGTGTTCGTGTTTCTAACTCCTCTGCGTGCAGTTTTAGTTTGCATTGCCTCTGCCTGTCCCCTGCGGAGGGCTGCGTCTGTTGATTGTTCATTTTCGGTCAACGTAAGCCACCTCCACCTTTCACAATAAGCCACTGACCAACAGATACGCCTAGACTGCTGGGGCTTTTTATATCTTGGTGGTCACAGGTAAGTCTTGGACATTATCGTGCACATTAAACTATCACTCACAATACATGTAGTGTGCACGCTATGGCATGTAAATTAGCCAAATAGTGTGCATGTAAATGAATGAGTTCTCTGTTAGTAAATGGGACAGTAAATTTGGATTTATGGTGTACGTTAGACTCACTACTTAATGTGCACGTTACAGCTACATTTAGTGCCCTTTTGTAAATGAGGCCCATACTCCAGCAGCATGTAGAAGCCCGGGGGTAATTGAGTTTATAGTCATGGCTGTACCTCATCTCAGAGAATAAGCTCTGGAACCAAGACCTCTGATATACACAGCTGCCTCTTGAGTTAAGTACAATCTGCTTACTCTTGGCACAGAATGCCAACTTGCTGCAGTGTGCCAGAATAAGACTTTAATCTAGGCTAAGTCTACCAGGACATAACCACGCAAACAAGGAGGCAACGACAGATTAGCCTACCATTTCAATTGGAATTGCTATGCCACTACTGGCATCAGTAATTGCTAGCTCACCTGCTTTATTTAAACTGTTGATTGATGGATCCAATGTTAGCTCTCGAACTAGAGCTTTTGTGGAAGCTGAGGCAATAACATAAAAAAAAAATCTTAAGTAAGAAAGCATAGCTGTTTCTCCTGTCTTTTGTGTGCCAGCTCAGATGTATGTAACTTGGGGCTCCACATTTGGTAATGCCTCGGGACACTTCCGCACTGCTGTACTCTTTCACTTGTTTCATGTCATGTGAAACAGCTTCCACACTGAGCCTTTTATGACAACACCACTTTTACAGAGTGCATATTCAGTCCTGGCGGATAATGTTACATTTCCTGGACAAGCAGGTTGTCCTGGTAATTGTGGAAGCTGCTAATCAAGCTGTAATACAGTGTATAAGCTTACCAGATGGTTCAGATGAACAGCGTCATGGAGCGTTACCAGAGTGACTGGGTTTTGACTTTGTCTCTTACTTCCTCCTGGGAGATCAACGTGTACCTTTTGCAAAGAAGGGCCTTTTATTTTATTGTATCATTATTATTATTTATTTTTTTAGCATGCCTTCTAGTTAATTCACAGTTATACATAAAAAAAAAAAACATTGAAAAATGCCTCATGACGTTTGGAATTAATGACCATTTATGTATTGCTGTATTTTACTTACTCTGCATGTTTTTATTCCTGTTTCAGAAATTGAAAAAGTGCAGAAGGGTGAAGAGAAAGATGAGAAGTTCATTGACGTAGTTATCAACAAGAATATGAAGCTAGGACAGAAAATATTGATACCAGTGAAGCAGTTCCCCAAAGTAAGTACATATTTTCTGGTTGTTGTTGATGATATTAACTTTCTGCTGGCCCTATCCCTCAAAGAACACTTCTGTCAGGAAAAACAACTGCACTCTGACAGTGGAGTTTGGAAGAAAATTCTGAAGCTTCTTTGTTTGCACTTAAAAAAAAAGACAATGCTGGGTGATTACTGTAAAGGTACTTGGCCACTTATCACTGCTGGAGAAGAAGAAAAAACATTCACCACAAGCAACAAACTTTTCAGGTAGAGGCACCAAGACATGTATAATGAGATTCATTTACTACCATCTGTGACATAAACCATGGTTTTGTTCATTAACTTTAGTTGTCTGTGCTCTACAGTGTGAAGGGTGAGGACAGCCAATGTTAAAGAAAGCTTTCTTGTGGCAGATTTCACATTATTTAGCAATTAACATTTTTTGCTTGAACGGAATATTGGCGTTGAATTTGTGTATGGGGGTTTAGGAGGGGGCAGTTTGAAGAAATAGCTATCATGACTTTCTCTGAAATGTCAATCGTTTCATCCATAGAGAATAAGGATTGATTTATTATGTTAGTGTAAGGATTGTCACATAGTATTTAGCACAGTAGGAACGCCTCTCTCCATTTGCTTGGATTACACTATGTAACACAATTTTTGTTCCTGGGTAGTAAGTGTTATTTCCTAATTGCTTATGCCTCAAAAGTATAGAAAATGGCTATTATTCCCCACAAACTTTGCTTTTGTGACCAGGACAGTGATATTTTGAAATTTACCTATTTCCAATGAGAAAACGGGCGAATTTGTGTCTTTTCGTTCACATAAAGTCAGAAAAAAACAACATATGAATCCAAATTAACATGTATTTATACTAAAGTAATACAAAAATGACTACAAAAGATTTAGAAGTGAGTAGTTTTTCGAGATTTACGATTATACTGTAAATCACTTTCACGAATCAGCCCCCAAATGTAGTCTCCCATCATGTTCTCGTTATACTGTCCTTGGTAGCGGCGTTCAAAGTCCAGTATATCCTGGTGGAAGCGCTCGCCTTGCTCCTCCGAGTACGCTCCCATGTTCTCCTTGAATTTATCAAGATGAGCATCAAGGATATGGACTTTGAGGGACATCCTACATTGTGCCGTAGTTCTTCACCAGAGTCTCAACCAGCTCCACATAGTTTTCGGCCTTGTGATTGCCCAGGAAGCCCCGAACCACTGCGACAAAGCTGTTCCAAGCCGCTTTCTCCTTACTAGTGAGCTTCTTGGGGAATTCATTGCACTCCAGGATCTTCTTTATCTGTGGTCCGACGAAGACACCGGCTTTGACCTTTGCCTCAGACAGCTTAGGGAAGAAGTCTTGAAGGTACTTGAAGGCTGCCGACTCCTTATCTAGAGCTCTGACAAATTGTTTCATAAGGCCCAATTTGATGTGCAGTGGTGGCATCAGCACCTTCCGGGGGTCCACCAGTGGCTCCCACTTGACGTTGTTCCTCCCCACAGAGAACTCGGTCTGCTGTGGCCAGTCCCGCCTGTGGTAGTGCGCCTTGGTGTCCCTGCTGTCCCAAAGGCAAAGATAGCAGGGAAACTTGGTAAAACCGCCTTGGAGACCCATCAGGAATGCCACCATTTTGAAGTCTCCTATGACCTTGATCCCACCTCAGAAAAGTGCAGATATGTATCCACTTAGGCAGCTGGAACTAAACTGAACTGGTGGGCTTAAGGTCCCTGTATTTATACTACTATTTATATTACTGGAAAGTTCTAGAAAGTTCTAGAAGTTACTCCAAGTTTACTCAGCACTGAATCTATCTGGTATGTTCTGGAAAATAGGTAAATTTCAAAATATCACTGTCCCGGTCACAAAAGCAAAGTTTGTGGGGAATAATAGCCATTTTCTATACTTTTGAGGCATAAGCAATTAGGAAATAACACTTACTACCCAGGAACAAAAAAAATAAAAATTGTTACACGGTGTTATCATTTTAACCCATTAAGAACCAAGTACAATTTTCTTTATAAAAATCAACAAAAATCAACACCAGCTGTATTTATGTAATTTGATTCATTACATTTAGACTTAACTTTTGCAGTTAAGAAAACTCGAGAAAGTTATCATAACAATATAGTTAAAGAGAAATTTAAAATAACAGGTAGATGCCAGTTACAAACGCTCCAAAAAATGACAAAGCAGCCTGTCCTCAAATGAGGAGAATGGCACTTAATGGGTTAATTTGTGATTTTAAGAGTGAAACATTCTTTCTTGCATTTGTTTGATAATGAGGTATGTTATAATGATCTGAGCAGTAAATCCACCCTTCCATGATGTCAGTACCAGGGAGTGTTCATATTAGAGCAGGTTTTGGGGTTTTGGCAGGTTTCTAGATGATCTTGAAATCACACTTGTCTACATTACTGATAGAATTCAATTTTTAGGGCCAACCCCCATCCCCCTGTTAGCGAAACCTGTACAGTGGGTCAATTTTATCATCAAATTCTAATTTAGTACTCTATCCCTGGATTTTGTGTGCCCTTATTCGTGAAGTTTTGTTCAGGAATGTTCTGTGTTAGGTACGTGTAAACCCTATGTGTGTGTTTTATGTCCCCACCTTTCATGTCTCTGTTCGTTTATCAAGTGAGCAGCACAAGTGATCGCCCTTGTGAGAATAGCCATAAATAACAAACTTGACCCCATCAGGGCCATGTGTGCTCCTCTGCCATCATCAAACATCATAACTGTAACCCATGATCCATGTAACATTGATTACACGATACATTGTGTCTCTAATTACTGTGTAGTACTTAGTAAATGCATATGTACTTACACATCATTACATTGTTATTATGCATAGTTACAATGTACTTAATGTGTATATCTTTTTGCCGATATGTAATATGTAATTACACAATTGTATCAGAAAAGTGTTAGGGTTAGGGTTAGGGTTATATCATGCACAAAGATGCACACATTACGTACATTGGTAACTGCATAATAACATTGTAATGATGTGAAAATACACATGTATTTACTAAGTAACTGCTATGTAAATACACAGTAATTAGAGTGTAAAGTGTTAGGTACCTCCATCACTATACTGTATAAGTTGTCCTCAGGGGACAGTTTGAGCTGCATTACTGCAAAAGTGTTCTTGCTATTATTTATTATTATTATTATTATTATTATTATTATTATTATTATTATTATTATTATTATTATTATTATTATTATTATTATTTATTTCTTAGCAGACGCCCTTATCCAGGGCGACTTACAATTGTTACAAGATATCACATTATACATTATTTCACATTATACAGATATCACATTATTTTACATACAATTACCCATTTTTACAGTTTTTACTGGAGCAATCTAGGTAAAGTACCTTGCTCAAGGGTACAGCAGCAGTGTCCCCCACTGGGGATTGAACCCACAACCCTCCGGTCAAGAGTCCAGAGCTCTATGAACCGAATGATACAATTTAAAATACAGCTACAGCACATTTACTACACTGTGTAGATACACTGTACTTACACATTGCTTTTTATTTGATTTTTTTTTACATTATTTAATGCATGTATTTGCAACAAAATTATATGACTGTGAAAATACTTTGTTAGGAATCCCATCCATCTTCACAATCACAGAACTGTGTACGTGTTGTACTGTAGTAAATATTGAAAGACGCCTCACACCACATGCCTCAAACACCAGTGCTGCTTTTGAGACTGGCACAGCTGTGAGTTTACCCATGCATGCTACCTGCCGGTGATGCTGATTGGTTCAGCGTGCACTCCAGTGTTTTGTCTGTGGGATACCTCAATGTTCCTTTGTCCTTCTCACAAACCAATTGAACCTTCAGAGTTGAAGAGAAATCCGCTGCTCAGTGCTCTCATATTCCAGGAGGATGCAGCATTCTCAGCATGCAAGGCTGCAATGCTGAGGGGCAAAGCTTTGTTGTTTAGTGCACTGGGCCATTGGGGGGGAGCAATTCAGGATTTTTAACAATTCTTCAATAGCGGTCTCAGTGAAATCAATGTTTTTAGTGACATTCGCAAGTAAATATGCAAATAAATGAGTTGTTAGTGTTGCTAACTTCACTGTAAGCTCAGCATTTTACACAGCCTATTGTGCATGTGCAAACTCATGAACATGATAAGGGGATTGTGTCATAACATTGACTTTTTTGTTCACAGATTTTGTCAGATAAGTTCAGAATAAAAGGAGAGAGGCTGGAAATAATACACAAGTGTTTAGAAAAAGAGAAAGCCCAACTATTTTATCTACTTCATCTTCCTTTTTTAATAACCAAAGGAACCACACTACCAATATTTTATTGGAAAAATAAAATGTATTCACGTGTTTGTATTGCATGTCAACATCAAGTTAGAAATAGAAGCAGTATGTTGTATTCACAGATGATTTGATGAACAGTGTAGACTTAAACATCGGCATAACAGTGTGTACACAGTTACTTAAAGATCTATAGAATATATACATAAACAAGAAGCATTACTTTATCCATGAATTGAAAGACAGGAATAATATCCTGATATGAGGTATTCATTTAGCTATGAGACTACAGGTATTTTTATAACATTTATGGACATGGGACTGGCTCTTCCAAACCAGCATCTGCATGCTTTCCAACCAGCATTTTTATTTTAAACAACCATGTCTTGTTTTGCCATTTAATTATTATGTATTTTAGAGACCCCCCCCCACCCAAATAAAGAAAAGAAAATAAGTTAAAAAAAAAACAGAATTAAAACCCAGCGACCAAAATATAATTGCCCAAAACCAATTTAAAAAAATAGTATACAATGTTACTATGCGTTCTTACTACATTGCAATACAATGCACTCTGAAAGCAATATGAAAATTGACTCATCGCTTTCAAATGTTCTCCTTCTTGATTTCGCCCTTGCACAGTCTTTGATGATATCAGAGAAATCCAACTTTTTCAAAATGTCACATTCCATGGACATGATTGCAAGGCAGTTGAGACGATCCTGACTCATGGTGGCTCTCAGTTCATTCTTTATAAGTCCTATACGAGAGAATGACCGTTCACCGGAGCAGTTAGTGCACATCAAGGAAAGGTAAATACGCAAAGCCGTGGCAACATTTAGAAATGTGGAAATCACAGGGGTATTTCAAATGAGGCGAAGGAGGTCAGAAGCTGCCTTCTTCTCTTTACCCACAACAAATTCAGCACAGTGAAGCATTTCTGTTGGGAAAGATCCATCCAAATCTGAAGGATAAGTGGACATGAGGGCTGCAGATTTTTTCTGAATATCACATGCTGACATGTCTTGAAATTCGGTCAGAAAGCCAAACACTTTGTGTACATTGACATAAGCTTCTGTTCGGAGCTGGCAATGCATTGAAAGAGTATCCAAGATTTTTACGAAAGTCTCAACATGAAATTTGTCTCTGCCTTGGACACGCACTTCAGTGTGAGTTGATCCATCTTGCAGAACACTGGGCAGTCGTCTCTCCCGTCGCGTTACATTCCGGTTTGTCTTCACAACTGCTAATTGTGTGGCGCATTCTTCATAATCATCAAAATCATTACGAATGTTTTCAGGATATGATTTTAGAGATTCCAGTAATTTAACCACCTGTGACAGTTCGATGTCTTCTGTTTGGACTGACTTCATTGTTTCATTAAATCTCTCCAGGATTGTATCCCACAAGTCAGCTAGAATGACTGTTTCTATGTGGTCCATCTGGCTGCTAAAGTGTTTAGCCAGGTGTCTACTTTCTGGTGGTTGATGGTCACTGTCTTGAGCGACTGTATCCAGAGCATTCTTTATCTGCACATATCCTTTCTTAAATGCCTTAGCAGCATCGTGTCTTGCTGACCTTGTGTCTGACAATCTCTTGACAACAAGCCACACGGAGAGCTCGACGCCAAAAAAACTTTGATATGAACTTCAGAAACATTTTCTGTTATTTATTTATGTTATTTATGTATTTACTTATGCTGTATCAGCTATATTTAAATAAAATATATAAACTCATATTTACTATCCAACCTTGCCTCGCTTATTTTCTTGACTGATTAATATATTAAATATGTACTGCAGGATATAATGCGGCTTTGGCCATTATAGCCCCCTGTCAGTCAATAATTTTCCACTATCCCTCCATATTATATATATACATATATAGAGAGAGAGAGAGAGAGAGAGAGATTTTTTATTTTTTTGCCAAATCGACGATTAATATCGATGTTTATTTTAGAAAGATTTTACAGTTTTTTTCCAATTTTTATTGTTCAATTCAAGCAGAGAATGGGTGTTCAGAGTGGATCGGAGACAGGACAGATAGTAAGTATAAAACCTAAACAAACTATAGATGATTTCTAAATTGTTATTTATGGTATGAAAATAAAAAATAGCGAGTTGTTTTACCAACGTTTATCCTATATTTATTTCAGTCGAATTCTCATTTTTGGGGAATTTGACGTTTAACGAGCTCTATCTGTTGAAGCGACCGAGTAATAGGCAACAAATGAAACTTACTGTAGGAGCTGACTCATGTCACATGACTCAAGCCTTACTTTCAGTTTGCTGTAGTTTCGTTACATCATTGGAAAGCTCCAAATCTGTTCTTTCAAACAAGCCATGAACCAGGAAGCTAGATAGCTACAGTGCCTGAGATATTCACATGAGAAGGTCAGGCCTGCCGATACACTACGCCTGGGGTCCATACAGACCGCAAACCTAAAACAATTTGGGAAATTCAACCAGGCTACCTGGACTAGAATTATCCTTTGCATAGGGTAACAGGATTTCCCCATTGTTGAAGGCACAAACACAAAAAACATTATCACTGATTACCATTTTTAATGCAGACACAAACACAGATGTGACCCGTGTGTGCTGAGCAATATATTCCATGTCTCCCTATTCAGTGCAATGGAACGGTCGCAAGTCCCTCTGCCTAGCAATGACATCAGACAGACCATTATCTTTCGGTTTCAGTCGAGTGTGGTTCCTTAATTTGCTTATGCTTTTTTAGATAGAGGTGTATAAAAAAGCATCCGAGTCATTTCTAAATCTCAAAAAGTAGTCAACCAAATGCTACCCTATTCACAGGGTTTGTTGAGCCTGCCAGTCTGACCAGACAAAGATTTTCATGCATATCGGTGGGGTTTTTTTGAGCTGGTTGTAAAATCGACTTTAACAGTACCTTTGTTCAAACCTTAACTATGTCTGAGTGACCGTGCAGACATTAATTTTTTTTTTTTTTTTTTTTTTTGGATTGTACATTAGGATTGGGAGTCAGTGGTTTCATTCCTCTGCTGCAGCTGACTGCCCAGATATAAGTCAAGAAATGAGTAACTTGGAGCTGGCTGGATTATAAAAGTAAAACCAGACAGGACTGGTTTCTCGAATGAACTGAATCCCAGATGTAAGGAGCAGTTTGTAATGGCCCTGTTAACACGCCAACAATAGTCAGCTGTCCAGCAGAGCTTTTTGAAGACAGCAGATGGTATTCATGGTCACTGCAATGGCTTCAGGCAATAGAGCACTCTGGCCCAGATTAAAGGATTGTGCATGTTTACGACCGTAAAATGGGCGCTCAGGGTTTTGAATTCTTGGATGGGATTTATAAAACACACCCAATTACATAAACACGCAATTAAGACGTGATTTGCGGGGGCAATGTCTCAGTGCGCATATGTAATTCTGTATATGCATATGTAATTCTGTATATGCATATGTAATTCTGCGGCGTTTCAGAACAAAACCGCTAAAATTGGGAGGGGATTTTGCAAATGAGGTCTATTAAATATTCCATCTAATTTATTAAGGCTGCCGGTAATTGCGGTCTTCATATTTGCTTGATTATTTTAAGAACTCTGAAAAGCAGGCGTTAATTTGCCACAGTCAGACAGTAGGCTATGTAAAAGGCAAGGTGATGTGGGAGACTTGTCTGCAGCAAGAAGGAGACATCGTTTTCAAGGACAAAGAAACATTTAATAACATTTTGCAAAGAGCTAATTTTTTAACCCTTCTGATCAAGTTAGCTTGTAAATTGCGGTTTATAATACCATATTGTTTTGCAAACTCCAGTTTTCAATACATGTTTCATAGTTTACATGAGAAAAAAGAAAGTCTGCAAATAGAGAATATAGAATCCATGTAAGAAAAGGTTCTTAGAAGCACCTAAAAAGGTCTCCCACAGTGGCAAAGCGAGGTTCTAACGAGAGCCTTTACTTCTGGAGTGTAGGCATTATTAAAAGAACGGTGGAGGAGATTAAGAAAAGATGAAACGATATTCTGAGGCGCATTAAAGAAAAAGTCTCATATACATGTTATACAATGAGGGCTCATCCTCCACTGTTATTTTAGTAATGCCTACAGAATGTATGTTTTGTAATATGGCATTCTGGTATTTAACAGTACTGGTGCAGGCAGTACTGTTAAATTCGAGTGGTTAAATTCGAATTCAAATGGTTAAAAAAAAAAAAAAAAGGACAGATGATGCAGTTAGTTTGTAGCTAGAGCAAATATAATATAGCTGGTAATAGGCACATCTGAATAAGGTAGCTATATTATAGATCATACAGATGTGTTTTAAATTCATACTTTTGTACTGCTTGTACCAAAATCTCCACTTCCATATTGGTAAATTTCAGTTTTCTCTTCCGAGCATCCTCATCACCATGGCTAGTACCAGGCTGAGGTCTTTGTGTGCCATTCATTTTCTTTTGGAATGTGTAGCCTACACACGCAGGGCTGATCCAAACCAGCTATTTATTGTGAGAGGTGTGTAATTCTCCATCTCTAATTGCGTTTAGGGGTATTTAAATTGTTTGATTACGGAATCGCCTGCTTCACCCAATTATAAAATAGGTCGTTATTTTGACGCTGAGTGCGGCCGTACTGAACACACACATTACATGACTTTTTGTGGTCGGTTTTTCCCCTTTATAAATTTGGGCCTCTGTGTGTTAGTGTTCTGACACTGCACTCCAGTATTGCTATTTCAGAATCCTGCAGGTTTGTATCATTATTTCAAAATAAGGAGCAGAGGCAGACTTTCCAATCTAGCTGAAACCCTTCATTGTCACCCCCTACAGGAAAGAGGTATTAATGTCTCTAAACCCATTTGTCTTCTTTTAAGTTTAATTGTTGATTGTTTGATATTACAGATGAATAGCCTAAACGATCCCACGTTACCTAAAACAAATCCTTCAATTATTATTATTATTATTATTATTATCATTATTATCATTATTATTATTATTATTATTATTATTATTATTATTATTATTATTTATTTATTTATTTATTTATTTATTTGGCAGACACCTTTATCCAAGGTGACTTACGGGTGTTACTGGGCAGTTCTGTACAGGGTTACAATGCAAGATTAACATTTAAATGTTTACATGGGTGTCCATCTGAGCATGTGAAATATTGCAAAGTAAGAAGTGTGAGAGCAAGTAATGTCATCAGGAAGCTTTTAGACATCTCAAAGAATTGTAACTAAACAGATTTAGAGCCACACTTTGACAGGTTTGATAAGTGGAATAACTAACTGTTCAACACAACCAAAGAAAGACCACTTCAATTAGTTAGATCTGGCAGGGAGAGACAGCAAGACCGAGCCCCAGCTCACTAAGTGATGCACTGAAACAGAGGAGAGATAGCAAGACTGAGCCCCAGCTCACTAAGTGCTGCACTGAATCAGAGGAGAGATAGCAAGACCGAGCCCCAGCTCACTAAGTGCTGCACTGAATCAGAGGAGAGAGACAGCAAGACTGAGCCCCAGCTCACTAAGTGCTGCACTGAATCAGAGGAGAGAGACAGCAAGACCGAGCCCCAGCTCACTAAGTGCTGCACTGAATCAGAGGAGAGAGACAGCAAGACTGAGTCCCAGCTCACTAAGTGCTGCACTGAATCAGAGGAGAGATAGCAAGACTGAGCCCCAGCTCACTAAGTGCTGCACTGAATCAGAGGAGAGATAGCAAGACTGAGCCCCAGCTCACTAAGTGCTGCACTGAATCAGAGGAGAGAGACAGCAAGACTGAGTCCCAGCTCACTAAGTGCTGCACTGAATCAGAGGAGAGAGACAGCAAGACCGAGCCCCAGCTCACTAAGTGCTGCACTGAATCAGAGGAGAGATAGCAAGACTGAGCCCCAGCTCACTAAGTGCTGCACTGAATCAGAGGAGAGATAGCAAGACTGAGCCCCAGCTCACTAAGTGCTGCACTGAATCAGAGGAGAGATAGCAAGACTGAGCCCCAGCTCACTAAGTGCTGCACTGAATCAGAGGAGAGAGACAGCAAGACTGAGTCCCAGCTCACTAAGTGCTGCACTGAATCAGAGGAGAGAGACAGCAAGACTGAGCCCCAGCTCACTAAGTGCTGCACTGAATCAGAGGAGACAGACAGCAAGACCGAGCCCCAGCTCACTAAGTGCTGCACTGAATCAGAGGAGAGAGACAGCAAGACCGAGCCCCAGCTCACTAAGTGATGCACTGAATCGGAGGTGTCACTTGCATACGTTGCCCCTTTGAGGGGAAACCAAGTGACAATGCCATTTTATTTAACTTTTTTGGTATTGTTATGGTTCAGCAGTCTCAGGATTAAGACAGTCAAAAATCAGTAACAAGCTTAGGATGCACTTATTATGTTTTACTAATAAACATTATGCAAGTACTGTAATGTGTTTTAAGGCTACTTACACTCATAATAAGCTACTGTTTCTTGTAGTGCGCTGTTGGTTACATGCATCTCCTACATCGTTTTATACTGTACAAACAAGGGCAGGATTTGAGGAAAAGAAGGTTGCTATGGGTTACAGAAGAGAAAGATTGTGTAGGGTATTGCATGTTAGTTCTGGTTTTGGGGTGGATGAGGGGAAAACAACGACTTGAAATTGATGCTTATTTGATGGGCTACCAATTGGTTTCCGCTGTATAGAAAACACATGGCTGTGTGATTCCTTTCAGCCTCCAGCATACTGAAAGCACTATCTGTGTCTTGATGTGCACAAGAGGAATCTCGCCTTAGACTGAACGCAACTTGTCTTAATGTGGAATATACCCTTTCTCAGCCCCTTGTAGCCTGCTGGGAGAGGCATAGTAGAATCTGTGCACAGTTACTTACGAACAATACCTTTTACACCTTCTGCCAGTTCAGTCGTGCTTGTTTAGGTTGTGTGTGATGTCTTTAACTTGGGATTATTCATATGGAATATTTTATTTGGCAATATCAGTTCATATTATATTTCCTGGCAGCAGTTTAAACTCTTGGTGGAGAAGGTGTTGAATTTCCAGATCAGCTTTATGGTTGGCTAGAATCATAATTTCCACATAGTAGCTGTTATTGTATCAGTTATATTAACCTTGTCAATATGTGATACAGTTTACCTAACCAAATGACATAACAATAATACCTATTATCTTTTTATGTGTGTGTGTGTTTTGTTTTGTTTTACCCAGTGGATTCCTAGTCAGAAGCTTGTGGAAAACTTAAGAATACAATACAATGTATTGCTGTTTCAAACAAATTTTGCTCACAAAAAAAATGTTGTCAGTGTAATGTCAGACAAAAAATGGTGGAAGTCTAAGCAACCCATTAAAAAGACTATACATGATTAAGTTACAGTACTGTTAACCAGTGGTGGTGCCAGCTGACTGGGGGCTCTAAGCAGCATTATTTTTAGCCCCCCCCCCCCCCTTTTTGTTTTTTATGTTTCATTACCCACTCATTTATGCTGTAATTGATTGCTGTTAATCTGTCTCCAATTCTTAATTAAAACGTTGATGAACCTGTCATTTCTGAAATGAATTGAACTACTATAGGGCGATTTTCAAAGCTTTTTGCTCCTGATTTTCTGAAAGTAATTGTAAAAGTTTAAAGGTGCAAATCTAGCCAGAGAACATAGATATGGAAAAGTATGGAGCCCAGGAGGGGACATGAGAGAACAAATATATATTTTATATATCGTGGTCACGGGATACCTGTGTCATGCGCACAAGATAGGTATCTCGTGGCCACAAGATAGTAAGACATGCGCACAAGATAGATATATTAATTTCTGTCATGTCCCCTCCTGGGATCCCGATGAATATTTATTTTCACTTAAACAATTTTGGAAAATTAGCTGGCGTTTATTTGCAGTTAGGAAAAGTGAAGCAAATTTTGCACTGGAGCAAAAGGCTTTGAAAGCTGTTCTGAAATGTTTCTCTACTTCATAACATCATTCTGGGTGCTTTCAGAGCAGGGGTGGCGGTGGGGGTTGGAGGGTTTGGGAGGCAGTGTCCGGTGGCTGTTTTTTTTTTGTCTCACAGGTGGAAACCCTATTTTCTGGTCAAGGCAGTTCTGAATGAGATAAAAAGGGTAGCAACACATCAGTAATTTTAAAGGTTGAGCATTATTTGTTGCCTGTATTTGAATCATTTAAGCTCTTTGGTGGCTCTGGACAACCATCTATCACCAGCTAAACGTGGTTACTGGTGGTGGGAGATGGCAAAACAAGCAGTACTTTGATTGGCTAGAATCATTCAACTTGTACTTCAAAGTACCCGTACAGAGATACGAAGAAGCAACTCTGCTATACGTATTAATCTTGATTTGGTTTGAGGTCAGTGAGGTAAACCAAGCAGCTTATTTGGTGAATTGGCATAAAAACAGCTTTGCATACATCTCAATGATGTGGTTGTTCTGTATAACATTCGCACCTAGAGAAAGTAAATATCACTAGTGTTAATAATAATACTAATAATCATAATTGAAATATACTGTACATTCACACTGCAATAACAGCACATTTCCATTGGGCAAGTTATTCATATATTCAACCATCAGTCTGATGTTCTGCTTGATGGAGAGAAGTAACTATTGAAAATAAATTACATTATGCTTTCAGAAATCTTGGACTGCAAATTGCATCGTAACAGATATGGATGCATAATCTAACAGTAAGGATAGAATTATTATCTGAGAGCAGTTACACAGGGTTGCCATTAGAACATGCATATTACACAGACGCCCCTTAGAGCTGGCTGTAGTGGCTGAATTATAGTAAGCTATGATTTTGTACTGTAAGGTAACAAATGAGCTGTTAGGTTAAACATGAAACCAGGATCTTCTCCACTACAGTCCTCACCTCTCGTGGTATAACGCAAAAAAAAACAAAATACAAAATTAGATATGTAGGTAGGTTCTGACATGTTGAAAAGGTTGTTTAAATTGTAAGCCAATCATATCTTCCTTTGTAGAAGTTGGGCTTGTCTGGCGATTCATGGCTTCCTGTAATTGGATAGTACACATCATCCTGTCAAGGGGAGCAGCACATCACTGTTTAGTCTAATCCCTCATTAATGAGAGTCAATTGGACCACAGTAAATCCTCACCTCAAGCAATGTGCATTTGCATAATATTAACTAAATTATCATACATTCTATTTTTCAGCTTAATTAATTAGCATAACACCAGACTTGTCCATCTCTATCAATCACAGGTACCAGTCTCTCCTCTGTCCCATGATCAATCACAGGTACCAGTCTCTCCTCTGTCCCATGATCAATCACAGGTACCAGTCTCTCCTCTGTCCCATGATCAATCACAGGTACCAGTCTCTCCTCTGTCCCTCTCTATCAATCACAGGTACCAGTCTCTCCTCTGTCCCATGATCAATCACAGGTACCAGTCTCTCCTCTGTCCCATGGGTTCTAGTGATGATACAGGAGCCTCTATCAAGAAATACAGCATTCTCAATCCCTGCACTCAGCTCTCTCACTGAGGCACCAGAAGATATATGCCCTTTCCTCTCTTGCTATTTAGTGTAAAACAGACCCATAGACAATTTATCATTTAGCTTTATCTGTACTTTACACTGATATGCCAGCAGGCTCTCACTACACACATGCTGAACTCTTAACAACATCTCAGTGGTTTCTATTGCTCAACATGCTGGATAACTACACTGATATGCCAGCAGGCTCTCACTACACACATGCTGAACTCTTAGCAACGTCTCAGTGGTTTCTATTGCTCAACATGCTGGATAACTACACTCATATGCCAGCAGGCTCTCACTACACACATGCTGAACTCTTAACAACGTCTCAGTAGTTTCTATTGCTCAACATGCTGGATAACTGGAGAGCACTGTTACTATTAGGGGTTTAAATCTAAAGACCTCGGAAGAAAAGCAACTGGAAGGCATTACCAATATTTCACAGTCTATCGGAATGAAGAATAAAGACTGTGCTTTCACAGCAGCACCTCAAGTTTGTCGTATCACCTTCGTTGCAAGTCAGCTGATTTTTCTTTTTATTCTACGTATTTCTTTCAAACGGTATCAAAACATGAACAGCTATATTGTACATTTTCTTCAGCTAACCTAAATAAAATAGCACTCAGTAAATGACCTTGGTTAGTTTGAAACTTGAAAGCTTACGATATACCAGAAACAGATCTGTTAAATACAGTATAACAGCTTCAATAAAAAATGGCAAGTTTAACACCCCTAATTAATATGATTGGTGATTTAATCCTATGTCATATGGGTCATTTAATAGCATGGGTAATGCCAAAGGACATTTTAAAATTGGGTCTATATGTATACATTTTTGGCATAACATAATAAGGATACATTTATACTGTACTTCGACTCATACGGCTGTGTCTGCTACTCTGTTTGAAGCTGAACCAGGAAGCTTGTAATTCATAGCACAGGGGAGAGCTAAAGGAGCCTGCTCTGTCAAATGGCCTGAAGAGACACTGATATACTCATCATCATCATCATCATCATCGTCATTCACAGGTAGCAGGAGCTGGTCTCAAGCCTTCCTGGAGAGAGTTGCAATTATACTAACCCTTCACTGCCGAGGCTAGTTCATATTTGCCATTTCAGTAGAGTTAATGTTAGATGAAAACGTTCATTATACAAAAAACATTACCCACAGTGCTGGGCAAACATTCATTCATATGAGCCAGTGTAGGCAAAGCACAATGTCTTAAAGTACTCAGAATTACTATTTTAGGTAACATTTCACAACTGAGGATTGTAAATATCTGTGCTGTCACTTTTCAGAAATTTCTCATTTGCGGTTTTATTTTTTATGAATGCAACCTAAAATAAATAAATAAATGAAAAAGCTCACTGATACTGAGTGATATTGCATCTTGCAAATTGATATATGCTTTGTTGTTCATTTCTTTATAGTGTCAGGAGTCTGAACTGATTGGTTGCAATACATGTGATGATTTCCTCACAGTTTCGGGAGAGTTTCCTGCCAGAACCTACACTTTGACTCAACCAATGCTTTGATCTGAAAATGTTCCTGTAAATGATCCCAGATTGAAAAGCCCTGACAGCTGTTCAGTTTCTTGTGACATTCCTGCATCATAGCAGGGTGACTGGGGTCAGATGAGCAAATTATAGCAACTGGCAAGCTCTCTCACTCTTTCACGTCTTAGGACTGTTAAATATGTAATAACACCATTTACTACGGGTTATGAAAAATATCAAAATATATTGTGGCCTGTTTATTTGTCCAGTTTTAGTTTGTCCATTATGATAGCAACATGTAATGTACTGTACCATACTGTAAATAAGTGTTTCAGTCACTTGATACATTACTGGTACCTCCCAGAGTACTTGCATGAAGCCCTCGGTGGAGATGAACCATTTCCTGGCCTGGAGATCACTTCATTTCGCTTGAGCTGTTGGCAGCACATACATAAAGCCTATCCATGAGAATGGACTTAATAAAACACATTGAAGTGATACAATAGCTGACACGGAGGCAGATGATTCGAAAGCTTTTGGAATCAGATACAGTTGGATTGGGTCAGAGTAGGAAAAACATTGTATCACAAACCATGAGGAATTTGAACTGCAGGATACACCCAATCATATTATCCAGTTGCAGTAATACAGATCCACATATGGTCTTCACAGTGTCCCTATAATCATCTCTACCACCACATTTTATATCTGGAATTATGTTTTTTCTGCTATCGTTGAAGGAGGAAGGCATAAGCCAAAACACTGGTCTAGTTGACGCAGTTTCTGTTAAGTTTTCCATTAGACATTATGATTGAGTGTTTAAAGGATGAAGTAATAACTTATCAAAGTTCATTACACATTACATTACTCATTACATTTGATGTATTCTTTTTGATGAGACATGGGCCTGTAAGTCAAGATCAGGTAAACACTGTATCACAGTACAGTAGTGTGAAAATGTATTAGAACACCTCAAGATTTGTCATTTAAATCCTTTATATACCTAAAAACATGAAGACCTCTGGGTGTGAGAATTTCAATTTTCGGTCAGTAATCAGTGATATAGAAACAATAGGCACTCATGCTGTGAAAATGTTTGACCACTTTGTGCTTTAATTAGGCATCTTAAACAGCTTCTAAAAAGTCTCATGCATTTTACCACATGTAGCTATGTGTTCCTTTTACTATTACTGTGTTAAATCCATTGCAGAAGCAATGGGTGTTCTAATACATGTTGACACTGCTGTATGTCAAGAATTGGTTGTTTGTTTCTGGACAATCAGATGGTCTATTTACAAGAACAACAACAACAACACAGTGGCCTTAACGTTTATCCAAGCTTTGCATTGAAAGCTGTGTGATTGATTGTGACAGAAACACAAACCTCTGTGTCAACTCACCACGCAAAATCTGAGCGATGATTTTTACAGGAGAAGCATGTATTGAAACATGACATGTGGATTATACAGAATACACTATGACACGTCAGTGTATTTGTGTTTTTTTCATAGTGGAGCAAAGGCTTAAATCCCCCCACTGCAATGCTGCATAGCACTTTAGGTTGCACAATTCACATTGCAATTATACATGTACCTCTGTTTCCTAGCTAGGTAACACTTGCTTTATAGATATAGCATTGCATATAGTACATAGATGTATAGTTGCAATACACTAGACTCTTGCTGGTCCATATTGACCAGCAATCTGAACTTTGCTTTTATCATTAAATCAAAGCCGATAGCAGCTATAGAAAACAAACTTCAATACCATAATTCTTTGATGACTGTGTAAAACATTGACAAGTGTTTTATTCAAAGGGTTATTACTGAAGAAATATAAGTATCAAAAATATAAACCAAAGACTCTTTTTGGTATGGTGCACACAGTGTACCTTGTGCCACTAGCATTAAGTTCTACCAAAGGTTGTAGTGTAATGTAACTACATACATACAGTAAAAGTAACACTTCCACCAGTATACAGGGTTACCAATGTTTGCTTCAGACAAGCTTAAAACAATAAATCAGTAATGATATTGAACTTATGTTGTTGTTTTATTTGTTTTATTTAAGGCATACATTTTTCCTCATGTACTTTAATCTCAAAGTTTGTTCCACCTGTTATCCCTCTACTGTAGTCTGGGTCTCTGTACCTTCTTCAAGTGCCAAGCCTCTCTCGCTGCCTCTGCTTCAGCCCCCGCTCTCCCCCTCCCACTGCTTCAGCTGATCACAGTCAGACTACAGTGAACTCTTGTTAGAGAAAAACAAGTCATACATCAGAAATTCTTCACCAGCGGCTTCCAGGTTGTCTTTGACATTTTGTTTTTGACAGTTCATCCAACAATTGCCCTTTATTATGTGCAAGTAGAATCGCACCCTCTTTCACTCTGCGACAATAGCAAGGAATAATGCAAATTGCACCAAAGCCCTCAGGCCGAAGTACGGCCTAACATTTTCAGTTATGGTTTATTGTGTTTGATACAGTACAGTATTTAAGCATGTGTACACTGTTGAATAGTAACCTCATTGGATGCTGGATCTTTGGTATGCTAAGTGCCTTCTTTGGGATCAGTTCACACAGGGAGCTGCCATTGCTCACCTCCTGCAGGCTGTCTGTCCTGCAGCTTCTTACATCATGGCGCTCATGTCTCCAGAGACAGTCGGCAGGAAACTTCTAATAACTGAACTGTAAAGAAGCAGATCACAAGCATGGGCGAAGGTGAGGACTAAAACAATCAAGCATGTGCCTTTGTGTGGTGGCTAATGAATGACTAGCAATGTTCCTTCAGACAGGGGCATAACTCATAGCTGAGGGAAATGCTGTCTTCATCCCTACTTAAATTCTGTTTAGTTGGCTTCTCTATTTGTCCTTCTCTGCTGTATACAGAGGCTTAAGTAAACAGATAGGGCGTCTATTTTTACTTATGACATATTTGTGTACAGTACAGGATTAAACATTTATGGAAATCATTTTTAACACTAATAGGGAAGGTGCATTTAGTCAAAAAACGTGTAAGAATAGGGTCTCAATGTATGTATTCACAAGTTAAAAAATGAATTTGTTGGGTATTCATTAAATGGAATAAAGCGTATTAATTACTCAACAGAAAACAATGCGGCCCCTCGGTTTCCCTTGTTTAAACAGTTATTGAGTATCAATCAAGCAGTCTGACAGTGTTATTTAACACAGAACCTGCTGTGATCAAACAAACAAATTAATTTCTATTTTAGAAGCCATTGTTTGTCTTAACTTTCTTCTATCCATTTGATATGGAATCTATATATTTTTTTCCTTAGTTTCCTTAGGAATGTGTCATCTCTGCAGTGCATTGTAGTCCTGGACAGAGTGTGATTAAGCCTCTGAGTACACTCCACAGAAATACATATCCCAGTTAACACAGCGGTAGCTCCTGTTTTAAGAAAGGTTACATTTAGCTGAAGAATCAGACGCATTTGCTTGGTTTCCTTCCATTCGGCTTTTAAAGCACTTGATGGTGAAGTTAATTGCCATTGACTGGTACTCAGTTGTAAAGGTGAGGGGAAAGCAACTTTTCTTGTTTTGAAATCAACACATTAATAAATACTTCTTAAAGGTAATTACTTGGTAGACAGTTTTTACTCAACCAAAATGAAATGTATGCAAATACAGAAAGTCACACAACACAGTGAGGGGACTGGTGGCACAAGTATTTCTGTAATATATCCTATTCTTGTAATGATCTGCGGCGGTATTGTCTTGTACTTCATGTGATTTTCAATTGTATAGTAAATGCATCTGTTTTTATAATTCCAGTTGTAACTTGCTGTGTTTGGTGGTACAGTGTGCCTTTTGAATTCAGTCACTGTTTCTGCAGAACTATATAAATGTATAGTAGTCATACCTCAGGGAAAGCAGGTGTATATTGAAGTTTTGAAATTAAATACATACAGATATAGTGACCTTGATATTTGAATGTATCTGTTAAAACAGTATTTATTGTCATTCAGAAATTGGACTAAACAAAACATTGTTTGTTAGTTTTTTTTTTATAAATTTAGTCATCGCCAATGGTTTTTACCCCAGTTTGGAATGCCCAATTGTTATTTGTATCCCGGTTTATTGCTGCAACCCCCTGGCAACTCGGGAAACGGAGGCTGGAACACGAGTCCTCCGAAGCGTGTTCCTGCCAATCCGTCATTTTTCGCACTGCGGATCCACAGCAATGCCACCAGACCTATAGTGCCGGAAGACAACACAGATCTGATGCCTCCGCTGCAGAACCACAGACGCCCTATCGGCCACAGGGGTCACTTGTGCGCGATGAACCATGGATTCCCCTGCCGACCTGTGTCAGCATTTCAGCTGGTGTCAGCGTTGTACAATTAGATGTAATAATTGGAACAGTGCTTATTTTTAGACCCATATATAAGAAATAATGTAGGTAAAATAAACTAAACATGTATTTAAAAGATAAAACTCAATCAAACAAATAAAGGGTACCTGTGGCCTTACACATCTTTGTTTGCAAATGGATGCACTTCTGTTTCAAAACCTCAGTCTCATTCACTCTTAAGTGGCTGCAATAGGACAGTGAGATGAGCTGATTCTGGACCAAACCATTCAATATACAAGAAGGGGGAGTGAGGGAGTGTTACGCATAGGATTAATAATAATAATAATAATAATAATAATAATAATAATAATAATAATAATAATAATAATAATAATAATAATGACAGGGTTTTAATCATGTGTATTAGTTTATCTAACTGGTTGTGAAAATATGTACAATATTTGTGTATTTATTTATCTTTAACATAAATAGCTGCAAGTCTAGTTGCTTTACAATAATACCTCAATACCTGATTGTCTGAATCTGTAATCAATTGGTACACTTGTTAGCCCTTTCAAATACCGTACCTACTAGTGATAAACTGCAGTTCTGTTGTGTGTATGGGGAAACAGGGACTGCAGGCAGATGTTTGGAATAGGTGTGAAAGTATGTTAGCTCTCTAATTTTTTCAGCTACCAAAGTGTGTTATAAAAGAGAAGGAAGTACTGGGGGAACTATCATCACCTAAAATGAACAAATCACCGGGGCCTGATGGAATCCATCCTGGAGTCAACAGCAATGGCACTGCTGTTGATTTAAACACGTCCGCATCTGTGGGTCTAATATTATGCCATTGTCACGAATGAATCTAAAACCTGTCTTCCTTTGTACAAGGTGCGATCACCTTTTTTGAGTGAAAGGTGTATGTGGCAGAGATAGATGTCTCTTTGATAGAAACTGTTTAATTTGTTTAAGTCTTCCCACCAATGTAGAGATGGAAGCTCTGCTAACAAGATTTGAGTTTTTGCAGGTATCAGGCTTTTAAAGACACACCTGTGGTGGCTTTGACAGACTCACTGAGAGCAGAAACTGACCCAGGACTGACAGCTACTGGAAGCATGCTGATCTTTGGGGAGCAAATTGAACATTTGTGAAACTGCATGTGTGTTAAAATATTGTAATAACTGTACTGTGTGTTAAAGAATATAAAGCCAGCAGAAATATTAAACAAATTGTTAAAATACACTGTTCATAGGAAACGTTATAATATGCTCTGTATGAACCTATAGTTATGTGAGAGCATTCTATATTCCTGTTTATTCTGTTATAACAGTGACAAATATTATTGTATCTTTGTAAGCCTGAGTAAAAAGGGAGCTAGGTTGGGGGCACGCTGACCAAAAAACACCTGTGAAATGAGCTAAGCTTGTCTTTGTCTGAACTACTGGTGCCAAGGCTTATAACCTTGAGCAGAAAGGCAGACGCAAGCATCAAGTTTCTTATTTAGAGAAGTAAGCTTGATCTGAAAGTAGTGTTTAAGATAAACACAGGTATTCTAGAATAATTCAAACAGAATATAAGTGTAAATGTTTTATTTTAACAGAAGGACTGTGAAGTTTGAAAATAAGAGAATATAGTGTAGAGATTAACTTAAAGTAAAAACTTCAGTCAAAACATAATAGTACCAGTCTGTGTCAAGCATATAGTAGCATCTGCTAAAGAGAATGTAATTCATTTGTTAACCTTGTCTTTGCTTGAAACAAAATGGTACCAGGCGTGTGGGTAACTGGAGAAAATAACTCTTGTCAATTGAAGCTAGACTTACTGGTCAGCAGTTTTACATCAAAGGTTTCTATGATGACTGATCTTTTTTAAGAAACGCCTTCTGGTACATGAAAAGGATTATATGGTGAACTGTCTATGGCTTCATTAAATCATGGAAATTAATGAAGACCTGGTAAAACAAGTGAGGGGGAGCAATAGCATAGGACCATATTTAGATCTAGTAAGAACATTGCTTGTTTAGATCTGGGTAAATGCTTACAGAAGACTTATTTTAATGATGGATGACCTCGACAGAGTAGCAGGTGGTTCAGGACTTGCCTGAACAAGATTTGTGTAAAAGTTTAGTTTAAAGCATTGAATAGCTAAAATGGGACTGTTATATTTTGACTATGTTCTTGATAGACTGGATTTAAGTGAGAATAATTGGATATATAGTTGCATGCTTAGAAGTTAGCTATGGACCTTCTACCAGCCCCTATCCAATATGTTTTAGTTAACTTTTAAACCACATCTATACATGTAATAAAGCCAACCTACTAAGAAGGATGTCTTTTGATGTTAAAAGGGAAATATATTTTAACCCAGGATTGGAATAATTAAACCAAAGTAGGTGTTATATATTAAACACATCTTTCTATGTATTCTTCATATACTTGTATTGTATTCACATGCATGCTGTGTTCAGGAACTCCTTGGTACCAAGAAAGAATAACATCAGTTCAAAGTTCACCTTACATATTTTAAAGATGTAGGAGATGTGGACAAGGGGATGATGGCTAATTAATCTTATAGAAGGAGTTACCGGGTGTTTTGAAAATGTTATTAACTTGAAGGACAGGAGCTGTTAAGGCTGATTAATGTTTAAGTTTTAATTATAACTTCTGATGTAAAAAGAGAAGCAAAAACTCTGTAAAAACCGAGGTAAAATCTTAGTCAAGTGTCACTCAACTTGCTAACTACAAGCTGATGTTATCCATGCTCTGAAGATCTCTGATCGAGCTGATTGCTGTTGGTGTCGTATTTAGAAGTCTTTGCCTTCTGTCCTTACATTATATTCTACACTTCCATATATATTTTGAAAGGTAAGAACTATTTTGAATCTATATTATTATTATTATTTATTTCTTAGCAGACGCCCTTATCTAGGGCGACTTACAGTCATAAACAAAAATACATAAATACAAAAAATATCTATTTTATATTGATGCATTGCTATACTTATGTTTTAGTCTAAGAGAGTGATATATACTGGATGATCTAGCATAGCATAAGGGCAAAATATGTTATAACCTTAAACATATTGAAGTATTAATGCTATTATTCCTGTTAAGGCACTGGACCTCGCAGATTGCCGGTCAGCTGGGATCCGACGTAGTCTGTAATTACTCAATCCATTTTTAAGCATTTAAAATAATATACTACTCTGATTCGTTTAAACTTCAAATTGAATGAGTCTGTGTGAATTCCTTGATTATTAAAAGTTATCTGGATGCGTTGCAAGCCCAGTGCACGAACAATCCACTTACAGGAGTCCGAAACATCTTTATGTCCTCCTGAACGTCTCCTCTGAGTTAAAGAGTGTGCTTAGAGTATATATATATATATATATATATATATATATATATATATATATATATATATATATATATATATATATATATAGATAGATAGATATAAATAAAAAGAGTATGTGCAAATCTGACACCATGGTTTCATTTTGTAATCTGGTTATGTCTTTTACAGTTGAGATGTTTGGTCGAAATAAAAATGCATTTCATATTAGCTAAAAATATAATTTATTTATTCCTCAAAACCGTTGCTACCCCCAGATCCCCTCACACGTGGATCTTGCACCCCACCCACAGTTTTAGAAAGACTGTGGGGGGAGGGGGAGTTAGTCACACCCTGAAACATTTCTAAAGGGGGGCCCAGCAAAAAAAGTTTGAGAACCCGTGACCTGGACAATTAACACAAAATAGATCATGGTCCTATACAGATGCTCAGAATGAGCTGGAGGGGTTAGTGGCACATGTGTGGAAGGCTTGTAAATACACCTTGCCTTTCATGAAAATTAGGTACTTGGGTGTTCACCTCAAAAATGCATTGAGCACAACTGGCAATGAACGAGAAAAAGCGGACTGGGAAATGCCAGCAACAATTGCGATTGTTTAAAACATGCTTTCAAAAGTTCTTAAAAAATGGATGCAATTGTAAGTGTCGCTATTGCCCTCAGCTATAGTACATCTCATTATAATATTTGAGAACACTATCTCCACTCCATTTTTGCAAATTTATGCAGGAATGCCCATAATTACATATTCTTCTAAGTTTGAACCGCAAAGAAAACTCGCTGCCGCAAAGCATTCCTGAAAATGTCACTAATAGCATTGTGCTTGTTTAGTACATTTCAACCCTAGACTTCCGACTCATTTGCAACGGGTTTGCGACTATTGCGACAGGCGCAACACTTTACTACCTCTACCCCTGAGTGTCAATGCAGTCCTTTTGTTTTTATGCATTTGTTATGTTTTTATACAGTGGCGTATACTAGCCCCAGTGGGGTTAGTATCTGTACAAAAAGTGGAATCACTTGTTTAAAATCAGTGAACAGTAACAATTAATGTGTGTCGTGTCTGCAAGGTGGTCTTGCCTGTCTGTTTTGGTTTCAAAAACAATACTGGTGTTTTTTTTTTGTTTGTTTTTTTTAACACAGAACATGTCCTCATTATTGGGTAGCAGTGTAGAGTAGTGGTTAGGGCTCTGGACTCTTGACCGGAGGGTTGTGGGTTCAATCCCCGGTGGGGGACACTGCTGTTGTATCCTTGAGCAAGGTACTTTACCTAGATTGCTCTAGTAAAAACCCAACTGTATAAATGGGTAATTGTATGTAAAAATAATGTGATGTCTTGTAACAATTGTAAGTCGCCCTGGATAAGGGCGTCTGCTAAGAAATGAATAATAATTGGGTTGAGTACCGTGGAATGAATGAGCTATGAAATAGATGTACTCTATTTGGACTTCTGAACCCTAGTCGTTAAGAGAACAAGTTACCACTGTACCGGTACAGCAAAGGGTGGGGGATGACCTGTCATACATTACCTCTCTTCTATAAAGCACCAAATCAACCCTGGAGATAATAGAAGAAAAACACTAAATAGAACAAAAAAGCAATACATGAGCAGAACCATATTTTAAACTTGTTCTGCTAAGAAAGGAAATTGCTGTGAATATTTCCTGCTTATTTATATTTTCTGAATGAATAAATGGGATTAAAACTGAATGCAAATACAATGTATACTTCCAAATGGATTTATTTTCATTTTAATTTATTTTTACATGCAGTTGCTCCATATTTACTGTACCATTTACAAAAACTACAGGAATACATGCATTTAGAACACAATTCTGTGATTATGAATCTAGAACTTGCCGTAGTTCTTTTCCTGATCATATAACTGCTAAGTGTGTCTACAGTCTAGCTACAGTATAATCATTGCACCTGTTTTTTAAGTATGTCCAAAAGAAGATATTTATGTAACTCTAGAAATCCACAGCCAGGCAGCTTCACTGCCCTGTCTCCCTCAACCTCCCTGTATCCATGTTTTTTTCTCTTCTTTTTATAAGCATTGAATCAAATTGAGTAATGTTGAATTTTGTTTTTTGCAGTTTAACTTTGTTGGCAAACTCCTGGGTCCACGTGGGAACTCATTGAAGAGGCTACAGGAAGAGACCCTCACGAAGATGTCCATCCTTGGAAAGGGCTCCATGAAAGAAAAAGAAAAGGTACCCCAAGTCTCCGGGCTGAAAACATTTCTATTGCATCCTTATGTATTTATTTTCTTGGTTGGCTAATTCTACAGTGTATGTGTCAAAGAAATCAGAATGCATTATTCATGTTGTCAGTTAGTATAGACAATTAAAATTCAGACAATTAATGAGTTTCCATTTAATTAAAATTGTTTCAGGCAACAGCTCGAAGTATAATCCTCACTGATTCAATTTGACTTTTTTGTTTTATATCCTTTGCTTTAGTTTTACCAGCCCACAGATTCAATTACACTGTGAAGTCTCAGGATTTTAGTTATTAAAAGGAAACCAAAAAACAAACAAACAATGTACCGCTTTTTTTATTTTAGAAGGTCCTACACTTTAAAAGACTCTTAAAATAACATCAGCTCCCAGCAGCCAGAATGGAAAATGATTTTTGTTGGAGCTCTCTGATCTTGATGTTTTGTGGATCCATCAGATGGGGGAGGCAATGGCCTATCTTCCTAACTCTGGGAATCCCCAATCTCCCATGTGGGGATTAATAGAGCGGCGAAGATCAGCACACGCTGTCCTCTGAAGTGTGTGCCGTCAGCCGACCGCTTTTTTTTCACACTGCAGACTCACCATGCAGCCACCCAGAGCTACAGCGTCGGAGGACAACACAGCTCTGGGCAGCTTACAGGCAAGCTTGCAGGCGCCCGGCCAGACTACAGGGGTCGCTGGTGCGTGGTGAGCCAAGGACACCCTGGCCGACCTAACCCTCCCTCCGCCCGGGCGACTCTCGGCCAATTGTGCGCCGCCCCCTGGGAGCTCCCGTCCTCGGTCAGCAAAGGAATAGCCTGGACTCGAACCGACAACGTGCAGACTATAGGGAATAGTGCTTTTTTAAAGTTAACACATGGGCTGGAGTGGCACTAAGATCCCTTCCTCCAGGTGCACCTCTGCTCACTCACTGCACCTTCTCGCTACTCTCTCCCTGGTTCAACTGCTCCAGCCTGACTAAACCCTGTGATGGACGTAATCCCAACCCAATCACATCTGCCAACTAGATCCCCACCACCATTACCACCACCCTGAGCCTAAAGTGACAATAAAACAACACAATGACAAAAGCCTGAACAGAGACTAAATCTGCAGGGGACCCCGATTATTAATGTGACAGCATGCTCCCAGGCGGTTTGATGTATTCCTACCACCTACACAAATGCACAACTGTAAACGCTATAGAGGGTACCCCTTCCCCGACACATTACAATATATTTCAGTTTCAGATTACGGGGAGACATATTTCCTAGTTGCCCTATTGGGGGAAATTCATTAAGCCAAAACTAGAAATGAAATGTGTAAGAATGCATATTTATCTATTTCAAGTTCTTTAACTTCAGTGGGCTCTTTCAGAAGAGACAGTGTTGATGTAATAACTCTCTAGAGGAAATGGCTTTACAAATTTCCATGATATCTTAAGCTTCCTGAAAAGTAACTAAAGACAGTTTAAATGGGTGTAGCTTAGTTCCTTAAAGAATAAGACGTTGCAAAGCTATACATCATTCAGCAAGGCTTTCTGTGCCCGCCTAAATATCTATTCCTTCCAGGCTGAAAATAAATAATTAAATATATTTATAATACAGATAATGCATTCCAAAAAAACGCTGTATTCAAACAGAAGGAATAGCATATGAGTGCACTTAATAGGTCTCAGTATTTCATAGACCAAAACAGAGGAATACACTAATAGCCCATAGGGACTCCTTAAGAACTGGGGTCTTGGTTCATCTGCAGGTTACCATCACAGACCTAATGAAATGGCAAAAACTGTGCAGCAGAAAGATCATTTCAAATAGGCAGCCAGTGGAAAAGACTTTCAATGGGGCCCCTGATGGAAATTCTATCTTTATAGATATTTAAATCACTAATATAAATTTGCTGGAATGGGACTTTAATGTGTATACCTGCCTGTCATTGTTGAAAAGGCTTTTGCATTTTTTATTGAATTGCTGGCTTTTCTATCAACACCCAGGCTCTAACAGCTGCAGTAAGCTGGTGGTAGCTTACACACATGTTTAAAAAGGTCATATTTAGCATTTAGAAGTTGAATGTGGAAAATGTATTGGTAAAAACAACACTTTGTATATTTTTATGCTATTTTACGTTTAATATAATTTATAAATGCTATTATGATAAATTAGTATACAAATCGCCAACGTTTACTTGTGTTTGTACTGTTAAGACTGGCAAGACTCCCAAAACATCTTCATTCCAAGCATAAATAACTTATAAGCCTCTAAAACATATACTTGAAACCATGGCATATAAATGGAATCCCATCCCTGACCTACATGTCTTTAAAATGTCTTCAACGAAAACAACACCATCTGCATCAACATATATTTCTGCTGATTCTGCAGTACAAGAAAGGGACATTTCTCATGTCTGTTATCATTTTTACATTTAGATATGTTTTTATTTTGTTTGATAATTCACTGATGATGGTGAAACTACTGCTGAATGTCTTTAAAAGGTGGACATAAAAAAAAAATCTACAATTTAGCATTTACTGTTTCTCAGGTCAACATTTAAAAATTTAGGAACATTTATTGTATAATAACACTGTTGAAAATGATCAGTTTTGAATGTAACAACGCCATTTTCTTCTGCTTTAATACATATTGGGCTTGATTCTGATGAAACGAGTGCAATCGCAGATGCAGTGGTTAAAGTCAAACGCGTCTGCCCCGTAGGGCGTGGCTTCTCCAAAAGTGCGATTCCGATCAAAATAAAGTGACAGTGCCAAGCCAATCAATGCTGGGTAGGTTGGGGAATCTGCTATCCAGTCAGGGCCAGGCAGCAATAAGAGACAGAATGCGCTTGCGTCACCGCAAGGCTCCGTTTGGAATGTAGAAGTTGAGATCGCGCGCACAAACACACACACACACACACATAATTTTGATGATAGTATTTGGCCTATACCTTCAACATCTGTATAATTATATTATTATTGTTAATTTAATGTTTGTTTTATTTGCATTAAAAAAAAATTAAAAAAATAAAAATCGAAGTGGCGATCATGTCGAGCGGGAGTAGCACAGAGCAAGAAAAACCAGCGCAAGTCAGAACAGCAAGCAGTAGGTCACTCTCCGAGAGAATACGTAAACCATGCTTCACAACACAGGAGATTGCTATATTAATAGAACAGGTAGAGGCACGTAGGGCAATCATTTATTATTTATAATAATTATGCAAGGTACATTATTTCATGGCATTGACATTACTACATGGAAAGTGTAAAATACTCCCTGATCCGTCTACCAGTCGCAGCAGCTGATTCATTTTCTAGCGGGACATGAGGAGCCACATCACGTTCCCTCTGAGCTTGTAATGTACTAGAGCTTCAATAGAACCAGGGCTTTAATTCTCACTATAAGAATGGAGACGTTCTTTCAACAAGCAGGCAAACCGTATAATACACGAATACTGTATTTACGTATTTTCGGGCGGATTGATTTTGAACAGTGATTAAACATAGTTTGAAAGATAACATTCGAGGTCCTTCATCAGAGATTTAAGCCCTCGTATTTATCAGGTTAAAGGAAATCTCAGATCCATTTTCTAATTCGTCATAATGTTTCAAACTAGTTAAGCTCATACATTATCAGGCAGTGAAACCGATATCTTGTTTCAGATAGTAGTGACTTATTTCAATCACGGAAACAAGTTTACACAGCAGTTCACTTGTTTAAAGTTGCACACGATACACGCACACACACAGCACTAGCAAAAACCAGGGAAAGGAAGGACAGACACACATACATATTTGTTTATTATTAATTTACGAATAATATTGTTAGTTTCTTAAGTTTTGTCGTTTTTTCATCTTTTTCTTTTCTTTTACTTCTTTCTTTGATTTCTTCTTTCTATGTCAGTTCAAGCGCACGCAGTTGTTACTTAGGACTACTTTGCTTTTTACAGTGTGTTCAATTGTTAAAGTTCCTGATTGCACCACTAAATAAACCTGGTTTCAGCGGGTCTTAACACAGTGCTCAATTGTCTATCTGCACTGTCATCAGAATCAATATGTTAATGACACCACTCCCCGAAGTTTATGTCGACATGTGGCGATGGGGCAGGTGCTATATAACGGCGCAGGACATATCTTGAGAATACCATTTAAGCGCAGTGGGGGTTTTTTACGTCTCGGCTCCATTTTTTGCGCCACAGAATCGGGGGCAAGCGCCTTTTGCACTGTGATCACAATACAGACCACTGTGTTTAATCGTGACATTTCTACCTACCTATACCTATTTTTAGAACGTGAAATGCCCTGAAATAAGCCATTTCTTTACAGTGAAAAAACACAACCCTAGTTATAGATGCTGTCACTGAGGTTGCAGATCATTTCCAAAGATGGCCTGTCCTCATGTTGGGAACAGGAAGCCTGAGATGGGGTTGACAGCGAGGCTCAGATGCAGCAGTGAGGTACTGTTCTGGTCTTAGTTAGAGGTGTGACACATTGTAAGGGCTTGTGTGGAATTTCCATTACATCTCTTAGTTACTGTAGTTGCACTGGGGTAGCTGCGAGGAGGTAGACAAAGGCGAATGAGGCTCCATAGAGTAGCTCAATCAAGCTGTTTATTTTTTTTGATCATTTTCCAATCTGGGCCACAGGGCCCACTTTGAACTTTAGGGGAACTTTTCATTGCTTTTTTAAATGTATTTTTTAATAGTAGCAAAATATAACAAACAAGAAACCGGCACCACTTGTTGTTTACATTTACATCATCGGTAGTCAGGGAATAATACAGCATCTGAATAGTTTAGTCTGCAAGTGCCCCTGGTTACTTTTTCATTACATTGTGTCTCCCTCTGGAATTCCTGTTGTAAAGATAAACATTAAACATTTAAAGATAATATCTAATTAAAAATGGTTATCAGCATCTGTGTACAGCTACCATATAGCCTGAGATCAGTTAAAACAAAGATGCAGCGTGTTCCCATAATATTCACTAATCCACATGGACTCGGGTATTGAGGGTTGTTTTTCTTATCTCTGAATGCAAGTGCAAAGCAGAGTGAGATTAGTGGTAATGGACCCTTCACAAAGAGTGTGTTTTTAAGGGTTGTTTTGACAAATAAAATGAAGTTTGATATTTATAAAACTGTCAACATCAATGACAAGGAATGGATGGCTAAGGTATGTAAACTGGGCTAGGTTGGGTGAGGGGTGTAGGGGAGTGGTACTAGGATGCCAGTGTCACTGTCATGCCTTCCCAAGGTGTGGGCTAGTTGATGAAGCACCGAAGACGGGAGGTGCCCACATGATGTCCGCTGCGAAGTGCCCCACCTAGCCCATTGCAGACAGTTGCCATGCTGAGGCGCTAGGGAGGTTTGCCTTTGTGTGTACTGATGCTCCAGGGAGGCTGCAAATAGGCTGATCCCTGGAGCCAGCATTACACTTCAGCCATCAACACCGGGCCAATAGGTTACCTGGTGGAGGAAAAGCACTGAAGGCTCATATACTAAAGTGAAGCTGTGTCTTGCTTGGTCCCCACCACTACTATCTAATTTTATCTGGGAGAAAGCCAATCATGAAGTAAATAACAGCTACGCTCATGTACTAAAAATCAGTCTACTCCCCTGCTGTAACAACATACAATCCATGTAAACAGGACCATTGTTAACAAGATGTGTTATCTCTGTTGATGTCTCTTGTGTAAATGCTAGAAAACAATTTCAGTCTCAAACAGCTATTTTGGCCTTGTTTTCAATTTCTGATCAATTCTAAACACACTGTTCAGTATCTTCAGCTGAAAATCCCAGAAGTAATACTGATGAGCTGGTTTCTGGTTTTTCAAAGGAGGAGAATGGATTTTAACAATATATTGACACAGCACAGGTCCTCCAATCTCTAACCACTGGCATGAAAGGTGCTATAGACTTCTTTGTTGACTACTGTTATCTGCAGCCCAGAGTAACCGCAGGCTGTTGGTACTGTAGAGTGGAGGTTCAATGCAGGAGACGGTGCTGTTTATTGTGTGGAGCCCATGGTGCTGGCTGACACCTTTGTGTTTTGCAGGAGGAAGAGCTTAGAAAGAGTGGAGAAGCCAAATACCAGCATCTCAGCGAGGACCTCCATGTGCTCATTGAAGTATTTGCTCCACCAGCAGAAGCCTATGCCAGAATGGGACATGCACTAGACGAGATCAAAAAGTTCCTCATTCCAGTGAGTAAACCGTGCCTTAATTGTGAAAAGAGACCAACAGTAAAGTGGGTGCAGGGGGGCTTTTATTTAGACAGGTCTGCATAATTCTGATGTCTCGACCAGGAAGATGAGCCAGGTCAGTATGGAGGTTGAATACTGAAATAGGTTAGAAATACAAGTAGCTTTCGAGTTAAGGTGGGAGTGTTGTTGAGGTTGTGGATAAACTGGGAAATCTGAAGGATGCAGCCATTGTAAATAATCTCACTCTAACAGGCTTTCATTTCAGATGCAGGTGAAAACAGATGATTGATTCAGACTTGGAATCCATAAAAAGTCTCTCAAATTAGTAACCCTAAGGCTGAAGTCTTTTCAATTCTTATGAATGAATTCCAGATTCCCCCAAAGTGCAGTGGCCCGCATACAGTAGGCATTCCCTTGAACCGGTTACTTTTCTCCTAGCTGTGAAACTCCCTCGTCTGCACTGCCAAGCACCAGCAGCAAGCTTCTTTCTTCCCAACTACAATCTGCTTGTCATTAACGCTGGCAATATGATGTATCTGAAGATGTTCTGACTGTGTCTTGCAGTTAAGTATTTTATTAAGGTATAGTTTTACACTAGTATTCTGTCTTTAGGATTACAATGACGAAATCAGACAGGCACAGCTTCAGGAGCTGACGTATCTCAATGGAGGATCAGAAGATGCAGAAGTACCAGCAGTCAGAGGGAAACCAATAGCAAGAGGCAGAGGCACACCCGCACCAGGGCTGCCCAGGTAAGAAACACACACAGTGAAACCAATAGCAAGAGAGAGGCACACCCACACCAGGGCTGCCCAGGTAAGAAACACACACAATGAAACCAATAGCAAGAGAGAGGCACACCCACACCAGGGCTGCCCAGGTAAGAAACACACACAATGAAACCAATAGCAAGAGAGAGGCACACCCACACCAGGGCTGCCCAGGTAAGAAACACACACAATGAAACCAATAGCAAGAGAGAGGCACACCCACACCAGAGCTGCCCAGGTAAGAAACACACACAATGAAACCAATAGCAAGAGGCAGAGGCACACCCACACCAGGGCTGCCCAGGTAAGAATCACACACAATGAAACCAATAGCAAGAGAGAGGCACACCCGCACCAGGGCTGCCCAGGTAAGAAACACACACAATGAAACCAATAGCAAGAGGCAGAGGCACACCCACACCAGGGCTGCCCAGGTAAGAAACACACACAATGAAACCAATAGCAAGAGAGAGGCACACCCACACCAGGGCTGCCCAGGTAAGAAACACACACAATGAAACCAATAGCAAGAGAGAGGCACACCCGCACCAGGGCTGCCCAGGTAAGAAACACACACAATGAAACCAATAGCAAGAGAGAGGCACACCCACACCAGGGCTGCCCAGGTAAGAAACACACACAATGAAACCAATAGCAAGAGAGAGGCACACCCACACCAGGACTGCCCAGGTAAGAAACACACACAATGAAACCAATAGCAAGAGGCAGAGGCACACCCACACCAGGGCTGCCCAAGTAAGAAACACACACAATGAAACCAATAGCAAGAGAGAGGCACACCCACACCAGGGCTGCCCAGGTAAGAAACACACGCAATGAAACCAATAGCAAGAGAGAGGCACACCCACACCAGGGCTGCCCAGGTAAGAAACACACACAGTGAAACCAACAGCAAGAGAGAGGCACACCCACACCAGGGCTGCCCAGGTAAGAAACACACACAATGAAACCAATAGCAAGAGAGAGGCACACCCACACCAGGGCTGCCCAGGTAAGAAACACACACAATGAAACCAATAGCAAGAGAGAGGCACACCCACACCAGGACTGCCCAGGTAAGAAACACACACAATGAAACCAATAGCAAGAGAGAGGCACACCCACACCAGGGCTGCCCAGGTAAGAAACACACACAATGAAACCAATAGCAAGAGAGAGGCACACCCACACCAGGGCTGCCCAGGTAAGAAACACACACAATGAAACCAATAGCAAGAGAGAGGCACACCCGCACCAGGGCTGCCCAGGTAAGAAACACACACAGTGAAACCAACAGCAAGAGAGAGGCACACCCACACCAGGGCTGCCCAGGTAAGAAACACACACAATGAAACCAATAGCAAGAGAGAGGCACACCCACACCAGGGCTGCCCAGGTAAGAAACACACACAATGAAACCAATAGCAAGAGAGAGGCACACCCACACCAGGACTGCCCAATGGCTGCAATAATAATGGAGATGAGTATGCTTGTTTGATTTCAACTTCCATGATTGGACTGGTCAGGATTCATACAGAGAGCACCACTGTAAGCATGTATTATACTGTAGTAAAGCTTAGTTAAAAAACTGAAAGGATGGTAATGCACAGGGAAGTGTGTTACAGTAAATGACAGAACAGTATGATCAATGATTAAAATTATTTTATTATTCATTAGATTTAAAAGTTAGCAGGGTCTTACAATCAGGGGAGCGCAGGTTTGCATCCAGGCTGAGCACAGTTCCTGATCTTAGCCTAAGATCTCACAGAGAGCGTTGCTTTGGCCTGCCGCTCCAAGGGTTTTGGGAGAAAAAACATCAGGGATTTCTCCTGACCATGCTGCTGTAGCCCCTAGTGCATATTGTGTTTCCAAAAGGCAAGATCAGGGCTTAAGTTGTTGTGATGTTGGAGAGTTAAGTTAAAGGACAACACTCAATGCCTCCATACATGTTAACAGGCTGTGGGAGTAAAAAAAGAAACAGGCATGTTCCTGGCCATTGTTTTTACTAACTAAATGTTTAATTTGTGTCTGTTCTCAGGGGCAGAGGAGGGATCCCCCCACCCCAGGCAGTGGTACCCCGTGGTGCTCCTGCTCCTAGGTCAGCCCCTCCAGGTCGAGTTTCAATGACGACAGGACGTGGCCTCCCTGCACCGAGAGCCAGAGGGGCCCCCCCACCTACTGGATACAGACCCCCCCCACCCCCTGCACAGGAAACCTATGGAGAATATGTGAGTTCACAGAACACACCATGGGTCCCAGAACCTGTATGAGAAGTAGATATGTAAATGCTTGATCTTTAGGTTGTAAAGAAACTAATTTGATTTGACTAAGATGAGTGCGCACAATGCCAATTGTAATGTTAGTATGTTTCTATTTATTGATTCCAATATTCAAAACATATAGCCTCAGCATTTATCGTTAGACACAACAAATGTGGCACCTAGTATAAACAGAAATCAGATCATGATTGGTTACCTAATACATTGAGAAACAGCAAAAGAACGTCCTTTTGGCAGCGTGACTTTAAGGGCAGGGTCAATCGATTTCTCACGATAAAAATATCTGTAAAACCCATGTAAACCAGAGCAGGAATCGTGCTTGTGGCTCACAAGGTTTCAGCAGTAAAGATCCTGTTCTTCAGACTTAATATCATGTAATCTCCAGCAGAAAGGCGGTACAAAACAGATACCCCCCCCCAACACACACACACGCACGCACCCAATACACACACACCCAACACACACACACACACACACACACACACTCACGCACACACACACACACCCAACACACACACACACACACACACACACTCACGCACACACACACACACCCAACACACAGACACACACACTGTACATTT